>NW_015150552.1:1379802-1395431 GCF_000732505.1 Cyprinodon variegatus | reverse complement strand
AGAGGCGGGGTACACCCTGGACAGGTCGCCAGTCCATCGCAGGGCAACACAGAGACACACAGGACAAACAACCATTCATGCTCACTCACACCTAAGGACAATTTAGAGAAGCCAATCAACCTAACAGTCATGTTTTTGGACTGTGGGAGGAAGCTGAGTACCCGGAGAGAACCTACGCATGCTCAGGGAGAACATTTATTAGTGCATATTTTTAAAAACATTACAGATTTTTTTTACTTTAAATGCCAAAACAAAAAAAACCCACACTGATGGGAAAACTTCAAATACTATGAAAGCTGCAACGACATGGGTTATGTAATATTTTTTATAAAGAAAAATTTTGGGTTTGCCTTTCAGTTTCACTACTTATTATTTTCTGGTTGTGAGAACATTTCAAATCTTCAGCCCTCAAAGATATCGGAAGATTTAGTTCTGAAATCTGGAAAAGCTTGGACCCACTGTGATGAGGATGATGATGATGATGATGATGATGATGATGATGATGATGATGATGATGATGATGATGATGATGATGATGATGATGATGATGAATAAGGAAGGATTTTATTCCTTCTTCATGTTTAGCTTTCCTGAAAAATTGGGGACAGAAGTAACTATCTACCTATCTTCTTCTTCTCTGGAGTCTGTAGTTCTAAAGAAACAAAGGTACTACAACATGCGTGTTCACGCCGTGCAAAGGAACCTGACAGAGACTCAGGCTGCTCTGACAGAAAGGAAAATGAGTTTGACGCAGCTTCCTGGAGAACGTATCTCAGTCACGCCATCAAATGTGTAAGCATGCTTAATGCACATTAGATAAGCACCTTTATGCAATGTGCAGATAATAATAATGTCATGTTGTCCCATTGATCTTTCTACACACAGTAACCCACTACTTAAATCTTTCTTATTAGCTTTATTTTGTCTCTTAATGTTTATATGTTCATCTGCAATAATTATGTGTGACATAAAAACCAGAACAAGGCATAAAATGTTAGGGTATGAGTATGTTTTATTGTGTGTCATTTGTAGTTGGAACAGAAACTCTCCATGGTGCCTGATGGTCCTAAGACTTCTAGCTGCAGGATGCAGACAGATTCAGGTGGAGTGAAGGACAAGAATGATGCTATCGATGAAAGAACTGATGTGAGCGCTGACAGCAGAGACTCTGCAGCGGAGCATGAAATACTTCAGAAGATAGAAGCACTGAGAGAAAGACTGCAGTGTTGTTTTATGTGTGAGACAGGAGCATTTTAGTTAACCTCCAGCCATTTCCAAACATGAACTAACAGACGACAGTGTTTTTGCCTTTAGAGCTGAGGCCTGGTATGAGCAGGAACTCCTCCAAGCCACGAAGCACACAGAATATTTGGTGCAGTTTCAGTTGATGGAGCAGGAAAGTGTCGGAACTATTCGTCTGGTGGAGGGCTTCTCCACAGACCCCTGGCACTGGTTTGGAGATAACTAATAGAACTTTTAAGTCACGGCAACACAGATATAATAAAAGTCTATTTGTTTTCCAAACTTACAGGTACACTTCCTGCTGTAACCTCCTGCTCCCCAGCTTCTCTGCATCAGATAACAAGAGTTTTAGTATCACCAACATAAAGATCAACAGTTTTCCGCATCCACAACAGTGCTTTGAGGCTTCGCTTTGAAGACAAACTTCACAGCCATCTCGTCAGCGAAGAATCAACTACAGCCTTAGAGTGAGTTAAGAAAATGACAACTTAATGCCTTTTAATGACTCTGCATGTCTACATTTTATGCTGTGGATTAAAAGCTAATTTTTGCGATCTGGAATTACAGACGTCGACTGGAATATTTATTCTATGTAGCAGACCCTGACAAATGTGAGAAAGAGCAAACCTTATGTGTTTTAGAGGAGGGTTTCAAGACTAGGCAGCAACTGGAAGTGAGTGAGCTGCTGGAAGCAGCTGAGTGCATTTGTTTATATCAATTTTCCAACACAGACTGTAACTAACTTCTATAATTCTGACTGAATTTTAGGTTTTAGAAGGACAAAAGGCTGTTTCTTTATCCAACAGTTATCTGTGGCAGAACAACCCAGAATCAAGTTTGTCCTGAAGCAGATCAGCCAGTGTAATGCTAAGTAAATATCAGATAAAATCCAATTCAGGCATGGTAAGACAAGCTTATACATATATAAACTTTTTTTCCATCTTTCCACTTTTAAAAAGCTAAACTTTTTCCCCCCCCTGTAGGTCATGTTATTGTCTGCAAAGTGCATGTAGGTAACAGTATGCCTATTCATGATAAGAAACCGGAAGAGTTAAGCAGACATCCCAAAGTCTACTCCGTGTACCAATATATAGACGTAGGGAGTGGATCTGCAGAAAGAGATGGTAACCATCTAGAAGGACAAGCTTTAAGTTCATAGAAGGTCAGTTTCTGTGGATCTCTTTTTTTTTTTTTTTTTCTTAGACAGACCCAGCTTAGCTGAACCCTCCTCAGGCCCTGAGGGTAGCATCCCCTGCCAGAAGCACTGGTTTTTGTTCGACCATGAGCTCATCCTTCCAGAGTACATCATACATTTTGAATACATCACTGAGGTAAATCATTTACTTATTTCTTGATTTAACTTTAATCTAGTCCTGCATATCACCACCACCAGCTTTAATATTTGGGGAAATGATTCTAAGCAAGTTGCAACTGAGTGGCAATTTTTGTGGCTATAGTTTCTGGTATCACTCTTGTTGGATTTTAATCATTCTTCTGCACAGAATTATCAGTTTCTTTAAACTGTTTTTCTGGAACTTTCCAAAATATTAAGCACAGTCATACCTTTTATAATAATTAAATTAATTAATTGAATATAATTGATCTCACACTAGAGAAAATCACCTCTATACCTTAAGCCATCCCCTTGTGGAGCAGTAAGCTGCCACAGTGCGGCATCTGGCGAGCAATCAGGGGTTAGTGGTTTTTCTCTGGGATCCAGAGTGCAGGCTGTGGGGATCAAACCGGGTACTTTCAGCCTTCTCAGAGCACAAGCGTACTGCTCTAACCCCTAGGCCCTCACTCCCCATTAATTATTGGGTAATTAACACATACATTATGTATGTGTTAAGTGTGTAGTTCGACTGTCTCATTTAATTATTCAACCATCTTACCCACACTGTTCCCATGTTTCCAGCTGAACTCTGCTATAAAACTGGAAACCATATTGTTTTGGTCCATGGTTAAATCAGTTTTACATAACTAGGGAGAGACTGGGTGCTGAGTAAGAAAGCAGCCCTGGCTCCAAATTGGGCACCTTCAAGTTCAACTGCTGAAAAGAAAAAGCCAGATTTCTTCTAAAGAAATCTTTAATGTTGAGACCTGATAAACACTGAGCATATTGGCAATCACTAAACATGAAGGACAGGCTTTCAGTCCCGGGTATACTTTATTCACGCTGAAGCACGGTGGTGACAGGGTCATGGTTTCAGGATGTTTTAGAAAATCATGTAAGTAAAAATAGAATATAACTAAGAATTTTTTTATGCTGAAGTTCTTAACAAGTGGTGCAGAATTTGTAACAGAGGTTCTACACATCAAAACATCAGAAGGTTTCTGAAAGTTACAAAATTCTTTAAAATTACTCTGAAAATTAAACAGAAATTTACTGATAATAGAAATGATAACTCTTACCTTTGAATACTTAAGTACCTTTAAATACGTGCACATTTGAAAACTTCACTATCATCGAAAGTGAGTACTTCAATTCTTTAACTTGAGTAGATTTTTAGCTGGGAAACTTTGACTTGTAGTTCAGAAAGATTTCACCACGAGTATCAATACTTTTACTCAAGTACTATAGTTGAGTGCTTCTTCCACCAAGCTGAGGAAACGCTCTGCCCTCCTATCCCTAACAGCTCCCAAACTTTGTGGAGTTCCACAGTCAAAACCCCTGCTGATCCAAAAGGACATAAAGACCCACCTCATTTCCTAAAAAAACAAAAACAAAAAAACAAAGCATTTTGATGATCATTGAGGATTTTGGGAGAAATATTCCCTTGAATGAAGAGACAAAAGTCAGACACTAAACCTGATCCATTCTTTTTATGTACCACCAGATCATCCAGAAAGAAAGTGCAGGACAATGATCCAAATCACACCAGCATATCAGCCTTTGGGAAAAAATGGCTAAAATAAACAATATTTAAAGGTTTCTGAGAGGCCTAGTCAAAGCATGCAGTCAATCTCATTGACAATATCTTAATTGATTTGCTGTGTTTACATCTAAGAGGCCCTCCTAGCCCACTCTCGTACCGACAGCGAACGTCCTCGAAGTCTCAGCCTGCTGTCGACTGCTCAGCTCCTTTCCCATTTGGGTCCGGCTCCATGGGATCCTTGCAGAGAGCTGGAGCCAGACTGGACCGAAAAGGTAAGGTGTAGTAAGTGGAGATCTTTATCAGATAATTAATCCGAAGATGCATCTGTAAAGGTTTCAACGAAATAGTCGCTTGACAAAGTCATATATGATTTTTGTTGTTGTAATAAAATACATACATTCTATAAAATCCAGATATCTAAGTTTCTCTCCAGGTGTAAAGAAGCCAATAAAGAAAACATATAAAAAATCAGATCAGTGAATGCATATTTATCATTTTGTTTAGCTTTGACAACATTTGTCAGTAACAACTGATAGCAAAGAATCCTCATTTTGCTCTTGGGTAGTAAGGGTCACGTATTCAGAGTGGCCTGGCCTGTATCAGTGTTGTTTGCAGATGGTGCTAACGGTTTTGAGGTTTGGTTATATTTCTTCTTTTGGGAATTTTCATGGTGGTGGGTCTTCTGTTGGTGGCTTGATTAGAAACATCCAGTTCAATCTATTCTAAATAAGTGAAATGTGGTTAATGATCTAGAAAATCTATTACACAGGTAAAGCCTACCTGACCCAATAAAGGTATCTTTATTTCTGGGCCTAGTGGGTCCACGGTATCTGCAAATGAAGCTGCTTCTTCAGACCCTTGGCCACCTTGGGGTTTTTCGAGAATTCTTGACCTTTCAGGCAGGATAGAGCTCTCCAAACCTCTACTTAAAACTATCTTGTAGTGTTGCACCGCTACCGATACCAGTATCGGGCTGGACCCAATCCACCACTAAAATGGTGGTATCGGTAATGGGGAGTACCAACAAATAGGGCACCGATACCATTTTGAGAGCCAAAACTTTATTAAAATATTGTCACCCATTCCAGATAGGCAATAAAACGTTCTACTGGATTCACTTTGTATTAGTCTTTTTCCTGCTTCACAAAGGTAGGCAGCAGCTTGACAAAGCCATGATGGTAATTATTTTACATCCAATATATACACACACACATCAATTTCAAACAGATGGTATCGGCATATACTGCACAGCCAGGTATTGGGTTTTGATATCAGGGCCTAAAAATGGCATCGCCGCAACACTACTATCTTGTGTAGACATGAGTAAAGGGAACTGATGCTATTTAAAACAACATTGACCACTGTATTCCTTTTCAGCAACACTGCAGTCTGTCTTCTTTTGTAGATCATCAGCTAATACCATATGTTTAATATTTATAAATTGATATATCTATATGTTTGTCTGTATGTTATGTATCTATATGCCTGAGGGTATACATTTTTTTAACAGATCACAGCCCTGAACCTTGACAACCAAAGACTTTCCGAGCTTTGCAACCTGGATAAGCTGGTGAACCTGCGCTGGGCTTCCTTCAACCATAACAACATCTCGGTAAGTGAAAATGGGGACGAGCACGTAGTACAGCCTTACGTAAACATATCACCAGAATGATTGACAACTAGGAGGACTACTTATTTTATACCTTTAATTTAATATAAATCTTACCTTTTTGCTTTACAGGGTTCTTGACCTTATCAGTAATTATTTGGCCTGTTTCTAATCCATCCAGTATATATTTTATAGATACTGATGACTGATAGCAAAGTTTTTTCCCCACTGCAATAAATGAAAAATCTAGATAGGTCATATTTCCTAAAATAAGTGCATTTGTTCTTGAATTTAGGAGATAAAATAGACATTTTGCCAATGGATCAAGACAATTTAGATTTAAAATAAGAAAACACAACTGCATTGTCTTATTTAAAGTGCATATTATCTAATTATCTTATTGTAAGAGTAAAAATACTCATTCCATTGACAAATTATGTCATTTACCTACTCAAATCAAGGGTAAATACAGTTAAGACATATTAATGATTTCTTCATCGTTTTTCCAGTGCAGGCTCTAGAAAATTTTGTTCCTACTATCCATTTCTTTGAAATGTTTCCAATCTTTCTGCAAACCCGCTGCTGTTTTTCTTTCTCTTCTTTTTAACTTAAACTTTCCAGCAGAATATGCATTTCTATGACCTGCATAGTGTTTTGTCTTTCTATTTTCTTTCTGGTGTTGCAGAAATACCCCCCAAAAACCTTACAAGGGTGTCTGGTAACATAAATGTTGTGAATTAACCTACCAATCTTTTAAAGCCATAGTTTTAACATATCAAACTTTTGATTTTGAAGAAAGTGATAAAAGTATTTTCATAACCATGCTTCATATTTACGGTAGGCTATTTGGCAAATGAAAAATGTTTTTGTAAATCTAGTTGATGTACATAAAAAGACTAGGCTTAGTGTGATTCAGTGTCAGCCAGTGAGATAGAGAGCTTTTTTGTTTTCTATACACCATTAGAGGGCAGCCATGACCAAACAATGTTGCAGCTGCCTCATCACTCTTCTGGCACATTTCATGTGGGGCCCTCACTCATTTTAACACAAATATCCACTATTTTAATATCTAACAAACCTGTTTTCTTTTAGCTAGAATGTAAACAATTTAGATTCTGGGCATTCTTTTGGGTTATGTCTAGAGATCATCATTCATGCAGAGCGGGTTGGAGTTGCTCCTTTGTTTGTGTGTTCTGTGATTGCTGGGAGTTTTCCTGCACCTGTAAGGCCTGAGAAGCTAAATGCAGCAGCAGGAGGGAGAATGAGGCCAAACTGTTTTTTCTCTGACTGTCTTTAAGGAGGAGGCCTGCCTGCATCCTGAAACCACTGATGCAGAGCCTGAAGGTGCTCCATTTGAGTCACAATGGCATCTACAATATGGCCAATCTGCAGCTCAGCAGGCTCACCAATCTTAAAGCACTCTTCCTCCAAAAGGTATGTATAGTTCAGGGTGCAGCCCTCCCACTCAGAGTGGTTAGGGTGAGGTGAAGAAACTGTAAAAGCGAGCAGTAAAAGAGCAGTACCTCCCATTGACCGAAGGCCAGGTGGGTGATGAGTCAAGAAGAAAAGAGCGACTGACTTTCTTTTCAACAGCGTTGATAGCTTTCAATTGTCCCTGTGCTTTCTTCTCCAACGCCAACTTCACTTTCTTATTTTATGACTTCTTCAGAACATTTTAAAGCTTTTCTGTAATTTCAGTAGTTTTTTCTTTTGTTGTTTTGCTTTTTTAGAGCAGCAAGAAAAGTACAAAAAATAAAACTTAAAAAAAGCCTGTATAAAGTATTTCTCTTTGTCTCTGCAGTGTTTTCTTTTTTTCTCTTTGTCTCCTTAAATGTTTCAGATCATCAAACATTTATTAGTATTAAAAAAGATTGACTGAGTAAATACAGAAAGACATTTCAAGTGGTGGTTTTTATTTGTAAATTAAAAATCTGTCCAAACAAGCCCGGCCCAGATTGAGAAAGTAACTGATTACAACTATCAAACATTTCCAATAAATGATCCTGTTCTTTTTCATCGCTGTGGGAAATATGTAATCTTTTTCATAACTCTTGCTACGCTTTTCAAGCATGAACAGGCCATATGAGGTCATCCCACAATATTTTAGTCTGATTGAAGTCGACTCTGGGTTGGCCATCCCCAAAACTTTCATTTAGAATAATTCAGAGACTAACTGGTGGTTTCACTGCTGCGTGACTCAAGATTTCCTATAGGGGAACAGAAATCCTAGTCCCATTATTTACAGCATAGTCTCCCAGATCATAATGCTTCTCCCACTAAATGTTAATGTTATGCCCACCCCATGGATGGATGAATTTGAGATGGGTCTCGGTCTTCTTTTTTATTCAAAAGTCTTTAGGATTCCAAGAGTTTTGGGGAGACCTAAAGGATTCTTTCTGTTATTTTGGTTTTTTGTCTTGCAACAATGTCATAGACCTAGTCCCACCCAGCCCCTTTCTGGTTGTTGAACCATTATTCAATCATTGCTCTTGGGTGACTCCTGAAGGTTTTGGTTGCTCCATTGGTGGCACTGTTACCTTGCAGTAAGAAGTTGGTTTTAGATTCCAGCATGGAGTTTGGATGTTATCCTTGTTCTTCCCTGGTCCGACTGGGTCCTCTCCCACAGTCCAATGAGATGACAGAAAGGTTATTGTTGACTAAACTACCCCTCTGTGTGAGTGTGCACGTGTTTGGTTCATTGTGTTTTTTTATTGTGTTGTTTTTATGTTTTACCCTAGTGGACTTCAGCCTGTCCTGGGTGCACCATGGTTCACACACCCACACACACAACAGGTTACCCTAAAACAGGGGTCTGCAACCTTTGGCTCCAGCTCCTTAAAACTCTGCGATGGCTCTTGATCTCTTGGCTAAAAATTATAAAGAAACATGCAACTTCTGAACAAAAGATAGTAGCAAATGCATGTTTTAAATGGGAAAAGTGTTTTTTTTTTTTTTTTTTACAAGATTTTCCAAATATATTAGCAACCCACATAAAATGTATTTCTCTCTCCACAAGGTTTTTCCTTCAGTTTAAAACCCAAAATCTGAAACAGCACGGTGGTTATTTAAAAATAAATAAATGGATATTTATTCAATATGTTGTCTTTGTCTTTTTTATGTTTGCTGCTTTAAACTACTTTTATAAGCTGGACTTGAGTCCCAAGCCTTAGAGCTGTCTTTGTAACTCTTTCCAGAAAAAAAGCAAAATTTGCTCTAACAAAAATAATAAGTCTATTAGTCTATATTTTCATGCTGATAAAATTGAAATACATTTTTTTTTCATCAATGATTATTTTTCTGAGGGTTTAAAATTATTTTTCTTTACACAGGCAATAAAATCAGCTGGGTGGAGGACTTGGAAGGCCTCACCCAGCTCAGGGAGCCCGTGTTGGACCAAAACAGAATTAAAGCTCTGGATAAGAACTCCCTCACAGCCCAGAACCTCCTGCTGGAGCTGCTCCTCGCAAAGAACCGTATCGGGGAACTGAACCATCTCGATTCCCTAACAGAGCTCAACAAACTCTTCCTGGACATGAACAAGCTGCAGGTATTTTGCCTTTTTAGATGTTTGTATGGAGAATTTAAATGAAACGGCATATTCAATCTAAAAGCACACACAGCGTGCGCACATTACTGAGGAAGGTCACGGTAACCTTTTGTGTAGTTTTTGATTTACCAACTTTTTCCTGATTGCTTTACATGTATCAGATGTTTAAGAATGCATTTTATTCAGTATTACTTTTTCTGCATTTTGCAAAGTAGGCATAAAGTATAGTAATCATGAGCCATTACCACCCACTGTGGTATGCAAGAGGTAGTATTAAGGAGAATCAAGGTTGATTGAAAGTCAGGGCCGTGCGTATGAAGGAAGAGGGGAACAATCAGGACAACTTGTAATCAGCTGCTCAGTCTGCAGCTCCTCACCCAGGGAGAGTGATTTGCACTTTTGTTGCCTTTTTCTTTCTCCTCCTCACTTCCTTAATGTTTTTCCTGCATTCAATTAAGACATAAAACAAGGCAATCATCCCAGAGCATCGGCCCTCACCGTGGGGGGTGTTTTTGAATCACAGCCGAGAGTCAGAATATAAAGCTGGGAATCAAAGACAGCCCCCGCCCCTCCATGGCATGTTGCGTGCCCATATTCCTATGAGATTAACACAGGCTCACATATGTAATCTCTTCCATCCTCCTAAATTCTGAAATGTTCTGCCCTCATGCATACATACATTTCCATTATCAGCCCACCGCAGGCTCCGACCAAGAGGAGAAAAGGTAAAATGACAGAGCCTGGAATAAGAAAAAACTTAAAATAATCTGGTTCTCTACTTTCCACAGGACATCACAGAGCTTGAAAAATTGGATGCCCTTCCCTCCCTGACAGAGCTCTCTGTAGCTGGAAATCCAGCGAGTATTACGGGGGGTTTAGTTTGTCCATTAAACCCAATTAGGCATTTTGAACAACTAGAGATTTTTTTTCCCACTGTGATAGGCTTTCACTGACATGAAACCGCAATCTGTCAGTCACAGGACACTTTGAGGTCTTTGACTCACAAAAAAAATTATCCAAAGCAGGTTTTAAAGCTCAGTTTCTCACATCCCAAACTCCAAATTAAGCGATTACACATTGGGCCGTCTGCTGCTCTTCACACTGCCTGGCATTAGAGACCAAATGGCATGGCACCATCACCCATCTGGAGCTACTCAAGCCTGGGTAGAGTCTGCAGCTCAGGACCTTTATTCTCCATGGGGTAAACCTCAGCTGCAGTAGCCTCAACCCCATTCCCCTTAACTTCTCATGGGGTAAACTATAACTGCTGCCAGGGACTGCGGGCCAGAATCCGCCCTAGAGATGCTGCTCCCATCTAGTGCATGTCCTGTAGTATGCAGCGACATCCTGCAGGAACAGGCAATATTGTGGTCAGAGAGACGGGTTTGTAGCATGACCAGAAGGTGCTTTCAGCTGCAGCTGTCAGCTGGGTCACTGGGAGAGCTGCTGAGAAGGTGGTAGCTATCCTGGGACCCAGTTAGCATCATATTTTCACCGCATTTACTGCAACTACAGTCAGTCAGGCTTCAATTTGAATTTTGCCTCTCTCAGTTAATAGTAAATTGATTTGAACCCAGAACTTTATAGCTGGGTGATCTTTACTGTCTATTATCCTTAGGTTGCCTGTAAATCCCAGCATAGGAGAGCGGTTGTGCTGTGTCTGTCGCAGCTGCAGGTCCTCGATGGAGTCACGGTCACATTGGAGGAACGGACGAAGGTTGAGCTCTTTATTAGAGACCAATATGTGGGAGCTGAAGTAACACGAAACACATACATCCATCTACTTTAAATTGTAACTCACCCTGAGATTCACACTTTCTGTATTTAAACTATATAAAGACTATATGTATATTCTTATCGTATAAAGATAAAATATACAAGCATTATTTCGGCTGCTATTTTTATGTTGCTTTATGCACTTTAATGTTACCAAAGAAGTTGAACGGCGATTACTGTAGCTGAATTTTCGGTTCAAACAGTTTGTGACGCCTACGTCAAAACTTAAGGTATTCATCACCATTGCCCCTATTATTAAATCAGGGTGAGTTACGCTTTAACTATTAGCTCTCCTCTCATCAGAACTGTGTATTTGGTTACATAATGAGATGATGAGAGCGTGGTCTAACATTATTTTATCACACATACATGTTGATATTGTGCTGCCCCACAGAAAATCAATCAAATTTGAAAATCAACCCAATTATAATAAAATCTAAATCAATAACAAATACTTGAATACTGAAATGAAAGGGATACAGTAGCAAAAACAATTAATAAGTCGAACAGAAATAAGAGCATAAGAACATTTGTTATAGTTAAAAATAATTTGAATCCAATCACACATTGGTTCAAAATAAGGTGCATAAAAGTACAGCTTAGAAATTTAATTAGTCGGTGAAAAGTCTCATTTCAGAGGATAAAATGAAACGTTTTTAGGCTGCCGTTATGCCTGTTCTTAATGCACATTTTCTACGCCGCACTCCTTCCTTTCTCTAAATATTCAATAACTTTTAGACATTATTCTATTTTGATGAAACCCTGAATTTCGAATATGCTGGTGAAGGTTCTCAGTCATCCCGTTCATCGTCATTCCAAAAAAGAAAATTAAAAACAATCCACGTTGACCTCCAACTCAACACTATTCTTGACATTTTGAATTGAAAAAGCTTCCTGGAAGGGAAGTAAAACATCTTCAAACTTGGAAACAAAGTCCAGTGGGTAGTTTTTAATTTCCTGAATTTGTATTTATTTGTGAACTGTGATCATCAAAATCACAAGACGTATTTCATTCTGCTTTATAATGAATCTAGATAATCTATATGGTTCTGCAATGAGTGTCAAAAATATTGAATTATTCTAAAATATTCCTGAGCTCTAATTGTACATTTCTACTCAATCTTTGTTTTATATATATATATATATATATATATATATATATATATATGTGTGTGTGTGTGTGTGTGTTTCGCCAATTGTTAGAATTGTTCGATCAAAACAGACCAAACCAATTCTGTGGAGTAACTAACTTAGCATTCATCACTTCCTCTTAATAAGCATTTGGTGACAGTGGAAAGGAAAGACAGCCTTCAGCTAATAGCTACTCTGCATCTTTAATTTGCTTTTGTCATCTAAATACTCTACTGCCCTCAGCTCTTAAGAAACACTTCTCCACAGCTCAGGGTGTTATCAAGAGATGATGGTGTCACCCAGACTTTTTAAGTTCCAGATTCATTAATGTACAAGGCTCTAGGGAGCCTTCAGGATAAAGGGAAGTTTGATAAATAATCTGCTAGGTTAGTTAATTGTTTTAAAAGCTAGTAAGATCCATTTATAATCAATTCCTAAATGCACAGCTAACTACAGCAGAGATTAATATAGTCCTCGTGATCTGTGTCACAGAGTGTTTGTGCCAATAGCAAACAACTTCTGACAGAGCTTAAGACAGTAGAGTTGAATACTACATCATTTGTTCCTTAGTCATCATTAGATATATGGAGCTACAGTATCATCAATATAACAGAAAATAAATCCAGTGGACTGTTGGGCCGTAAAGCTCCTGCAGCTCTGAATTAAAAGCAGTCTAAGCCTGCGAGCATCATCCTGCTGATTAGATGAAATGTGGCCAGCCGATAATGCACCAGTGGATTTAGACTGTATTAGCCGGGTCAGAATGTCTCTCTGCTCGTTAATCGTTGGTATGGAAAAGACAGATCGCAAATCCTCAGTTTTCTCATTAAAATACCCAAACCTTCCGTTAGCGACTCTCATAATGCCCCCTGTTTTCACTCAGTCCATAGCTGCCATTGCTGTTGCTGAATTTGAACTTTGTTGCTGATGACCAGTAATTTCCCTATAAGATGCTTGCATAATGTGGAACAACAAGCAATCCAATCACCAATCTCTGGCAAGGGGGTGGGTGGAGGGACACATTGCTTTGACTGCACTGGACATGGGAAACAAAACAAAAATAAAGCATAGGTTCAATTGAAAAGCATTAATTTAGAAGTTTGCACTTTTTTTGCAAGTTTTCTTCTGCTTTTAATTAAATCTACATGGTTGGACTCTCGTTTATTACTGTTTTTTTCTTAAAGAAAAGCTCTCACCACCTAAGAGCATGTCTGCCTGCTTCTGACATTTATCTACCTGGACCTATGCCTATTTGGCCTCACAGGACCTCTCTAAGGGGCACGGATATAAATGGGGGACCACACAACGTCAACCTTAGGCAGAATCCACTGCCAAGCACTTCAAACAACAATCATTTCACACAAGGACATAAGTGTGCAATTCCTGCTGCAGAAAACTTCATGCGTTTTATTAAGAAAAGATGATCAATCTTACATTAGCCTATACAGCTTATTTTGTAACAGAGAATCATTCTGCAGGTAGCATCATTACTTTATTTCAGAGATGCGCAGAAATCTTAAAAAAAAAATCATTCTTTATTTATCTAACCTTTGCTTTCAAGAATCCTGATGTCCTTATTATTATTAGTGATCTAAATCAATGCTTGTTCAAGCTTTTAAAAATGTATTTAAACTTCTTGTAGATAGCTGAATGCTTTAAAAGTTTATATTAATGAATTCTTTGAATAATTTAAGTGTTGTAAACAGGTATTTGACTCCTCAAAGATTATTTTTCTTTTGCTCTTTATGCCACATTTTAAAATATCACATCAATAGACAACATGACTTTTACTCAATCAAAATGACTAATTTAGTATTTATATGAATATTTCAGTTATTAAAGGAAAACACTAAGCCAAACCAACCTGACCTTTTTTTCAAAAAGTCATTGTCACCTCAACCAATAACTGACCAGTTTTTTGCACCAATAATGAAGAATTTCAACATTTTTCTTGTAGAGTTGATTCAATTGAACCATGCTGCAAGGTTGACTAGGCCTCTATGACACCTCAGTGTTTCTGAACCATTCAGAGAAGGTAGTTTCTTATGAATAATCAAAGTGTGCTTGAGCCTAATCCTTTAGGAGTTTCTGCTAAATCGCAGAACACAATGTTCTGTTAACCATCACTACCAACAACGTGTTTAACTAAGATGTTTTTTTTAACTGCTTTGTTAGTTTTACACCAGATGTAACACAAAGTTTCTCACTATTTTCCCATCAAGATACAGTGAACAGTGGTTTCGACCTTGTCACTCTCTCATGGATGCCATGTTTGTTTCTCTCTCATTGTTGATCATAAACACTGACCTTAAATAAAGTAAGAGAAGCCTGTAGTTGAAAATGGCTCCAACTATGACTCCAGTCGAGTTTACTGAGTTGAAAACCTGTTTGTTTGTACAATAACCAATTTACAAAAACTGCTTCTCTTTATTGAAACCCTATTAAAGGTTTTCTTTTGCAAGGACTCCTTTTCTGTCCAACTTAAAGCAAACACTAAGATACAAACAACTTCCTAAAGAAAGGCTATTTACATTTTAAACATTGGATGGTGTGGAACAGATTCACAAAGATATGACTTGGACCCTTTATGTGAATATTAAACCTCTGTCCTGATCAAGTGTCAGCCTTGATCCCTTGTACTGCTGCTCTGTTTGTGTGTGTGCGTGTATGTGTGTACCTGTCTAGCCCTCAGAGTGAGGACCATTTTTCCAATTTCACCATCCAATTGAGGACCAGCAGTTGCAAACTGAGGACTTTTTGCCAGTCCTCACATGCTATTTTGCTAATAGTTAGGTTTATGGCTAAAGTGTCAATTGGTTAGGGTTAGGTTGAGGTAATGCATTGGTAATGGATATGTTTAGGTTTAGTTTTAGGGCAGAAAAAGGGTTGAAAATGACTGAAAATCAATGGAAGTCAAACGGTCCTCACTACAATGGCAATGATACCAGTAATCAGTTACTGGCTGCTGTCTGAGCAGGACATTTGATTTGTGTTTATGTTTTTAAGAGTGGAGCAACTTGTACAGGATCTATTTACCTTCTTGACAATACAATGCAGACAAAAAAAAATAAAAGGGTTTGAAAATGGTCTAATAAGTGGTTCCTAAGAATAAGATTAATTCATAAGAATGAATGATAAATATTAAATATTACTATAAAGTGGAAATATTCAACATTTTATGTAAATGAAAAACCTAAAAGAACGTCATAAAAACTCTAGAGTTATGTACTTACCTAACTACTGTATGCAGACAGATTTTCCTTCAGCATTGGAATGCATGAATGTTCACGCTAAGCATAGGTTTTTACAATAATAATGCATTTCTCTTTTTAAAAAAAGTTTGAAGACTTATTATTTATTACAAAATGTCTTTTTATTAAAGCTACAGTGTGTAATTTTTAGCAACATCTAGCGGTCAGACTGCAGCAACATGAACATCTCCCCCCCA
>NW_015150552.1:1377144-1379129 GCF_000732505.1 Cyprinodon variegatus | reverse complement strand
TTTTTTTTTAAACATCCACAAACATAACATTGTACTTGGCTGATTGCATTAGCAGACTAGCTTTTAATTACCAAAATAAAAACACAACGGCACAGCCAAAAGTTAGGAAAATCCAGAGTTTTCCGCAAATTTTTGTTAGGTTTTCCCATTATCACGTTAATGTGGTAATATCTCGGTTGTAGCAGTAGTTCGGCAAGTGGAGATTGCACCTGCGGGTGATCCGTGATTTCTTCCTTTCGGGGGGGTGGTGGGTGACCGTTCTATGATTGAGACTCTCTGATTGGCCAAAAGTCTACGAGTCTACAGTTCTACGTTAGGATTGCACCATCGTAGACTTGAAGCATCCCGGTGAGTTTGTCAGGCCTCCAATCGGGTGGGCTTACTTTCCACACTGTGGTGTCCTCATTGTGAGTCTCCTCATTGCTCATGAGGCCTCCACAACCCCTTTCCATGTATGTCAGATCTTCTGTACTGAGCAACTTTTTGGCCCCCTAATTGCGTGAATTAAGCAACTGGAAAATAAAATAAAATAAAATAGCAAAACTAAATTATTCATAAATCTTTTTTTTATTTTTTGATGTCTTAACTTTTCACTTCACCATACGTTTGCATTAAAACAGTTTTATGCACAATTAGCTTGCTTTATTCAAACTAAAGGCTGGAAAATAAAGACAATTTATCTTGGGGTGGAAAAAAAAACACTGGTTGGTGAGGGGTTGCTGAGAAGGAGAACTGTTGCAACTGCAGGTGCAGAGCTAGATGAAAAAAATGATAGGCATTTATTTAGCAAGATTTAAATAAATATAGCTTATAGATAAAGGGGGGGGGGGGGGCGGTGGGGGGAATTGCAGGATTGTACAGTCAAATAAATTAACTAGAGCAGTTGTCCAATTTGTTAATTTTTCATTTCCAGGTAACCCACAGAAAATGTTTGTTGGGTTAAACAGTACTTTCTGGGAACCTAAAGTGCTTGGTTTTAAACCAACTAACACACTTTGTATGCAATTGCTGAAAATAAAACTTTAACATAGTTTGGTGGCACTACAATGACCTAAAGAGTAATAATTGGCTTTTTTATGCTTATAATAACAATGAAAAATCTAAAAAAAATACAGTTTAGCATATTTTCCCAAAGTAAGAGTTGTAGTTTTAGTCTGAACTAAATGAGGTTACCTATGTATCCTGTAAGTTTGGTGGCACTACAATGATCTATAGTGTAGTCATTGCTCATTTTATACTTATTCTAATAAAAAAAAGCGTAACCAAGAAGAGGTGGATTATTATCAAATTCATTTCATGTGTATCTCATCTCATGCCTTTCATATCACATTGATTGGATTCGAAAATAATACTTTTCTGAGGAATTTCCAAAAGTCTAAATGACAAATGGCACCTCTATTTTATTATTAGAATAAGTATAAAATGAGCAATGACTACACTATAGATCACTGTAGTGTCACCAAACTTGTAGGATACATAGATAACTTCATCTGGATCATACTACAACTCTTACTTTGGGAAGATAGGCCAAACTGTATTTATGGAGATTTATTTCATTGTTATTATAAGCATATAATAGCCAATAATTACACTATAGATCATTGTAGTGCCTCCAAACATAGATAACCTCATCTAGTTCACACTACAACTGTTACTTTGGGAAAATGTGCTGAACTCTATTTTTTTTCCCTCGATTTCTCACTGTTATTATAAGCATATAAAAGCCAATAGTTACATAAGACTTAGATTTATTTTTCATTTTGTATACACAAGTGTAAACAAAAAGAAATTTCATTTAGAACAGCTCTTGACAATTTCATCTTTTAAAGTGCAGCTTTGAAAACAGTAATAAATACATTAGAAAAAATAGTATTATAAACACATGACTGTATATTTACAGTTCTAACATTCTTTTTTTCCCCTTACTTTGGAAAGATAGGCCAAACTGTATTTATGGAGATTTATTTCATTGTTATTATAAGCAT
>NW_015150552.1:1327558-1375727 GCF_000732505.1 Cyprinodon variegatus | reverse complement strand
GAAACCTTTGAACCGCTCTTTGTCTGGGCCGTCACCCAGAACCTGTTTGCCATGGGAGACCCTACCAGGGGCATTGAAGCCCCCGACAACATAGCCTCTTGGATCATCTGAGCACTCAAACCCCTCCACCACAATAAGGTCGCGGTTCAAGGAGGAGATCTTTTTTTTTTTATTGTTTTTTTTTTTGTGTCATTTTTTAATGTGCATATTAAAAACTGTTGCCTTTATTTATGCCAGAAAACACTTTGAAGCTGGATTTTTCTTAAGTGCTTCTGACAACCCCGTGGCCTGTGTTTGTCTAATAGCCACTGTAGGGAGGAAATCTTCTGTTTGCCTGCAGGCCTCTGTTTGGATGGTGGTTTCCATGTGTGGGGGGGCCTTGGCTCATGTACAGTCCTGCCTCTCGATGGTTGCTTCTATTCAGATGATGGCCAGCATTTATGTAGACGCTTGGGTTTGTGTTGAAGCCTTCGTTTGGATTCTGTCTCCTGTTTTCATGGTGGGGGCCTCTAACTGTGGAACCACATCTGTTTCTTTGGGGCCTGTTTTGCATGGGTGCCTCTTTTTGACTGGGAGCTTCACCTTTCATGGACTCCTCTGTTTGTGAGGAAGCTTCATGATGCTCTTTTTTCAAAGAAAGTTTCAACTCTGCTGTCAATTGTGAGACTTGACTCTTCAGAGATTTGATTAATTCCTCCTGTTCCTTGAGTCTGGAGTCCTTTTTAGTTTTAGTCTTCAGCTGTTCCTCATATTTGACCCTCAGCTCATGTTCTTCTACCAAAGCCTCTACCAGCTTCCCTTCTCTACAGTCGTTTTTCTCAGCCTGCCTCTTAAAGAAGGCAAGCTCATGCAGAACACTGACGCACACTGTAACTGTGGGAATGCGTGGTAACTTTGACGCACCTATAGGCTGGGTTACAGTGATTGTTTCCTGCTTCTCCTCTTTCTCTTCACTTTTGAGTCTCATGCGATGTTCACGTTCTAAACTTATTTCCAGTTCTGCGTTTTTTTTCCATCTGAGCTTTGCAGTCAACCTGAAACTCGATTCTTTGTTCTCTCTCCTCATGCAGATCACATGTTCTCTCGTGCAGCTCTTTTTTTAGAGCAGTAACCTGCTAAGTGAGATCGTTGATATGTTTGATAGCCTCTTCGATGCACATCGAGCGAGGTATCATCGTAACCGCTGATGCATGGCGTGGCGTCCTGTAGCTGTGATAGAACTTGGGGCGGTCAACATCAGTTTTTCTGTTGGTCCTTCTGGGCATGGCTTTCATGCCCAGAAAAGCATGAAATTAATAATCAGAGCAAGAGATTCAAATATATAAAGAGAGCTGCATGAAGGGAAATATCTTTTCAATGAGGTTAAATAAAAATTCTATTTCTTATGAGGTCAATATACATTTAAAATTTAGCAATTTTACATATTTTTTGACTTAATTTAAGTTAAAACTACAGTTTTCTATAAATTTGAACTCAAGAAGAACTGTTAAATTCATCTGTAAAAATTATAGCATTTTTAAAAACTTTTTTGTGTGAAAAAATAAACCTTTGACAGATGAAACCTGGGATCCTATCTCAGTACCACTGAAACTATTACCTTGTTTTTGAATAATTAGTAAAACAGAATTTGTAATGAAACAATAAAATAGATCCAAATGACCTATCAGTAACCATGTCTGTTCCAGCCCAGATCATTTTTAGAATTAGTATTATGTCTTCAGTACAGGGGCCATAACAGGGGCCAGGACATGATCTACAGGGGCACTGGCCCCCATTGGCCCCTGTCTAGAACCGGCCATGGTGAGGAATGATGACACCGTGGCGAGGTGCACTGTATGCTGAAGTTCCATGAAAAACAGAAAGCACAACCGATGTTCAAGGCTACAAGATTGAAAGTATTAAGAATAAAAGACCAATACTGTTCTGTTTAGTGTTTAAGAAATAACTGTTAGTTAATAAACAGTTGTTTAAGTGTGTATGGGGCACAGTGTTGGTCTGTTGTCCTCGGGGGGCGGGGGGTTGGGGGATAAGCATCTCCCAGTATTAGTTTTTGGAACTTGGGATGTCTGGTAATGATGATAGGATAAACAAACCAACCCCTTGATGAATATGATAAAATAACATAACCCCATTAAAAATATGTTGGTTAATGTTCCATGGTAAAGTTAGTTTAGTAAACACAGGTGCTGCTACCCATAAACTTCATGCTAGCACTAGTGGCTAATGATGATTTTTTTTGTAGCCTACACTGAGTGCATCCTCTCTGACAGGATTTCTAATGGTTCATCATTCTTTCATTGGCATCCTTTTTTACACAATGAATGCACAGTAGTCCAATGTTACCCTACAGTATCTGGAAGACTGAATAGATCTGATGAGCAACTTACAATAACTTCTTATGATGATATAACGTGATAATATGTGTGATTGACTGTGACTCTCTCTCTCTCTCTCTCTCTCTCTATCTCATCTAAGAATTGTTGCTGTGCTGTGGTGGAGTTTACATTTTACAGTGTTAATAAATTAAGATTTTGGAAGTATTTTAAGTGTCCACTCTCACTAATTTCCATTAACCTGGCCTCAAGGTATTGCACAGTTGGTATACACATTCAGTACACCAAAAAAAATGTGGGGGGCTAGTGTAGTCCAAAATGTCAGGGCCGATTTTTTGTCCCAGTCCACCCCTGAATGGCAGTGTGTGTGTTTGTGTGGTTGTGTGGGGGTGGGGTCCCTAAAAGGCTTTTTAACTCTTAAAACCTGCAACCTTGATAGTAATTACTGAATTGCTGTCCATCGGTCTGTGTCAAAGTATTGTTTCCCATATGGCAGCTTGTTGCCTTCCTCGTCTCTAAAAGTCTTAGCACTCCACTACAAGTATGAGTTTGGGTGAAGCACTGAGGGTCTAATCTCCTGTTTCCATGCAGTTCAGCACATCTTTACTTCCGTGAATATCTTTTCCACGTGTCAGAAAATGGGGGGGAGGTTCTGTCATAATGGAGGCTAGTGTCGGTTGGGAGATGGTGGTTAAAAACTTTATCACAAAAGGACAGGCTAATTAGCATACTTTTTTCTTTCTCTTAATAAAGCAATTAACTATTTAAAATTAACATATGTAGGTTTGATATTTAAGTGTGAAAGGAAAAATCTGGGAGGGAAAAAATATAACTAAATAAATAAATAATAACTAAATAATTTCTGCCTTTCTGACTTTCATTATGTTCTGATACCTGAATTAGATCAAGAGCGTAAAAGAGCAAATGTTGGCCAAAGCATTCAGACGGATCATTAAGAACAGAAACTCCTCGCTGATCTCTGGATTCTTGTCTGATGGGAGCAGCACCTCTTCCCAGCCCAGCAGCACCACAACCACAGGTTGGTAAATGAATAAATCAAATAGGAATAACCCAGCTTCTTTTAGCTGATTAGTTTTAATTTTATTTTACATGTTTTACAGATTTCCAGATGATGGTAAACCTCGTCCCCTGTAGCAGCTGAAAAAACACCAACAGCGTTCGCAGATGAGCGAAACCATGATTACTATATTTTTCACATGGTGTGTGCTTTAATGCTCTAATTCATCTACAAAACTGCCTTTCAGCCTCTATCTAGAATGGGCTGATATTTAATACATTCCTTCAAAAAACACTTTCTCTGACTGTCAATTCATTTATTTTTCCACATATGTGGATAACTAACCACGGTAATCTGAGGATGAGAAGTATTGGTGTCATTTCAGCTCCTATCCAATCTGCCCCAAACAAGCAGGGGAAAAAAACCCTGCTCACAGATGGAGGAGCGTGTGAGGCTGGCAGGCTTCATCCATCGGGTCAAATGCATCCCCAACAAGTGGATAATCCAGCTTTAGAACACCTCTCTGTGGACAATAATCTGCAGTCACTCAGATAGAGATGTAATCTTGAATAAGGTCCAAATGGATTGAAGAGATTGTCGGTTTCATGTTGTTAGCCTCTTTTCGGAAAGTCCAGCCCAGTTGTATCACTGACAGGAACATTGCATCAGCTGTCTGGGTTTATAAAACATATCTGAATACAGAAGAAGGGTAAATGATAATACTTTGTAAATTAACAATTAGATCGCTGAATTAAAAAGTAATAGATATAATTACTGATCCATCAAAGAAATTTCATCCATCACTGTTTATTTGTATGGCACCAATTCACAGTTAATGTTGCCTCAAATCACTAAGCAAGAAAAACAAATGCAATTCATATCCGCGACCATTGAAAATTGAAAACGTTTTTTTTTTTTTTTATAATTTATTTGGACACAAGTTATAATAATGTTAAAAATAACTTTAGTAGATAAAAAACTACTACAAAGGAGGACCTTTGAAATTAAATTCAAATTAAATTTCTGGGTCAGGAATACATAAGGTCATCCACGTATTAAGCTAAAATACCACATCGTTGTATTAAATCAGTTGAACATGATCAGAGCTAACTGCTCAGCTTTTTGAAGGATGTTTGCTCTGTTTAAACCTCTGATATACAGTCTGGTATGCTGCTCACTGTTAAAGTGAGAATGAACAACTTAATTGGATGTGAACATTTTTTTTGAGACCTTCAGAAAGAGGGCTGTTGCATCTTTGGATCCAGTTAAAAAATGTAAACAAGTGTAAAGAAACCGAAACAAGACATTCTAGACTAAAAAAAATTTAAAACACATTATGAAGCATTAGGAGCAAAGAGACACTTCTAAAAGACTGAAAATAATAATAATTGAACTTTATTGATTTCACACTGGAGTAATTCACCTCTGCATTTAACCCATCCCATTGGGGAGCAGTGGGCTGCCATTGTGCGGCACCCGGGAAGCAGTGGGGGGTTAAGTGTCTTGCTCAGGAACCCAGAGTGAAGGCTGTGGGGATCGAACCAGGTACTTGCAACCTTCTCAGAGAACAAGCGCACTGCTCTAAACACTTGGCCATCACCTCCCCTACTCCCAACTCCCCGAAAATGTTGTCATTGGGCCCCAAAAGAAGGCTGTGGCTGCTGCTCATGTAAAAGTGGATACATCTACAAACAGAGACTTCAGAAGTTTATTTCTAATGGGGGATTCGCAAAGACTAAAAAATTGTTTGCTTTATAAGGAGTCCATAAAGACTAAAGTTTGCCAGAAAGACCATAGTCAGAAACTAGGACTTCCAGAGATAAGTTCTTTGGAAATATGAGTAAATTAAATTAAGACAGAAGAACAGAACAGATGTTTGATGTAAACCAACTAGAGGATTCCAGGAAAAAAAGCTCAGTCCATCTGTGAAGCATGGAAAGGGAAGTGTCATGGACTGGGGATGCTTTGCTGAAGTGGGACCAGGTCACCTCTTCATCATAATCAATCATGAACTCTACCATGGATCAGAGGGTGCTGGAGAATAGTATTATAACATCTCTTAAAAATATAATAATAAGCAGACAGAACTGGATACTAAAAAATTAGAATCACTTAAAACAAACATTGCACTTGCATCAGTATATCCAACAAGAATTAGTAAAAGGAGAAGACTGAAAGTCCTAACTAGAGTGTAACCCTTTATTGTTTTGGGAAGCTGTGGGTGGCCTGAAGATGCTCAAACTTTTCATATCCTAATGTGAGGAGTGAGTCAAACTTTCTCCAGACATATTATGACAATTATTGATGCATAATATGTACTGTATGGTGTCCTAATTTTTCCCCAGCTTGTTTTTATTTTTTTTCATTTATCTTATGCCTAATATCAGACGAGGTTTAAATTTTGGTCTTACCTGTAATGAGGACAGTTTATTTTAATAATAAAAAAAAAAAAATAGAATTATCAATACCTGTATTATATATGTGTGGTCCCACAATTTTTCATGAATATTTATTACGAGTTTATTAACCCTTTATATGGCAAGTTACCGTTTTTGATCACTTGCATACCCCATACAAATGGAGTCCCCCATCCCTCAGTGTAGTTAAGAAGCACAAGATCTCCAGCCATTCAGCAAAGATGCTGCTACATGACTGTACAACTTATTTTGGCGTTTGACCAATTAGAAGCCCTTTAATGATATATAACCTACTGTAAATTAAGTTGGAAAAAAAAGTCAAGAAAAAAAGATAAAAAGCTAATTGAAATGTTAAAAACTTAATAAGCCTAGTAAACAATTATATTAAAGTTTATAAACTAAAAAATGTAAGTGCCAGTATCAGCATTGAACTCTCTTAGGTTATGTTGTACCAAAATAATTTTGTTTCTTTCATTCTCAGGGTGTTCTTCAGGAATGTCTTATAGAAGCACTTTTGTTATTTTTCTTATTATATTCGGGAAAGCTGGTGTTTCTTATGACATTGAAATAAATTTTTTCCATAAAAATATCCAGATTTTTTGAATGTTACAAATGTAATAATGTTCTGGATTCAAATAACACTATTGGCTTGAAATTCAGATTTTCAAAGCATTTCTTTGAGTGCCCTAAAAAGGGTTAAGTCCTGTAAAATCAAACAAACTTAATCAATAGTTTTTGGTAAGAATATTTACTTTACTTATTACTTCTGTGCAGATCATTATATAGAGTAAAATATTATCTGCTTTTTAAATTTTTTTGTAATCCACTTCTTGTCATCTTGTTAGGGCTTTTGCTACTTTTTCATCCAGAACTGTACATTTAGCAGCCGTTATTGAAGACACAGCTGGGTTAAAGTGATTAGTCCCACTAACATGACCGCTAGGTGTCCTTGCAGCTCCAGTAACACTGCTAATCAGCCCTGCATGATTTCTCCTCCAGCTCTGAAGCAGTAATTCATCAGTTGAAGCAGTAGATGTGTACTTCACTTTCCTCCCTCCTGCCTTTGCTCAGCATCCGAACGCCGAACCAGTTTTGCAGAGGAGAAAATGAAAAGCTCTCCCCAAACAAGCTTCTCTAATGCATGTACTTAACTTCACTTAATTTGTTTTAATTCCCAGCATTAAGCGGGGCTAATGACTTCGCAAGTGAGTGCACTGCCATTACCTTGCTGTGCCTGACATCAAATGGCAGCTGATGGACTCAGGGCACAGATTTGGGGGGCTCAGTGTGAGTGCTCTAATGCATTAGGTATTGCAGGGGATAATTACACTTTCCATGTTTATGTACAGTATGTGCACCATGGATGTCATAAATATAACTATTTCTAATTCCGCTGTGGGTGGTGGAAGCTTATAGTGGACACAGTACTTTCCAGAGTGTGCTGAGGATCTGCATATCTGTCAGTGTTTCTTACATTAAAATGACATTAGCATAAAAAAACGTGAATAATTCATCACCTTTGAGTGAACCCAGATGCACTGCACTGTGTCTTCCCTTGCTGTACCACGTGAGCAGACCACATGGCTCGTAGCTGGTTTAATGGGATGGAATGTGACAGGTTATGTTTTTGTGGGCCTGATATGGAGCTGAGGCTACAGAGGGAGAAGGAGAGACGGGGAGAGAAGAGAGAGACGCTCTTGTAATGTAGATTCATAATTAGAGATGTTTGTGCATGTTGTGAATCAGTTATAGATGATGCACACTTCCCCCAGTAGCGCCCTCATCACAGACAAACGCATGGTCTGTATAGAGCACATTACTGCTGGTCCAGTGGCTCCTTGCATTTGCTGTGTCTGTAGATTCAGAGCACCATTAGTCTACGACTGTGAATAATTGCTGAATGGAGCATGTTTCCACTGTGATCTGCTCAGGTTCAAGCCTCAGGAGCGAATTGGAGGTGTAACATCACTGTCTGATGCATGATGCTGAAGCTACCAGTGATAGTTATGCTATGGACTTTGCACTCTGCAAATTAAAAATAAATGTCTCCTGTTTTGTTCCATTAAGATTACAACAATTATTTTTATTTGCTAAGTGATAAAATATGGAGTTATAAATATAGATATATTTTAGAATCCAGATGTTTAGAGAAACAAAGATGATTATACCTTAAAACAATGTTGAAAAGCCCAGATTATGATGTCATCGCCTTGTAAGCCTCTTTTAGATTTGTTAACATGTATAATTTTAATGGAGGTACATTTGTGGAAAGGCAACACCTCAAACACACTGCTTCTTTGTGTGATTTAAAAATCTCACAAAGAAGCAGTGTGTAATATTTCCAAATAGCTGGAGGGCCATGTTAATTTGTTCAAGATATGTTATATAAGCAGGAATAAAACATACCGGAATGTCCAGAGATCATGCTATTTAGGAAGGAGACAGGTTCTGTGCCTCAAAATAGATAAACGTTTTCTGCTGCGTAACTCGTGATTTAACTCCAGAACAAAAGTTGAGGACCTTAAAACGATAGTAGTCCTTTGCCAACATGGTTAGATAGCCCACTCAGCAAAGAAGAAGCAATTACTCACATAAAAGCTGATCTTCATGCAAACCACGTTGTTCTCGACTGCAAAACACCTGAGGACATTCTGTAGGTGTAGAAAGAAGGGAGTCAGTAAAGCCACATTATCCACCAGAGCAGGGACCAAATCCACTGGTCCCCAAACCAGACCCTTCTGGCCCTTGGTTGCACCTAGAAATCCAGTAGACAAATGTTAAGAAAAGGATTTGTGACAGAGGGAAGCTCTGCCAGTGTCCAACGTTCAAGGTGAAGTGGGTGCCGATAATAAGGACCAAACTTCTGCTCCTTTTATGCAGCTACCAGATTGCCATTGTTAAGGGCCCCCATATTCCATACTCCTGAGGATCATCTACTAGGCACCACAAGAGATACAGTCAAATTCCCTCTCCAGGTCCATAAAGTCCAGTTGGCCAGTTGGACAAAGTCCTTTGAACTTTCAAGCACCCTGCAGAGGGTGTAGAGATGGTCCAGCTTTCCACGCTATGACAAAACCACACTGCTCCTCCTGAAGCCAAGGTTCGACGTTCAGCCGGACTCTTCTCTCCAGCACCATGGCATAAGCATTCCTGGGGAGGGTGAGAACTGCGATCCCCCCATTGTTGGAATATGACCTATGACTCCCCTTCTTAAGGAGGGGAATTACCACTCCAGTCTGCAAGATCACCCTTGTGACGTTAGCCTGGGCAAAGAACAAGCAGTCTCTGCTTTCACCACAGAAGGATCTCCTCAATCCCTATCAGGTTGCGGCGGTTGAAATTTTACATTGTTTATTTACATTGCTGGTCTGAACTATAAATGTACTTTTTACTGAATGGTTGGACTCTTTACATTGCCAGAGAAAATTATTATCAGCTGAGGTCTTTTTTATTTGTTGGATTCTCATTGTGTAGGTAAAAAAGTCCTAATAATTTCAATCTATTATGTCACAGCTCCACTTCGGATCCTTAATATCTAAATTACCGAAAGCTTAGTCAGTTTGTGCTTTAACCAATTGCACCAATTTACCTTTATTTCACGCCTGTACATTGCCATACATTTAACCTTACCTAAAAAAAAGTTGTTTATGACTTTGTTTCTTTGTAGAACAACATTTTTAAACACTGGATATAAAGCATAATACAATTTTTAAAAATCATATAAAACTATGACATTTATTTAAATTATATTTTTATTTCTGGGATTTCATTTCCACTCTATTGACATTTACTTTATGTTTGATGTAGGTTTAGGACATATTGGGACATATTGAATATCCATGTTTCATCTTAACATGTTCACTGGTGAAGAGGATGCGGTTTTGCTAATAAAATGGCTGTGAAGCCTCCGTTCTCTGCTCTGCAACCCCCTCTCAGCCCAGATAACTCCATAGAACACCTCCCACAGTGTCTTGCCCCCCTACAGAGTTTGAGAACAGTAAAACACCACAGCACACAGATCTCTTTCTCTTTTCGTGAAGCTGCCCGGTGGTTCACATTAAAAGAGGGACAACACAATTGCACCAGACTTAAGGCCCACATCTCCAGAATGACAAGGACTAAGTCATGTAGTTTTACATCTTAGAACCAACTTGCTGCAAAACAGTGCTTTTGCAACATTTTCTATAAGTTTCAGAATTTACAGAGCCAGGCTGGAGGTTAAAGCCTCTAAGGAAGCCTTTCGTTTTGGTGTGAGCCACGTGGGACATAGGAAGACCCCTCGCTGTGAGCCTGCCAAACTAAGCTGCTGCTGGAGGAAAGTCAAACGTTCTAAAATTGACATGGGCAGAGGAACATGGTCTGGCACTGTTAGGGACAGATTTTCTAGCTAAATAATATGTCTTTTAATTATTTGTGATCATTTCATGGGTTTACTGTTGATTAAAGACAAAGCTAACAGGATGGATCACATGGTACGCTATGCTACAGTAATATGTTTTGGCTGTTGTGAAAAAAAGCTAGAACAAACTTGACTCAAGATTCAGATTCAAGATTCAAGATTCAAGAGACTTTATCGTCATTCACATCACGTGTTACATGAGGTAGAACGAAATTGAGAGTCACGGCCCCAGTTATTGTTAGGGACAGTTTGAGAGTCTCACAGCTTCTGGTATGAAGCTGTTTCTCAGTCTGGTTGTTCTGCATTTGCTGCTCCGCAGCCTCCTGCCTGAGGGTAGCGGGACAAAAAGTGAGTGTGCTGGGTGAGTGGGGTCCTTCATGATGCAGGAGGCCCTTTTCCTGCATCTGGAGGAATTTCACAAAAGGTTTAAACACTGATATAATGTTAATGTTCATGTGTTCTATTATAAGCTCATTATATTTCTATTATTATGACCAAAAGTCATTTAATGGAATCCTCATGTCTATTCACTGCTGGCTCATTCAAAGAGGGTAAAGAATAATTTAACTAAAGGTTATTGGTTCCTGATTAAGCAATTAATTTATTTGGCCAAATAATATTTATTCACCTCATGAATTTGCCTTGTGATTTGGTTGAAAACATTCCAATTGCTCTAAATTAGTGAAAACCAATTTGATCACATCCCAAGTTCTTCAACATAAACTTTTATTCTCAAACACCAAATCCATGCTAAACTGTGATATGGTTTTCAACCATGTTTTCCCTTCCTCTTTGTACATTTATTCAAGAGTTTTTAACTGAAATGTGTTTGACTTGGAACTCAATGATTTTTTTAATCAACTCTTATATTTTGATCAGAAGTTGTGGTGAATTTATTCGATATATACGTGCAGAATTATCCGTTTTTACCAAGATTTGAGCTTGATTCACACTTTTATTTGCTGTTCTAACATACATCCATATGTGTTCATAAACAATATATAACAGTCCAAATAAAATCTGATTAAATAAGATATTTAACATCCCTACCAGGGTGGGCAATGAATATAATTAAATTGCACAACAGCCAACTGTCTTATAAAAAATAAGTCATTATTACCCTAAGACAAAGGAAAATACAATAGATCTGAGAGCCCTCCTGCTGACAGACAAAATAGTTCCCTCTTTTTACTAATGGTGATATTGACTGCGATCTACTATTTGTTATGTAAGGAAGGTTTTATAACTCTGTAAAGATAATGAACCATCCATCTTTGCAGAATAGTTTTGATGCAGCCACATTTGGGAGCTTTCCATCATTGACTGTCTTTTTGGTAATATGCCAAAGCAATTTAATCAGATTTTAAACCACGTTTTGATTAGGCTACCAAAAAGCTATAACTATAACTAGCTATAACTTACTACAAACATGTTTAGGATCCTACAGTAGTCCTGTGACTTATAACTTGGCTAGGTTCACAAACTGATGGGAGGAGCTTCTCCCTCAGGATTTCCCAGTAGATGACAAAATGAATAATTTCATCAGAAACTGTTTCAGAATTTGTTGATGTTCTGAAACAGCAAAGGATCCAGAGGTCATCAAACTGTCAGGCACAAGGTTTACTCTTGCTATAAGGGGCTTTTGTTTTATTTCACATAAAATGTAATGGGACTTAATAAGTACTAAATGTTTCAGCTTTGTCTCATCAGTCCATTGAATATTTCCTAAACATATATTTTGTTGAATATGAGACAGGCCTTTGTTTTCTTTTCAATCAGCAGTGGTTTGGACTTTGTGGTCTCTTATGCTAGGTCCCATTGCCCAGTCTCTTAAGGGTGATTTAGCCTATAAAGGGCTGGTTATACTTACGCAGCGTGAAACCATTCAACACGGGTTATACTCTAGCGTTGAACCATGAACTGTGACCTTTACTGTGGCTAAAGAGGCCCATAGAGCTTTAGATGTTGTTTTGGGTTCCTTTGTGACTGTCTGGATAAGTCATTGATGCTCCTGAACCTTTGGAAATCACTTTTAATCAAACTTTTTCCAGATTGATAGATCTCACTTTCTTTTTTCCAGATTTTTTTATTTATTTCCTTAAGACTGAATAGGATGTGTTACCTTTTAAATTGTTATATCCTACGTTATGTTGTCAAACAGCTTGTGCTCAAATAATCATTGAAATCTGCTTTTCGTAGTCAGGCATTTATGCATTCGCTATGCATGCCTGTAATAATTACTTGAACATTTTGGTTTTCTTTTCTTTTTTTTTTTTGGTGATGAGGGCATTTTGCCATTTTTATTAAGAACAAATTCAAGTTTGTAAAAAATACCGTTTTTGGAGACTAGTGTATTTTCATGTAAATACATAAACCTTCAAGCTTACGTGTAAATATGGTAATTTTTTACTTATAAAGGAAACTTTCCATTGATAGGGCATTAGTGACTCTGCTTCAGTGGGCCATATCCTCTTAAATCTGGCCTTGTCCACCAGTTCACATAAAGTTCATAAATGTTTTGCTTGAGGGTTTATAAATTCAAGCTGTTTAGTTGCTGCTGGCGTCCCTCGGCAAGTCATCAACAAAATCTAAATTATTTTGTTCTCAAAAGGTACATATTATATTCCAAGTTCATTTTCTTTTATTCCCACAAATACATCCTGTCTTGCCATATTGCTTCTTTTGAAGTGTGTCATTGAATTATTGCTGTCGCTTGTCATTTTCTTGTAATTTGTTTCCTGTGGAATAAAAAAACGGCTGGAGACGGACAATTAGGATGAAAAGGGAAAATGCTTCTATTTTGTGTAGATATTTTGGATGAGAGCAAATCTCACTGAAGCGTAAACTCTTAACCACTTCTCATTTCTGTCCTTGCGTGTCATTTATTGTAGTATTGAACTTGTGTGTCATTCATCACATTATTTCAATCCCACAAAATGTATTGCTTCTTTAAGGAGGAAGAAAAGGGACAAGAAAACAATTGTGAAGTACCCAATTTTCTTGCAAATTTGCCAGAAATCAATTTTTACTTGTTTTTCAAATGGTTATTTTTTATGTAATTGTATGTCAGCCTTTAGTAAATCATGACATTTGGATTATTTCTCCTTGACTTAAGGGCTGCAAACTATTTCTTAAAGTGCTGCTTTAGAAGGATTACAGAATCATTTCTTTTTTGATGTCAGAAATAGCATAATATAGAAAGAAAAACTTCTTACTTCATTTACTCTATCAATATAAATAACCATCATCTCCATTTACATCTATTTTCTTTTTTTTTTGTTTTACTTTGATGATATATTGCTGATATTATAAAATGCTTGTGATGAATTTAGGATGAAATAGATTAGAAATTACCTTTGTGTTTGTTAGAGGCGAAGCTAAGAGGATATGAAAGTGTATAGGTACACACAAGACTTAAAAAAGATAAGAACTAAAATGAAACAGAAAAAAATGTACAGCTAATGAATACACATATCTGCCCATCTCCAGCAGCCTGTGGATAAAGGGCAGGGTATAACCTGGACTGGTCCTTAGCCCATTGATGGGCAAAACATAGACATACACCCATGTGTGCACACACACACACACACACACACACACACACACACACACACACACACACACACACACACACACACACACACACACACACACACCTAAGGGCAATTTAAGGACACCAATCAATCTAACAGTCGTATTTTTGGACAAAGGAATTAAGCCAGAGTAACAGGAGCAAACACACAAACTCCTTGTAATCAAAACAGGACCTATAGCAACAATGCTATAAAGTGCATTACCATTGAGCCTCATATTGAAAAAGAAATAAATAAAAAAATTAAAACCAAAAATAGAATATGTTGCATATTCAGTTGATTATGTTCCGTGAACAAAACTTGCTTGCTACTGTGAGCAACATTTAGTCTAAAGAGTTAAATTGGTTGCAACCCTCAAAATCAATAGCCTTTTTAGTTTATTGGTGATAAAAGTAATTGGTTGTTTTATTTCAAGTATGTCCATTTTGATTCCTTCTCACAAACATGAACATTTGGGTTCCAGGGTGAGGGTTAACTCTTATTTCTATTCCTTTCTTTTGACAACTAATTTAGGCAGGAGTTAAACTTTCCTAAACAAAATTACCTACTTCCCATTAATCAGATATAAGTAAATATATAAAATTAGTTATCAAAAGTATGTTTGCTTACCTTCATGCATGTTAGGTGACATCTATTTCTAATCCACTTGATTTAATTTTATTGTTGCCAACCTTTTGCAGTTATACCAAAGCTGCCCCTCCTTTTAACCCTCTCCTTTCCTGGCCATACCTGGAGGGGTTTTAAGAATAATTTGCAAGATATATTGTTAAAGGCTAAATATACGAGGAGTGTTCAATAAGTAATTACTTTGAGATGTTTCATTTAGCCGAATTTTGCAGGTCAGGTTATTTAAATCTCTATAGATTAAGTAACAAATTACAGCTCTGAACTATTTGTGGTCTCTGACTAAGTCTGAAATGGAGCTTGTTGAGTGTCGAGCAGTGATCCAGTTTTTCTATTTGAAAGGACTCACACCACGGGAGACTTTTGATGAAAGTAAAGTAACTTATGGTTATGATGCCTGTTATATGACCTTGCATAACAAGGTTATATTATAGGACATTATCACTATAAGTTACTTTCATTTGATCAAAAGTCTCCCGTTGTGTGCGTCCTTTCAAATGCAAAAACACAGACCTGACTCAGTTTAAACACCTGTAAATCAGAAACCACAATTGTTTCAGAGCTGTAATTTGCTATTTAATCTATGGAGATTCAAATAATTTCACATGCAAAATTTCAGGTCGATCAAATCAAAGAAGTGGATCAGGGGCATTACTTATTGAACGTCCCTTACACATCATGTAATTTAATATATGGGGTTAGGGTGGAACTAAGATACAAACAGGAATGCTGGAAGATAATGATGAATATTTTTAATTATAATAATGATGGGAAACTTACAGGAATAACACAAAGAGATTAGGACATGAAGCAGGGCAGAGGATCCAGCAATTAAAAACTGTCAGTCAGGGAGCTTATACAGTGGAATAAGAGAAGAGTGACACTAAATGTGAGCACATACAGAAATAAAAAAAGTCTCAGTTACAATATTAGTAATTACCTTTTCTTCAAATCAGAAATGCTTTATTATATCCAAAAGAGTACTCAAATATATAATTAAATTAAGTAGTCAATTCAGGTAAATGTTATCAAGCTTCTTTTGGAATTATTCATACACAAAAATTTTCAGGTCCAAATTTGACTAACTTTTCTTGTAGGATATATGTTAACATTTGTCTGGAATAAAATCATGTGTAATATGGTGTGGTGACAATAACAATAACCTGCCTTTGAGCCATGGGTGTAGGTTTGCATAGGGACCATAGGGACATGTCCCTACCAAAATTTTGGCCTGACCTGCTTGTCCCTAACAATAAACATGTTTATAGTTTACAATACAGTGTTGTTGCAGCAGTCGCTTCTTTTCTCACAACTTTTATATTGAAGTTAATATTTGAAATGCTCAATGTCAGTTCCTCTTATAGTTCCCGCGCCCATATGAATACAATAAATCTATTTGCAACCCCTTGAATATGTTATTTTGCTTTGTTTTACAATACAGAGAATATCAACATGTCACATAAAAAAATAAGATGGGTTTTACCTCTGCACAATTCTATTTCTTCAAAAGAAAGCACCTCATAAATACTCATACAACAGACATATTTAGACTATGCTTGGTTAAAAAGGCACATATTACCTTCAGTCTTAGTCACTGGTAAGTTCAATGTAACCCTTTTCAAAGTGTTAAGTTGTCCCAATTTTATATTATTTTGAGCCACTGATGCTTCAAACATTGATAAACAGCATCTTGTCTGTGTAGTTCTCATAAAATTTGTATAAATGTAGCAAAAAATGCTGTTTTCTCTTTAAACGAAATGCGCCCCGATGCTCATGTCAAGCATAAAAGAAATAGGAGCATGCATAATGCTAGGACCAATGACATCAGACCAATTCAACTTAAGACCAATTGTGTCCCTACCAAAGTTGAGATCAAACCTACGCCCTTGCTTTGAGCCATATTTATCTGTTTTGTACAAGTTTACTCCAATAAATGACAAGTTGATGTATAGGAGTGTAAGAAAGCCAAAGCACCTCAATTTCCAATGTCTCTTTGTTCATTATTTATTACATATAATTATAAATAAATAAAAGTCATGTTAAAGGCTGCTCCATTTAAACATTAAAATCCCGTTTTTAATATCTCCTACCAAATCAAACAAAAACGTTATTTATAAATTACGTTAAATAATAAAACTTTTTTAAAATGTATTTCATTGTTAACACACATCTGGGATATGAAAACTGACAGATCAGACGGATTTGAGATGTTTTGTTTTCATTGTTCGCTTGATAAACGGGCGGCGCTCTTTGGGCGGGAGTTAAAATCCTAAACCAATCAGATTCCTCCCATCCTAACTTCTGCAGTGTGATTGGTCAAAGCTTAACTTTGCATCATGCTGATGTTGGCTAGCTTTGCGGCGGTTAGCCAGCAGCTAATGTTAAAACTGGGAACTGCGGGCCACTTTTCCTCTAAAAACCAAAAAAAATACTTCGTCGAAAACGGCGCAGAGCGTCTTAGCTATTGGTCTTCCTTCCACTGATAGTAAGTTGATCTCTCGCTGTACAAAACTGTTTGTTATTCGGCTATTTGTATGAAAGTTAGCTTATTGTAGAGCTTTCTGCCTCCGTTATTTCAGCCACAGAGCTAGCAAACCTCCAGTTTGATTAAAAAAACCTTCGCATAATGTACCAAAGCAGCTTGTTTGGGGTCACCATGGTGTTGCGAATGTAATGATATTGGATCACAGGTGAGCTCCCTTCAGAGCATCCTGTTGCTCTGTTGTGTTCTGGTTCCTTTAGCAGCAGTTGCTGTTTGTGTTAAAAACGGTATAAACAAGAATACTTCTTTGTTAAAATACAGCAACAAACACATTTATCTCACCTTTTAGACTGAATTTCTTTCTCTAATTTGGATGAAGAACAGGCAAGGCAGCAGAGAAGCACATACTTTTCATGACATGCTTTTTGTACAGGTCCATCTTAATGCATAATAAAAACTGATTTATTTAATGAATTCAATTAAAAATGACTAAAATACACATTTATTTTGAGCTTTTCTTTTTATTCCCTTAACTTTCCATTAGTGTATTGGACATAAGATACTTAATTCTCAATTATTTATTAAAAACTACTTATGTCTATACACATTTTCTGTGAAAAAAATTTCCTAGTAACAAAAAACGCACGTCAATCAATTAGTTAAATCTCAATTCCTTTGATTATGTTTTTATTTTTGCTTAGGAAAATACTGTGTATTTGCACCGTATATATTAAAGCGCTGAACTTCCATGTTGATGCATCATGTTTTCTTTTCCAACACTGTTTACATTTGATCATGGAGGCACTTTAAGAAATGGAAATGTTCATTTCATTGCTAAGATGTTGCTCATTCACTGTCTGAAAGCTGTACAAAACAAAATTTAACTTTGCATACACTCTTTAATGACAATAAATTGTTTAAGTCTAAGGAAACCTACTTTCTTTTATTCTCTCAAACTTCTGCTGCCGTTTGTTCTCTATAACTTTCCTTCGTTCAGATGTATTTGAAATCATTTAGCTTACGCTCAGTCAAGCTGACATCAGCCCAGTTATTCACAAAGAATAGTTCACTTCCTTATCTTTAATTACTTTCCTTACTACTGCTACTTTTTTGGTTTATCTGCAATTGTATCCTTTTGTGATTTGCTGTCAGACCAGTTTTGCAGCATTTGTTTAACTGAACAATTGAATAAAAAATGCCCTACTGACAGTGAGTTGATCACAAAGTTAGGCAAACATGTATGCAGCTTGCTGCTGTGGTAAAGCATGTACTATACATGTATTCATGTAAAGGTGAAACAAATTGATAAGCCTACATCAAAATTTTTTCATTCATTAACTCTGAACAGGCACGGACAGGTTAAATCCTAAAACAAAATCCAAGTGATTTTTATTTAAATGCATCAAGGTTAAGAACCTTTCATATTTTCAGTCTATTAACCTGTCAAGCAAAATGTACTTAGGATTTCTTTCAATACAGGTTGGGAATATATGTTTTTATGCATAAATGGTGAAAATCTTGGAGATTCTAAGGCTCTGGAGATTTTATGATTCAGAATTATTATCTGTATAATAGAATCTGGAGGACATTATTCTGATTTATCATGTGTTATAGCCCAGATTCAATCAAAAATCATCTTAATTCAAGGTCAGAAATCAAAAGAAGCTGCAACAATGGTTTGGTAAAGGAAGTTTGATTGTTGTTCATTGCATCACTTCTTTTAAAAAAAAATTCTGAACCTTAAATAGGTACTTCTAAATACTGTAGTGTCTCTGTATGATGTATGTTTTTACCTTTAAATTGGAATGTGATCAGGTTGGAAATAATTCTGCACATTTGGTTTTGTCAACTGCTAAATCTGATTAGTTTAAATCTGTTTAATTTGTTGCCTGCACATCTTACCAGATATAACTGTAATATGAGTCTTCTTTTGTTTTCTTTGTTGATACTCTTAAGCCTAATTGAAGATTTTTCTTAATTTCAGAACATTCCTCCTTAATGACTGAGATGATGAATGTGAACCCTCCTCCTGCTCTGTGGAGATGACCTACCACCCTTTCTGGAATGGTCAGAATGGGGCCAGATGTGCCCCTTCTTAACGAGTACAAGCAAGAGTTCTTCTGGAAGCGATTCCCCCAAACTGTATTGGGGGGTCCTCGCTTCAAACTAGGCTACTGTGCTCCACCTTACGTATACGTCAATCAGGCTGTTTTGTTTTTGACGCCATGGCTATTTGGGGGTGTTGGCACACTGCTCTGCCAGCTGCAGCTGCTTCAGGAGCTCTACGCCGCCGTTCTCTCTGGTATGCTTATGTTTGCTGCTGCAGTGGGTGTTCAGGGCCTGGCCCAGTATGCTGCACGAAAGAGTGGCTCAGTGGTGGAGAGGCTTGGTGCACCCAACATTATGGTTGATGAGGAGGAGGTGGAGTTTACCCACTGCGTGAGTCCAGAGACTGTCAGATTCATTGCTCCTGGGAAGCGGTTTGGCCTAAATGTGGTCCTGCATACAGTCTTAGCTGGAGTCCTCTGTGGCTTTGGGACATGGTATGTGTTCCTGGGCAGACTGACGGCTCTCTATAGCAGCACTGGTGCATCTCTTGTAGTGTTTGTTCTAAGCTGGGTGACTCTGTGTATAGCTGAGTACTCCCTCATCATTAATACAGCTGCAGAGACGGCTACTTTTCAGGCTCAGGACACATATGAGATCACTCCACTAACCCGGCCACTCTACATTTTTATCTTCATCGCTGTGGACTTGGCTAACAGGTAAGAAAGAAAAAACTTGGGTTATTTTTATTGAACTCAGCTTCTTCTGTCACAGTGGTGCTAATTTTTCTCTGTTGTCTAGATTTTCATATGCTGTCCCTGAGCTCCAGATAGCCAGTCAGACTCTACACGTGGTCTTTGTCTTCCTGCCTCTGTTATGGGCTCTGGGGCTTCTCCCTCCGCTGGATGCCTTGCTCCTCTGGGGCATGGAGCAGACTCTTGTGTTTGGCCTTGGAGGCTCACCCATGTCCAGCAACATCAGGTACGTGCCAAAAAGTATTCAAACAAGTCTGTATACGACTCGTATCAGTTTATTTTCCAATAGCTAAGACGCTCTTTTTCTAAGGAAGACTTGGACATCTTATTTGTAGGGAAGTCATTTATTCTCACATCATCTATTCTGGCAAAACAAATCAGTATTAATTTCATTGTAATGCATATATAGAATCATAAATTGAGATATTTATCTGGGATCAGATGGATAGATGTAAAACTATTATAACATAAAAGTTTGAAAGAAGCTGTGAAGGGATATTTAAATGCCATCCCAGATACCTAAAAATGTAAACATTAACAAATGGTATTGCCTGGGACAGATAACCTAAGTAAAATAAACCCCAAACAAAACATTTTAAAATCATGCTTTAATAGTTTCAGGGGGAAAAAAATCCATACAAATACAGAAAAATACAGTTTCGCCCCATATTAAATCTTAATTTAAATGTGTTAACCACATTTAGTTACTGCCAGAAGAATCAATACATTTCCCTTCTGACTGCATGACACTGGCTTCTCTCAAAAGGCAAACAATCTCTGTTGATCTAGAGAATTAGAAGAGGTTACCTCAGTGAGCCACAGTGACAACAGTTATCCACAAAAGGAAATACATAGAGCAATGGAGAACCTTTCTCTGGAAACTAAAATGACCAAAGACTACACTGACAAGTCACCCAGGTGGTCATAAAGGAACATGTATTCACGATTCCTCAGTAAAATCAGACTGAGCAAAAAAAAAAAAAGGCATCAAACCCTAAACTGTTGCTGACCAAAAGCAGCTCTGAATAACATCCCATTCAATGCTTGTTACCGTATTTTCACAACCATAAGGCGCACCGTACTAAAAGGTGCAGTCTCAGTTATGTGTGCCATTACTGTATTTAACACACACATAAGGCGCACCGGATTACAGGGCGCAGGTTTTATATACCGGTACATATCCTCTACTACGTTTAAATACCTCTACTGCGTATTTAAAAATAGAGCGGGAGCAAAACTGAGTATGTTTGTGCTTTATTCATGTATTTATTACAAAGTATTAATCAAAGTCATCATCCTCTGTTTCTGAATTAAACAGCTGCACTAAATCTCACATGCCAATTTCCCCTTCTTCGCTGTCAGAGTCACTTTCCGTGCCTTTTGCGAAAGCTCGAACAACAGTGCCAGCAGACACGTTAGTCCAAGCATCTACAATCCATCCGCAAACTGTGGCGTCACTTGCCCGGCGCTGCCTTCCACTTTTCATGAAACTGTGATCTCCCGGAATAACAGCAAGCACAGCGTTCATTTGTTTCACCTTGTTTTTCACATCGGCTGTGAGATGGGCACGCATGGAGTCACAGATTAACAGCGATGGTGATGCGTGGAAAAAACCACCTGGTCTCCTTACATACACCTCCCTCAGCCACGCTTTCATCATCTCCTCTTCCATCCAGCCCTTTTCATTTGCCTTAATAACGACTCCAGCTGGAAAAGTCTCTTTAGGCAAAGTCTTTCTCTTAAAAATCAGCATAGGCGGCAGTTTCTTTCCATTTGCGTGGCAGCCAATCCACGCCCACACTTCCCCCTTTAACTTTCTCATGGCGGTCTCAACAACGTCCGCAGTAACAACACACAGGGCGCACCGCACTATAGGGCGCGCCGCACATTTTGAGGGGAAAAAAAGACGTTTATATGCGCCTTATAGTCGCTAAAATACGGTAAAAAAAAACCCCATCTTGATAACACCCAAGAGTATTATGGAAATGTATAAATGACTGTAGAAATGAAAAACTAAAACACAGAATTTTAGAGCAAGTGAACTATAGCAGTATATGGTATTGATATGGTCTGGAACTACTTTGTTTTTTTGGACTTGGATGACCTGCAGTAATTAATGAATAAATCCCTGAGGGAGATGCTAAGCCATCAGCTCATGTCTGAAACACAGGGCTGTGATCCAAAGCACAACAGCAAATCCACCTTTCAAATGCTCAGAAAGACCAATTGATTCTTTTGTAATGATCTAGTCAAAGTCTGAAGCTAACGATTCACTAACTAATGTTTGTTTGATCTGAAAAATTAAGTTGTGGCAAAAAAGTAAAGCCAGAACAAAAAAAGAATCTGGTTGGAGAGGAGCAATATATTTTTTTCCCCAACAAAGTATGCAGGCCCCCATGCAAACTTTAGAACTACCTTTTACTGCCTTTACATCTTTTATTTATTTATTTATTTTTTTTACAGCACTGGTGGCGACAGTAGGCTGACAGGAAAGGGGGTATGAGAGAGGGGGAGAGACATGCGGCAAAGGACCGCAGGTTGGATTCGAACTCTGTTCAGCCGTGGGTCATGCACGCTAATCGCTGTGCCACCTGCACGTCCTGCCTTTACATCTGCTAGAGTTTGGAGCATAACTCCCAACCAGATCTGTACATCAACATATTGTGCCAATTTAAGAAAAAAAAAACGCTCAGCCAGATTAGTTGGAGAGTCTCTGTCAATTTTAATTTTCTATTCTTGGTAAAGATTCTCATTTATTTTAGATCTAGATTTTTGGGACACCCTAACATAAGATATGCTTGAGAGAGATTCCTTGTCGCTGCATTCCCATAAAAAGATGTCACCTCTGTGGTTCAAATAGGCTCTTCACAGAGATCAGCCATATTAGTTTTCTCTCCGTTTTGAATGTAGACCAAAATATTTAATTCGGCTCTCCTCTAATCAGACCAGCTTTTTTCAAATGTTTGCTCCATCTCCATCCCTCTCATTGTAAGCTGCTTCAGTTGCCTTCTTAAGCTACATTCATAGAGTACACAGCTTATAGTCACCCTGTTGTCAGTTGTATTTATACAGAGTTTAAATAAACAAGTTAACTCTAACTATGAGGTGATTTCTGACAACAGAAGATTAAACTGTATTGAATTTGATACTTTTTTTAAACCCTGTATCTGTTTGTATCAACCTTATCTCTTTATGGGCGTGCTCTGGTGGCGCAGTGGTTAGCGCGCACAATCTATGTATCGAGGCCTTCAGGCAACCGTCAAATCTGTCACTGTGTGCAACCACGCCCCCCCGCACATAGGTTCTCCTGACTACGCGTCGGAATGTCGCAAACCCGCGCAGACAAAAAGCAGCTCTAATTGGTCTTTGGTATGCCTTTTCGGCTGTCTGTCTGGTCGTCCTTCTCGGTTCGGTGTCGGGGCGCGCCATTTTTAAAAACTGAGAAACAAATAATGAAAGGTTAATCGGTCTTTTTGCCAACTCCATTAACAGAACCTATTCCTCTTTGATGTCTAGCAACTCTAGATCCATCTCCGTGACCGTGATATCTTGCAGATGCGCCATTGTGGTTTTGGAATATAAACACTCCCGCCAGCGCCGCCAAAGTTCTCCAGACCATCCACCTAAGTTCCTGCGTGTTCTCAAATATGCGCCCCCTAACGCTTTGGTGGGAAACTGCTATGCGTCCCTAGAAATTCCAGACCAACAGTGCAGAAACATACCAGCAAAACTGGTTCGCGACCAGTCCTTGACGCAGCCAACCCAGGTTCAAATCCGACCTCTGGTCCTTTGCCATATGTTTCTGCCCCTCTCTCATACCCCCGTTCCTGTCAGTCTACTATCCGAAAAAACAGCCACTAGTGCTGTAAAAACTCAAAAAAAAAAAAACAAACTTCCCAGTGAATTTATTAGATGGGTATTAAAGCTGATGTATCTCTGATCTGTATCCCACAGGCTGCTTTTGATGTTTGCTGTGTCCTTTGGCATAGCTGTATGTAATTACTTCATTCCATCACCTCTGGCTGTGGTCCTCTTCTCCACCTCTGCTGGATTTGTGCTGAGCCTGGACCTGAGCCAAGTCTGCACACTCTGCAGACGCCAGAGAATCCCCTTCAGGGGTCACAGACTTCACGGCGCGGGGTCATCAACTTTTCCTCTCACTTCCTTTGGCTGGACTCTTGGCTGCAGGGAGCTGCTCTTGTATTTTAGCTTGCTGCTGGTGGCCCTGGCCGAGGCGGGACTGTTGCATCACTTTTTTGCTTCAACTCAGTCCCAGGACTTAATAACAGGACCCCAAGGTCCTGTGAGCTACCTCCTTATTACACTATTCTCTCTGTGCTGGGGTCTAAGAGAGATCCAGGGCGCCTACATAGTTGGAGGAATGTTCTTGAATCCCCTGTACCCTAAAGGATTGTCCAATGTGCAGAGCTTCAAGCAAAAGAACACTGGGCTTCACGTAGCTGCTGCAATCCGAAGAGTCCTCCTTTATCTGGGTGAGCATCTAGCTGCACCTCTTTGACTTTCATACATTAAAAAGCTTTGTTTGAACATCTGCATAGAAAAACAACTGACAAGAACCTTCTGTGTGTTTCATTTTAGTTTCTCCATTTGCAATGATTGCTTTTCTGTGTATGGATAAATCTCTGCAGTCGCTCCACAGTGTCCCCATCAGTGTGGGATTGACACGAGCCTTTAGAGGGGTATGTTCAAGCTTACAAAGCAATAAGTAAAAAAATCAAAAGTTTATATCAGCTGTCATGTTTAATAACCTGTGTTAGATACTCAGAGAGGCCAAATCTGTTTTATTTTGAATAAAATGTTGACTTCTTATTTACATTTAGCAGTATATCTTTCTTGGTTATTTAGATGTGATCATTTATAAGTGTTTTTTGTTTTGCCTGTTAGGTGTGGCAGAGCTCAGAAGATGCCCTCCTTCAGATGGTAGTGGTGATCTTGGTGCAGCTTGCAGCTGGAAATCAAAGCCTCCCTGTATGGGACACCCTGGGAACTGGTGTACAGCTTCTTGTGGTAAGATCAAAGGGTTTTATGTTTTGGTACATCTACTGAAGATCTATAATATATTTACTGTTTATTAATGATAATTCTTATTGTACTGCTTTGTTTTATTGTGTTATTAATCAATATTATTGATAAATGAAACCTTTTTATGAAGATTAAATGTTTTCAAATTGTAGATTCTTTTTTTAAATCCACCCCTTTGTATCTCATACCTCAGAGTGATATATTTCTGTTCTTAGATGTACACTCTTAACTAATCAAGCTCAGTGTAATAATCAATGGCTGTAAAAAATGAGGGCCTGATCTTCAAAGAGGTAGAATAAGGGGCAATAAATTTCATGTTTAATCTTTTCAATAGTTTTAGTAGGTACAATCAGTGGGCATGTTGCCAGTGATCTCAAAGATTGCTGTGCAAATGTTAAGATATGCAAACCAGTTTGGCTCCTCCCCTTTAATAGGCTACCCTTTACACAGATAGCCTATCTCCAAGTTCTACAAACAAAAGTAAAAAAATAAGATTGAAAGATGAAGTGATGGAAATTACTTAAATAAAATATAAGAAAAAGAAATGTCAAAAAAATATAAATGTTTTGCTTTTTCTATAAACCCCCAGGGTGGCAAATGTACACTACCGTTCAAAAGTTTGGGTTTACATTGAAATGTCCTTTCCTGAAGGAAAAGCACTGTACTTTCCAATAAAGACAACTTTAAACTAGTCTTAACTTTAAAGAAATACACTCTATACATTGCTAATGTGGTAACTATTCTAGCTGCAAATGTGTGGTTTTTGGTGCAATATCTACATAGGTGTATAGAGGCCCATTTCCAGCACCTATCACTCCAGTATTCTAATGGTACAATGTGTTTGCTCATTGGCTCAGAAGGCTAATTGATGATTAGAAAACCCTTGTGCAATCATGTTCACACATCTGAAAACAGTTTAGCTCATTACAGAAGCTACAAAACTGACCAAATGGCCAGAAAAAGAGAACTTTCATCTGAACTCAATAGTCTATTCTTGTTCTTAGATATGAAGGCTATTTCATGTAAAAAATTGCTAAGAAATTGAAGATTTCCTACAATGGTGCATACTACTCCCTTCAGAGGACATTTCAATGTGACCCCAAACTTTTGAATGGTAGTGTATATAAAAATGAAGGAAAAACTCCCAAGGCTCTTTGCAGGCTCTTTTGAGATCATTTATATATGTTCCACAATATTTAAGTTTAGTCAAAATTGATTTGATTGTATGATTGTCTGCCATCCTGCATTCATTTGTGCTTACCTGAATTGATGTTTTTTTAACTTTGATATTATTCTCCTTTTATTTTATTTTTTTTAAAGTCTATTTACATTCACACAGAATCTCTTTCCAATTTCTGTTTGGGGCGTGAGTTTGTGCCTGACTAAAAAGATGCCAAAACTGTGGCTGCAGTTGATTTTTTTGATTCGTAAAAGCGCTTTGGATAATGTAAATGTTTGCATTTTCATATCTTCCACCCATGAATTTGCCTGGTTTGGTCATCGGAATATAATCTACAAATTGATGAAGGCGCAAAAAAAAAGGTTTGCACACATTGTCTGCTGAATTCCAAAGGCAAATCATATTGCACCTTCTTTAAAGATCTGCTCTGAGCGTACAAACACTTTCCCACCTGTTTTAAGACAAGCAAACATTCTATAGATGTGGTACTGTTTCTTTTGAGAAGGATGATTATTTTCATGCCTGTCTCAAAAATAGAATTTTGTTGCCTTTAAAATTAAGATTATGATTTAAATAAACCATATTTGGACCTGGAAAACAATAAATAAATATTTTTGCAGGCTTTAAGAATGCATCAAATTTTGAATACATGTATTAGATGTGTTTTACTAAACCTTTTATTGAAGATGATGAAATAGAAGATTTCTTAAAATATTGAACAAAATGAGCTCAGTAGGTGTAGTTGATGAGATAGATGTTCTGACCAGTTTGTATTCATTGGTAATCCAGGTGGGCCTTCTGATGGACAGACTCAGTCAGTTCCTGGCCAAGCTGAAGTTTACCCTCACTGTCCTGGTGACGTCGTGGACAGAGAAGAAACAGCGTCGTCAGTCAGCCGGAACTCTCCTAGCCCTCAACGCATCCCTGTGGCCGCTGGTTCTGGCAGTGGTGATGCTTTCCGCCCTGCTCTCTGCGCCACTGCTGCCTCTTTTCACTCTGCCTATCTTTCTCGTGGGATTCCCCAGACCTCAGCGCAGCTGGCCGGGCCAAGTGGGTACCGCCTGTCCCTGTCCAGACTCCGTCTTCTACCAGCAGATGAGTGGAAGCTTGGCCTCTGCTTTAAGGACGGCCTTTGCAAGCGGTTCACTCGGTTAGTGAGTTTTGCTTGCTATTTTCTCAAATTTTCTGTTAATACCATTTCTTTTTATTTTGTATTCTGAATTACAATCATAGTATGTTGTTTTTTGATACAACTGCTTGCATACTAAAATAACAATACAAGAATAATAGCTCTGGCATAAATGCTCTTTTCCCTCAGTTTTGGTGTTTACCTTCCACCCCAGCACAAAAAGGAGCTCGCACAGAGCTAAAGAGATCATTTATTAGATATGTCTAGTGTATTTTGACTTTTTCTGTAAATTGCAGTGACCCAACACTCCTGTGGGTTAAGTGGGAGCTGTATGCAGCAGAGTAAGCATTGAAGCATCCCCCTTTTGACGTCCTGGCGGTAATGCGGGCTTACATCATCCCGTTGAATTCCTGTGAAGTGACCCGTAAAAAAAAAAAGCTCTGATCTGTATTCATTACATCTGAATATTTCCACAACATTAACTGCATAATACTCTGAGGCTGAGCTACACTGCTGCTGGGATAAACTGTGCGCAATGAAAAAGGATTTAATGGGGAAAAATAACATATGGACAAAAAGTTGATATTCTTGGATGGATTATTCAAAACTGATTAAGAATGTCCTCTGCTTAGCCTGAGCTTTAAAGCTGTGGCAGGGATGTAATATTTGGAACGAAGACTTGTTAGGTAGCACTCGGTCAAATGAGGGCGGTTTGTACTGTTCCTTTACTTTGCTCACACTGGGGGCTATGGAGCAGTGAGCAGGAAAGGAATCTGCTCAGTCTGTCGCTTTCCATCATGATGTAGAGGCTGGAACTATTCAGAGATGTCATAATGGGACGCAACATTATCCCTGAGCTACGCAGGCACTAGTCATAGTAAAACAAAAGCTTTCTTAACCTCACTGCACTGCTGTGGGTCTGTGGTGAAATGAATGTCTGTGTTCCGTCTGCAGGAATTTAAGTCCCCCGCCGTCTTAAACAAAGACGACAGTTGGAAAGCTGAGGACCAGAATAGGGCTGCAACTAACGATTACTTTGCTAATCGATTAATCTGTTGATTACTTTTTGATTGATGGATTAAAAATCAGACAACAGAAGGTTTATTAAAGAAAATATACAAAATTTGGATAAGAGGAAGCTAAAACTCTGTAAGAAAAGACTATATTCATGGACAAAAAAGGTTTTTCAGTATTACTTTACAATAATCATCATTTAGAAATGGTAAAGAAACTCTTTATTACTGTTAACAGTTTCTTAATGATTAATAATCATTTATAGACTACATCTAAAAAGGTGCATTTATAAAAGTTAAATTGATCATATTGCCCTGCCAAGTTAGTATCGCTAACCCTAACATTTGGACTTGAGATCTGAATCTATTATATATATATATATATATATATATATATATATATATATATATATATATATATATATATCTTTATTTTTGATTCAACTTTTTAATTAATTATCTACTTACCTTTTATAAATAATTTAAATGCAGTTGAATGAATCAGACATTAATAAATTATAAATCATTAATAAATTGTCTCTTTACCATTTATAGATTATTGTTTTCGGTAATTGTAAATTTTAACCTCTTTTTCATCCTGTATGGAAAATTAAAGTAGATTTTTTTTTTTTTTTTTACAATTGAAGTATGAAAACTGCTCTGGGTGGGTTAATCTTTCTGCTAATGGCATGTTTTAGTCTGTATACACAAGTTTTTTATTTTAATTTTTTTTTTCTGTCTGTCAATATCCTCTATCCAGAACTGCGCAAGTGGAAAGTTTTAGTTTTACCTGGTTTAATTCTGTAAAAAAAAAAAATCATTTTTGAGGAACCTTTGGTTATCCAATTATTAATTTAAAAAAAATGATCAACAGATCAATCGATTTGCAAAATAATCATTAGTTGCAGCCCTAGTTTTGATCTTTAGGAGACCATTCATTAACTTGTGTTTAATAAAGTAATAGTATATTTTATAACGTTACATGTAATCCTTGTCCACAAAGGGCCGGCTGATTAAAAATAAAAAGGATACATTGGTTTGTTTTGGTTGAGTGCATGCTGTGTGTTCCCCTCTTTCTTGACCTCAGATAATACGTCATACCTCTTTATGTGTTCATTGCACTGACGGCTCATGTTGTGCTCTCCATTTGAAGGTTCTGTGGCTCCCGGCTCTCATTTTCTGGGACGTTTCCAGGACCGTATGGTTTGGATAATGATACTGGAGAGAGGATATGGCTACTGTACAGTTAATGTTAAGGTACCGCTTCTTTTAAGACCTTCTTTTAAGGATCATTGTAGGTGTTTAGAGATCTGCTCCTTTCTCCTGTTAAATAATGTGTTTGATTAGGAGGGATGGATGCAAAGTCAGTTACTCTGTGGTTTCATAGATAATACACACACACACACACACACACACATATATAAAAGAGGGGAATGTTTTAATAACAGCTACTCTTTGAAAGTAGGGGGGAATGTTGTTGGTTTCCATAATCATCAAAACAATATTTGGACTGAAACGTTCCTAAACAAGATCATCAGTCTTAAATGGTTTACAACGATGCAATCCAAATATTATTTTAAAGTGCCTTGTGCTGCCTCAGATAAATGTGACAAGCAGTACTTGGGACAACCAACATCAATCTCCCCTGATATGTTATTTATTTTTTAATTTTTTTTATGAAACTTAAGCGAAATCGATTAATTGGATTTGGTAGGAAAAAACACTTACTTACTTTACAGCAATTCTGGAATGAAGCACTGGGTTTTATATCCCCAGTATATCCTCTTTTCTGCTACCACATAAAGTTTTACAACACTTTCTGAGAAGTCCTGTTTTTTGCATGCCTTTCTTCCTCATAAATTACAATTGAGCCTTTGTGGTTTAGATTTTTGTTTAGTTTTTTATCCCTTTCATGTCACCCATGAGGGTTCAGCTTGTTCAGTCTCTTTGCGACTGTACAAGTGTGGACTTACATCATCCTTGATAACATGTAAGGGTTTTTTGAGATAGTTTTAACATCTTGCTGCTCTCATGATGGACCTGCTTGGACAGCAGTTGGGCATGTTGGAAGGGGTTTTTAATGTTCTCTTTTTGTAAACTTTTCTGTATACTATGGAATGACTAATTAGATTTTTGAAAATTATATTTAATTCTCATACCAGACTCACAAGCTTCTGAAGGTCTTGGTCACCCCAGATAATCAATAGTCAGGAACAAACATAAATAAATCTATATGAGAATTTTCTAGAAGTCTTTTAAAATGTAATTTCTCAGTTTTTTTTAGGTGTTTATTTAAATGACTTAAATTCCTGTGACTAAAATTGATGTTAAATCCATACTTTAAACATCTTATGAAAACATTCAGGCTAGTCTGGTCACCCTTTTCCTTCATATAACCCTGTTCAGTGAAGTGCACTGAGATGACATCTGTTGTGAAATGGTCCAATTTAAATAAATTGAAATGAAACAAGAAAGAAGGGAACACACGCTGAGGTGTTTTGTTTTGTTACAGGGTTTAGAGCTGCAGGAGACGTCCTGCCACACAGTGGAGGCCCGTAGGGTGGATGAGGTTTTTGAGGCTGCCTTCGAGCGCCCAGAGAGGCTTGGCTTCACCCAGGGCTTTAATCTCCACTGGGGCAACGCCCTCACTCCCTGTGCTGCACTGGCGGTTCGAGTCTACTCTGATGCCAGAAATGTGCTCTCTGGCATCATTGACTCCCATGACAACCTAAGGAAACTTCAGGAGGACTTCATGAAAGTGCTGATCTGGTTACTCCTGCGGTATTGTGTGCAGAGGCATAAAGGACTGCTGTGGAGCAGTGAGCTTGGGTCATGCTTTGGAGGTATGAAGTCCCAGTCAGCTCAGACTACTTGTAACCAGCCGTCTGAGGCTGTTGTGGTAGAATCCAACATGTCCTCTCTCAGGTTCAGACAGGATAGCTCTAGTTTAACTTCTTTTGGAGACTGGTCAGATGAGGATGATCTATTCGGACCTCAACCAGCCAGACGGACCGTGGCATTAGTCACTGCAGAGGCCCAGCCTGGGCATTCAGTACTGCAGATCGGGGCCTCCCTGCCAGGCTCTGTAGAAATGGACAGTCTTTTTGAAAACATGGCCCTCTCTGCGCTGCAGCCACTGCAGCCTCTGGGACTCGGTATCGGGCTACCAGCTGTGGACAAAGGCCGAAACCCAGAGGTCCTTAGAGAAAGTCCTCATCCGAACTTCAGCTGTCCCCAGTCAGAGGTTTTCAACCTACCCCCAGGGTGGAGGACAGCACCATTACTCCCATCTCGCTTACTGCTGCTCAGGCCTTTGTTCCCGGAGGAATGGTTTCGGTTCAGCTTGGGGCGTTTTGGCCTCGCTGCACAGGGGGAGACCTCAGAAGACATGACCAAAGCTCTGAAGGAGGACGAGGTCTTAAAGGAGCTCCATGTGAAGGTGGCTCTTTCCTGTCTCATCTCTGTGGGGGCCGAGACTGCTTTCACCAGTCCGAGTTATATCTACAGGCTCTACTGCGGAGATGTGCCGTGGACAGAGGGACTGGACTGGCTGTCTTCAAGCAAAGAACTTTACCAGCTCACACTTCAGGCGTTCAGGTAGAAAACATGTTGAGGATACGCAGACTTTAACCCATTTTGGTAGGACCACAGCCTCTATGAAAGTTCTGCCTCTGATTTTATTTTCCCACAGGTTTAGTTTCAAGCTGCTGTTTGATCAGGCGAGCCTGGGGCCGATGGAGTCCCCAGAGGAGTTGTTCAGCACTTTAGAGGAATATGAGAGGGACTGGTACATTGGCCTGGTGACAGAAAAAGGCTGGCATGACAGTGTCCTTCAGGAGAAGCCCTTCCTGTTCTCTCTGGGACATGACCTCACCATGGTAACTAAAAATATGTGCTAAGGCATTTTAAACACATAAATGTGCATCCTGATTATTAGAATACAAATAAGAAGCTATTTGAGAAATTAAAATTAAATGCGGTGCTTAATTTTATGGCTTGATAATAAAAAGCCAAATCTTTCTTTTTATATGAAAATATCATGTTGCAGCAATGCAGTAAACATAAAAATGTAATTAAGTCTTAGGGCTTAAGAAGTTGACTGCTCTTAGAATGGTGTCTTTAAGCATATTAATGGAAAGTTGCACAAGGTAATGAGTAAATGAATCTTTGAGAGGATTGTGCAGCATAGTCAACTGAAGAGTTTGAGGAGTTATGTCATCTCCCGATGTGTTTTATTTAGTCCAAAGTTAGAACATCCATCTGTCAAGATTTATGGAGATGCTGATTGTATTTTGCAGCAGTAATTTGCACCTGCCCTTACTTCCAGAGCTTCATAAAGCTGCTTCACTGAGTATTGTGTTACTGGGCCTTCTTATTTACCTGCAAACAGGTGACTCAACCCTGTAGAGCAGGCATCCCCAACCTCGAGGCCCGCTGTCCTGCAGGTTTTAGAGGTTTCCTTGCTCCAGCACAGCTGATTTTAATTAAAAGCTGATTACCAGGCTTTTGGTCTAGTGCAATCATTATAATCAGCTGTACTAAAGCAGGGAAACCTCTAAAACCTGCAGGACAGCGGGCCTCGAGGGCCGAGGTTGGGGATGCCTGATTATTGTCAGGAGGAAGAGAAGAGCTGATGGTTTCTGTTAAAGCAACCTGAGAGCAGACCCAAGGCTGCATTGATGCAGTTATTCGTGCAAAAGGACCATTTGGTTCTTATGGAGTTATGTAGATGGGAATGCTGTTCAGTGGGCTCATACTTCTATACTAAAAATTGCATATTCTAAATTAGGTTTTTGTTATATTAAATCATCACTTTTTGTTAAATAAATGTATGATCTTTACTCTTAAAACTGGAAACTTTTCCGATATACCACTTTATTGAGGTGCATCTGTGCAGTTGATGCGTCGTCATTCTGCTGTAATAAGTTCAAATGTATGATGACATGGTTTCAGTCTCTGGACTTGTTTTCAGAAGAACCATATTCTTTCCACAGGGCACCTACACAGGCAGAGTCCTGTCCCTGCAGGAGCAGTTGGTGCAAGTAGGCCGTCTGAACGGAGAGGGCGTTCGGGGTCAGTGGGCTAACCTTTCCTGGGAGCTCCTGTACGCCACCAACGATGATGAGGAGCGTTACAGCATCCAAGCTCACCCATTTATGCTCCGAAATCTAACTGTTCAGGCAGCCGATCCCCCTCTTGGATACCCCATTTACTCCTCTGCCCCCCTTCATTTCCCCTGCCTCTGACCTGTGGTCCCTTCATCCCCCTTTATATTCATTTTACAGATGGAAATTACAGCTTGTGTAAAAAAAAAAACAGAAACGACCTCAGTTTATCCTGAAGTTCTGGTTTCTAACTTGTTAACTTAGAGGTTCCACTGAGTACTGAAGGATTTAAGTTTTGAAGCCAAATTCAAACAGCTAGGGAGGTTCAAAGTAAGCTCATATATTGATCAATATTTGAATTTCAGACAATGACCAAGAAATTACTTCCTTTTTAGGAAGAACGTGGATTTATTGTACTTTTAATGTTTCCATATAAAAGGGACGATTATTTGAATGTTTTCAGGATATCAAGGATGTGCCTTGGAAATATCTTGCTCTTTATGACAGTGCTATCATTTTTCGTTTACAATTCAGTTTACGGAAGTTCAAAAGGAATGTGTTCACAAAATTCTGTACATATTGTTGATTTTTATATGTGTAAATGTACATTCTTGAAATAAAATGTTGGCAAAAAAGAAATAAATCTTTTCTACACAGATTAGAGGGTTTTAAAAAGTTACGTCAAAAATTTTATTATGCATTGAAAGGTCAGTGCAAGTGCATCATCATTCTTGCATGTAGTCTTCAGGCCAGGTTGAAAAATGTCATCAAAGAGACTTAATACATCTGGGATGGAGGGAGCGCAGAGCTTTCAAAAGAGCTATCCTTCACCCTTAAATCTTTTCTGGTAGAAGGTAGAAAACATCCAGTGTCAGGAATGCAGTGAAGTCCTTCCCCTTCAGGATGCGTCTTTCAGGAGGTCTTTGGTTTAGTGAAGTATGCAGAGTCCGCGTCCTACAACAGAAAGGGCCGACTGTCAGCTCCAATTTGGTGCAACGGTAAACAAAATCAGAATGGTACCTATTCAAGGATGAAAACTGAATGAGAGATTTTTAAATTTTCAGTAATTGTTCGTGGCTACAAGCTTGACCCTGACATTGCTTTAACAATGTTGATGTCAGTGTTGAAAAATTTTGCTTGACTGGAAAAGATTTTTTTTTTCTTCATTTTCTTCTTTTATGCATCAAACTGTTCTGAAGCTGGTTGGAGAACCACCTTCCTACGCGGCTCTCAGCGGTCCAGCAGAACCCGCAACATGTTGGTAGGTCGGAACTCTGATAAAAAGCTCAATGCCAATCCCTACTTGCTGCAACAAAGGCTAAAGCAAAGTCGGGAACAGCTCAGGCACTCCAGCTAATAAAGACACGATTCAGAGCAGAATCCCTCCTTTTTTCAATAACTTTTCACAATATTCACACAAATACATAAGCCTGAAACTGCCACTGAACTAGCCTCATTTTAAATATATTCAAAATGAAGTTATTTCTAAGCTTTATGTCCACATTAGCAAAGATAACTTTTGAATTATGTCAATATTGACCATAAACCCGTGGAAGAAGGTGCCAAAACTGCACACATTTGTTACTTAAGTAGAAATAGATACTGCAGTTTAAAAACACTCTGGTTAAAGTTGAAGTATCAACTTGACCTCTTTACTTAAGTAAAAGTGAAAAAGTATGTGCGCCAAAAACTACCTAAAGTATAAATTAACCTTAAAAAAAACACCACCAGATGCAACTATATGAATTGAAAGCCCAATTTTTCAACAATTTCTAAAAAAGTCTTTGAGATAGGGCCAAGGATGAGGGAGGTCTTGTTGGTCTCCATCTCCCCATACGCTCTCGCCTGTGTCCGACCTTTCAGACATTTCAACATCTTTTTCTGAATCGTTTGCAGTTTAAAGAACACATGCTTGCTTCTGATGATTACCTTTGGCGTCAGAACAATTTTGATGGATAGCTAATCAATGTGTTTGTGTTATATGACTCGTCCAATTACACTAGTTTTCACTAGATGTGGATGGCACCAATGATCTGCATTGGATGGCGCACATGACGTGAAATACATTTTAATAAACATTAAACCGAAGCCAAGAGTAACGAGTAACATTTGTTTTAAAAATCTAAGGAATAGAAAGTACAGATGCTTGGTTGGAAATGTAATGAGTAGAAGTCAGAAGTAGAAATAAAAATAGGAAGACAACCTGTTTGTGTCTTAAAAAGGTAATAGATTGGATTTACTTAAGGGAAAAAAGTGATTGCTTTAGTTCAATCTGCGTCTATTCACATAATATCCAACATGTCTGAAACCAAATTGTAAGAAACGTCTTATTTTAATGGGTTTATGCAACAGCTAAACCTAAAGAAAAAAGTCCTAACATAATGAAATAATAAATATGCATTCAAACACAGCAGAAATGGCTACATAACACTGTGGTCAAACACTCTCCATCCAATCTAACTGAGCTTGAACTATTTGTAAAGACTGATGAGTCAAGCTTTAGCCCCAAAGCTGATGGAGATCTACGCACCCAACACCTTCAGGTGTAAACTCAGCCACGCAGGGTTAAACAATGACAAACCCTTGGATGGATGAATACATAAAGATAATACTGATTTTTATGCGCTTTTCCACTTGCAATCACCTCTAGGTAGCATTGATTTTAGCCTCATTAAAGTCAAGCACATACCAGACCAGCTTTGAAATTCTGCACCCTTTTTCTTCCCAACAAGTTGGTCATGGCCCAGGCGACAGTTGGCGCATACTGCCAGGCGTAGTAAAACAGGAGGAAGGGCTGCTGGGCGATCCACATTTCCTTCACATCGTTGGCAATCCCCACTAGCATCAAACGCACACAGCGACTCGTCTGCATCTTGTGTTCCTGGCTGCCAACTGTGGCCACGGGCTAAGAGAGGAGACGTTACTGAGAACAGAAATAGCCATTGTGCCACATAAAGTGGAAAGAAGCAAGAGCAAATAAAATGTGTTACCTTGCTTAGTTCTTCAGTGAAGGCATTGTCGACGATCTGTGACTGCACTGGCCCTGGACATACCATGCTGATGAGAATATTTGGAAAGTCTGTCAACTCAGTTCTAAGGGAGTTAAAGAAACCCTATGGAAGAAAAAAAAAAATCCACAAATTATGCTCTGATAACAGTAATGATCATTTACAAATGTAAATGACTGAAAATGTGGATTTTAAAATCCCTTCACCTGGAGAGCGTGCTTGCTTGCAGAGTATCCCGTTGCCAGGGGCGCCCCAGCCAGGCCGACCACACTGCTGACGGTCACAATACTCCCTTTGCCTCTCTGGGTCATATGGGGCAGCACCTCCTTGGTCAAAGACACCGTGCCAAGGAAGTTGAGCTCCATTAAGGCCTGATACACCTCAACACGGGTCTCCAAGCACAGAGAGCGCTGACTCCGCCCCCCATTGTTAATTAGGACGTCAATCTAAGGATAACATTCGGAAAATGTCAGTTTGAAACTTAAAACACACACAGTGGAACCAGTTATCCTGCCTGTCTTTGTTTTGTTTCTAAATGGTTAAATAATAGAAGCTGCACATAGACAGCGTCCCAGGGAAGTTTTACATGTGCTTGCACGAAACTTCAGAACACTATAATGCTTTCTCAACTATCCTTTCAATAGATCTCAGTATGCTCAGAGGGAACATCATCTTTAAAGATGTTTCTCAAGGTCTAGCACTTGGATCGCTTCTTTTTATCATGGCCGATAGTTATCTTGCTCTTAATATGCCCAATAATAATGTTCACCATTGATTGATGATAGTCAAATATTTTGCTACGCCTCACAAGAAATGTCTCTCACTAAGCTTTCAAATACCTTCAGTATTTAAAAAAAAAGAAAACACAAAACATTTTTGTTTAAGAGCAGGAACAATTATAATCATTTTAAAAAGACAAGAATTAAATTATTAAACGGCAGACCTTCCCCTCCAACTGGGCTTAGAGATTATTGCCACATAGTGAAAATATCTTGGCATTTCTGGCATCTATATAAAAAAATAGAACTATGGATTTTTATTTTGAAAATGTTTCTGATTTTACTTTTAAAGCCAAACAGATTTGATTCTAAAACCTTTATGTTGGTATTGAATTATGGTGATGTTTACACCCAAGCTTCCACTCTGGGCCTGCACATATGGGACCTGGACTTAAATTTATAACAAAGGTCCTACAATGAATTACATTGTATTCATTGTCTCCCCTATCCATCAAAAGACTCAATAAAGGGTCGATCCACTTTAATAAAACAATACTATCTACCTACAGAAGCTTTTTAAAGCAAAAGATTGTTTGATGCCTCTTCACCTTCTCATGGACCTGAGGGAGCTAGGAAAGAGGTATGTTTAAAATATTCCAACTTATATTACCGTAAATTCCGGACTATAAGCCGCTACTTTTTTCCCACTGTTTGAACACTGCAGCCTATAATACAGTGCGGTTAATACATGTTTTTTTTTTCAATGGTTGCAGTGTGAAAACATCCAGCATCACCGGCGGGTTTCGGAACGCTGGGCTGCTGCGGGATAAAGAGGACCGCGAGTGCTCAACTGAGAGCGACAAGGATGAGACTGAAGTCAGTGACAGCATCCTGAAGCTGTTCCATTCAGACACAGAGGAAGAGGACTTTGAGGGTTTTAGTGCGCAGGAGGAAGAAGAAAGTGATTAATGACTTTTCCTGGTCGGCTGCAATGTTCTGTGCGATGTTCAATTAAAAGTACCGGTATATGCAGCGTTATTTGCGTTGCGTTGTTACCGACACATACGTATATTTAAATGTGTTACAGGTAGTTTGAAAAAAAAAAAAGCATTCATAATATGTACCGTATTTGTTTGTTTTATCATACGGATTAAATCAAACATTAAAAAAATGCTGACGTGTAATATCTTTATTAGTAAATATCTCATACAACGTGGGAAACCTGCGGCTTAAAATCTGTTGTGGCTTATAAAAGTACAAAATTGATTTTCTTTCTAAAATTAGAGCGTGCGACTTGTAATCCGTTGCGCTCTGTAGTCCGGAATTTACGATACTTGCAGAGTTTTATATGTGTCAAGGAGCTGTTCTATTCCATCTATTAATAGATCTTTTATAAAATCATTTAATAATTGATAGTTTTTACAAATTTAAAATAAGTACATCATGTTGAAGGTTACTTTAAAACCCTTGTCTTCTGATGATTTTACTTTTGAAGATGTCTTTGTTTTATTCCTTAATTCCAAAGATTTTTCCATTCAAATTCGGGTTTCTTTGTTAAAAAGGAGGAATTAAGTGAATGTTAAATAAAAAACTGTTAAATTAATGAATGAAATCTGGTGGTCTTACATGTCCGAAGTATTCAATTGCAGTTTTTGCTTTTTCCATGTGCGACTTCCTGTCCAATAAGTCAAGAGGAAGAACAAGAATCTCCTCATCTTTCAGGGAGGAATTCTCTAAAAAGAAAAAAAAAAGTAGATTGGTGAAAACTGGAGAGATGAAAGATAAAGGTGAAAATGATTTTCAAACCACAGAACTGACCCAGACAGTGACGTTTGACTCGTTTAAGTTGGTCTTCACGGCGGGCAGATAGGATGAGACGTGACCCGCACCTCGCCAGCTGATAGGCCAGTTCTTCTCCAATCCCACTGGAGGCTCCAGTGACCCAGACCACCAGCCCCTTTAGCTTGGTTTCTAAGAATAAAACAAGATGCAACAGCTTCTCTAATTAATTTACGGTTATCTTAATTTGTAAACTTTTTACCAGTTTATCAACTTCTTAGCAAAGTGGTTTGAAAATAAAATTGCACCACTTGGGTCCCTTTTTATGGAAATATCTCTTAACTATTTCAACTTTTCTAAATGTATGGTGTGTTTTTTCTCTCTTTTAGGAAACAAAAATGCTATCAATACAAAATAGATATTTTGCAGGTTACTTATTTGAAGCTGTGGGTCGAAAAAGTCCGAGTAGATTGAGCCGATACATCGGCCAACTGATGTTTTTGACCAATATTTCCATTTTTTAAACTTTTTTTCTTGTTTCTGCATTTTTGTCTTGTAAATGAAACATGTTTTTTTTTTCTGTCAGACTCCTATTAATTGAAGCACTATTAAATCAACCCTGCTTCACAGCAAAATGCAGCAGGTAGTCAGGTCCCTCCACCTACTGAGAAACAAGTCAAGCAACAGTTAAGTAGGAAAAAAAGCTAGATTGCTAGCTAGATTGGTTAAGATAAATAAAATATTGTTTGCTTTCAAAATCATATCTAGTAAACTCCTGCATTCCCAAAGAAGAAGAAGTAAAAAAATATGAATTATTACGATGGTACATTTGCCCGGTTCTTAATGTACCTATATATTTATGGGACAGATGCATCTGAATGCTGGTTGGGTTTCTGAAGGATAATTTTGCCGCACATGGTGAAAAATTCCTCAGAACAAAGCAGAAATATTTGTAATTTATATTCAATCATTAAGTTTTCTCCTGCTATAAAATATCCAAGTGTCTGCTGGTTTATCCAAATCAAGCCTGAGGTGTGAATGTAGTTTGCGGATGCTTGTCGGCTGCAAAGGAAACTGTGCGAACCAAAGACAAATTGATCAGTAAAAACATTCAACATCATTTTCTGATCGGCGCATTTCTGCTTCCACCCCCCCCAATCACTAATGCTATTAATTTGTTTAAAATTGGTGTCTTTGCAATACCCAACAGATTAATTAATTTTTATTTAAAGGATGTTTCACTCCCACACAGTAGCTGGTTTTTGTATTTCTGCTTCTGTCTCCTTGAACCCCAGGCGGCTTCGGCAGATGGCTGCTCACACTGAGCCTTGATCTGCTGGAGGTTTCTTCCTGTTAAAAGGGAGTTTTTTCTCTCCACTGTTGCTACAAGCATGCTTAGTGTGAGGGATTGCATTCGAGCCAATGAGTCGATGCAATCAACTGGTTTTCCTTAGATAGAAAACCTTGAATCAATTTGACTGGAAGATCTGGTGAACTGTAAAGTGCCTTGAGATGACGTGTGTTGTGAATTGGCTCTGTATAAATAAACTGAATTGAATTAAATGTTGCAGTGTTAAAGTAACACTTAAAGAGTACATTTGGTCCCACACCAAGTCAGAGTGGGATCAATTGTACTCTTACAGTGTTACTTTAACACTGCAACATTTACTGTGCAGCCACATATTTAGATGGGAAATATCTTTGAGGAGCAGAATGGTGCAAACATAATAAATCAAAGGATAAAGTACGCCCTTTGGATTAACTTCATGTGTCCCCAAACACTGTTTTAGAATAATCCTTGGCCTTACAGCCAATGTAGATGGAAACTTCTTCAATGTTCTTTAATAAGATTTCTATATTAAATGGGAAATCTAGTTTATATTTTTGTTCTCTAATTTTAATAGTATAGATGTTAGGAGGTGTCCAGCTTCAGAGCCAGTGTCCTGCAACATTTGCATCATTTTGTTCTTGACCTGACACCTCTGGGCCACCTTACATCCCTGCTTGATCACACCTGAACTAGCTGGCTAAATCATCTCCTGCAGAGGTCAACTAGTTATCTAGGAATTTTAATATTCAGTTTTAAATCCTGCATTTTGAATGCACTACTCAGAAGAGAAAGAGCAAATAAATAAATAAATGCATTCATTTTCTGCCTTTTAATTTATAAATTAATACAAATTATACCCCCGACCCATTACTTTTGATCAGGCAATTTTGACCCATAATGCAAAGGTTCTACACTCCAGTTACACATGCAAAGGTGCAAAGATCACCTGCAGCAATTTAAACCTTATGCAATACAGTCCTGCTATCAATCCCTAATTATCTATCTTTATATTTCACGGCTGCAAACAACACATTTTGTGTCAGTTGCACACTGTTCACACATTAATGTTTTTCTTCTATTTGCCTCCAGGCTCCTGACCTCACCTGGTCTGTGTCCTGTTAGACTGGCCCTCAGGAGCGTGAAGTCAGCGTCCCCAAAAATAAAACACACGATGTGGACCAGCAAACAGAGAGGAATAAAATACCAAAGGAGAGAGGAAATGCACCAGTCCATGAGGAAGGAAAGCAGGAGTTTGACTCCGAGACTGAAACTATTGATGAGGGGAAGCTAACAGCTAATAACGTCACTTCCTGCACTTAAGGATTTTCAAAATTAAGGTCAGGAACTGCTCACTATAAAGGCAGAAGAAATTAGAAACATTTTGTTATATTTTTTTGTTATATATTTTATTAGAAATTCAACAGACACTATATAGAATAAATATGGTGGCTTTAATAACAAATTTTGTATGGATACCAGCACATTATGGAGTTAAAGGAAATTAGCAGGTAGATAATGCAGCAAAAGAAGCTGTTAGAAATTTGTCAGTGGATTTAATTATTACCCTTAGCAAAAAGTAGCATACTTGAAGTACATTCTTTTAAGAATACTTAAGTATAAGAATAAGTTTAGAAAGTATACCCGAAAAAATTTACTTTAGTGTACTTGAAGTATTACTAAAGTAATTCTTCTTCGAACTAAATTGGGATATTTTTTAAGTTTACTAAGTATACTTAAAGTATACTTTAAACAATAAAGTAAAATATGAAATATAGTTTAGAACTCTAAACTAAACTCTAAGTGCACTGCCTGATTTTAAGTATGAAATTAGTGCACTTTTAGTATACTTGAATAAACTAATTTTTGCTAAGGGTAATTTTAGTAAATCGGAAGTTAACATGTTAATTAAGCAGAAAATGAAGGACAAATGGCAAAAGGAATGGGAAAAAGGAAAAAAGTATGTTGGTTTTATAAAATTCAAAAGAAAACTGGGGAAAAGAGAAGAACAGGAAGAACAAGAAGAGAAGAAACAATTATTTCTCGATTGACGTTTGCTCACACTGGATTAAACAGTGCTCTGTTTATCTTAGGCAAACATAGGGATGGTAAATACATATGAGGAGAAGAGATAGCAATTTATTCAAAATTTAAGTAAAGTAAAAGTTACATTTATTTGAATTATTCAGAAGTTATTCAGACAGTAACATTTATAGAATAATATTTAGATATCTAAAAATAACACATTTGTATAATAGAATTTGGTTCCTGAGAGTCATTTCGGTCCACACTTCATTCCATTAGATAGCAGAAATGCATCTATCTGTTGTTTGCCAACCGCCAAAAAAATTTTAAAGAAGAAGAACATTTTGTTTTGTTGCACAAACATATTTTTGCAAATAAAAAAAACAAAAAGTATGGAATTCATTTGTTTCAACCAACTTAACCTTTAAGGGGGTATTTTTCTACTAGCTTCTGCCCTTATAGTGAACAGTGGACATCTGTGAAGATTAGTTTCCAGACACCTTAACCTCGGTATGATTTTTGGAGAGGACTTTAACTCTGTTTCTAATTCCTGTTCCTGCGGTTTAACTGTCTAGAGCAAGGGTGGGCAATTCCTGTTCCTGAAAGCTGGTATCCTTCAACTTTTAGATGTTCCTTTGGTTCAACACACCTCAATCAAGTAATTAGATGATTGAAAGGGAATAACTGACTCTATACTGAGAAGGGTAAAAGCCATTTGCTTCAGGTGTGTTGGACAAAGGATGGATGTAAAAATTGCAGGATACCAGCCCTCAGGAAATGGAATTGCCCACCCCTGTTCTAGAATGTCCTGTCTCACACCTGACTTAAATACCTCTGTGATTAACATGCTCCTGCAAAAATTAAAGGCATGAATTCAGTTTGTTTCAGTTTATTTATATAGCGCCAATTCACAACACGTGTCATCTCAAGGCACTTTAAAATTCAACCAGATCATACAGTCAAATTGATTCAAAGTTTTCTATCTAAGGAAAATCAGTTGATTGAATCAACTCATTGACTCGAAGGTAATCCCTCAATCTAAGCATGCTTTTAGTGACAGTAGAAAGGAAAAACTCCCTTTTAACAGGAAGAAACCTCCAGCAGAACCAGGCTCGGTGTGAGCAGTCATCTGCCAAGGCAGACTGCAGTTCAAGGAGACAGAAGCAGACATATAGAGCTACAGTAGTTCCATAGGCTCAGACACAGCCAGGCAGAAAAGCTCTGAGCCAGCTCCCATGTCTGAGGATGAACAGAGCCAACCCAGTCTCATGGGAAAATGTACTTGACAGAGCACATCCAGTCAAACACAGTCAGAGAAACAGGACTACACTGAAAAACAGGCTGAGCTTGAAGATCTATAAACAAAGGTGTTGATGGCAGCAGCACAGCTGAGGACATCTCTAAATCACAAATGACTGTGGATCCTGAAGAACAGGGTAAAGAAACCTTTGTTACACATGAATATGCTTTGATATAAACCATCCTATTACAGCTATGGCTGGATGTTTAGGGTTATTCTACTATAAGCATCTGTGGAAACACAGCACATGCCATTAGAGTCTTTTTGTTACTTTAATTTATTTTCACTCTGCCCAAGGGGTGAGTCTACACTGATCTGAGTCAGTCAGAGTGTTGCTTATTTCAACTGAACTTTTTACAGCTACAACATATCCACTCGTCAGATGTGCGAGATCACACATGGATACCACCAATACCAACAGGATACCAATTTACACTCGGAGTGTAACTGAGCCGGCCAGCATGCATGCACATGTGCAAAAGTGGAATCTAACCATGGTACCTCTATGTTCATCCTACAAATCCAAGGAATGGTTTAGGGTCATTATGACTTCCTTTTCAACCCTACTGAATATATGTGAGTGCCTTTATGAATACAGAGCAGTGAGAGTTTCTTGAAAAAATAAGTTTATTTTAGACACATGAAGTGTAACAGGGCAGCTTACCCTGCCTTTAGAAGTGTATGTACTGGGAAGTGTCATGTTACTGGTAGTATTTCAAATAGCGTCCTAGCAGTTAGAGTAAATATACTGCAAAATGCAAAATATTTTCATATATTTAAAAGAATCATATAAACATACTACACTTATTTACATTTTCTACGCAGTGTCTAGTTTAGAAAATCAATCAGAATCCTCCTCCTTGTGCTCTGTTTTCTTGAAAAAAGAGGAATAAGACCAACTTATTATTAGGCCATACTGAGACATGAAATGTACAGCATGTACTTTCTACTAGCTGTATTTACCAACTCTGTCCTGACTCAAGAGTTCAAACATGCAATCATATGCTATTTCCATTTCACGTTAATTACATGAATTGTTTTATAGTACGCTTGTGGAAAAAAAGATTTGATTTGATATAAATTTTTTCTCAAGAAGTTTTTGCATCTTAATGTATTTTGTTATCAGTTGTTTATATATTCTTACATGGTTATAAAAACTAAAGGTTTTTTATTTTTATTGTTTTATTCATTTAACGAACTGCATCAAACTGAGTACACTGAGTACTGAGTACACTCTATTTCTTTGTCCCCCCCCCCCGAAAAAAAAATAAAAACACTGTAAATTGATTAGAAATATTTTTTTTCTGTTTTCTTTTTTTCCCCCCCCCCCCCCGTTACATCTACCAGTCCTCAGTCCACACACTCCTCACTTTCAGAAATTGGATGTTCTATTTTTTTATTTTCTATTTTTTTTTTTTTTTGCTTTTTGTTTTTTCTTCATGCACCATCCATTTCAAATTGTGATAAAGACCCTGAAAGTTTTTAGTCTACCGGTACTTAATAATTTGTCCTTTTTTGCTCACTCGTTAACATTTTGCAGGTTGCATTATTCTATAGCTTTTTTCTTTGTTTTCTTTGTTTCAGGTTTTACTCAAACACCCTCTCATATTCAGTAGATTAATGGTGGATTCATTATTAGTGACCGGAGCAGCCCATACTGCATTGTAAGCATCTTCAGTCCTGGTTCTTGTTTGTCTTTTCCCTTGTTTAACTTTAGTCCAGCCTTCATATTTCATTACAGACCAAAGGTTCCCTCTTGCACACCCGCTTAAAAGTTAAACTTCTGTCTCTTTTTGATTGTTAAAGAAATCAAAAAGAAAGTTCATAGAGATTTTCATAGAGACTTTTACATATTCAAAATAAATATTACCGTAAACATCTTTTTGTTCAAGTATGTTAGAAATAATATCTCCTAATGACCCTCTATGTAACAAGGAGATTAAATTTATACGAACTCAAAAATAAGACATATCAAAATCTCATTGTTAATAAGCATTCAGCTTTTTTAAAATTTATATAATCACAATGGATATAAATGTAGAGGGAGAAATTGTTTACCATGATCACTCTGAGTTTAATGTAACTCTGTCACCAATGTGAAAGTATGTGTTTTGTTTTGGGTCAGATTGTGCTTCAGATAGGTTCAGGGTTTTAGTTTGATAGGAGCTCCAAGTAAATCTCTTCTGTACCCACAGAGAAGGCTTTACATAAGGGACCAAAGCTGAGTTATTTTCTCTCAGCTCATTGGGGGGGGGACTAACTTTTCCACAGAGAGGCTCTATCTAAACCTTAGCTTTTTTGTAAAAATGTTGATACACCCGCTGCATTAAAATTGAATTTTGAAATTATTTTTGCTTCAACTCCTTTAATTTTATGTTCAGACTCAATTACATAAATAATTCAAAAACAGCTATGCATAATTTGGCCCTTATTTATCCCTATTTTGATGCATGAATCTTTGTTTGGTTTAAAAAAGAACAATTGGCAAAAACTACAATATTAATCTGTATATTTAAAAGATTTTATAAAAGACATTTCATCCCAGCGCTGTGTGTCTCAAGCCCGTAACATCATAAATGGCCCCTCACACCCCCACCATAGACTGTTCTTCCTGCTGCCCTCTGGGAAGAGACTTCGAAGCATCCGATGCAGGTCCAGACTGCTGAATGTTGTGTAAAATGTGTTATTTTATTTATATATATATATATATATATATATATATATATATATATAAAAATTTTTTAGAGTTATGTTTATATTACTATTTTTTATGTACCGGTATGTATTTCTGTTTTCAAGGCTACACTTTAAACAATGAAATTTTCTAGAGCTGTTTTAAATAAAATTTCTTCTTGTTTACACTCGTATAGACAAAATGACAATATAAATCTGTCTGTCTAAAGATTTTCTTTTTTAATTCATACTCTATTTACATAAAATGCTGTGTTTTGCTTCTTCATACCTACAAAGTCCTACCAGTTAGGCTGCCCAATGAATTTTTAATGAGTTTAGTCTATATATAATATATTACTTTTTCCAAATTTTATTTTAATTGTCATTACACTGTCACAAGTACATTGACTAAATGAACTCACTGCATTTAACTCATCCCCTTGGACAACAGTGTCCAAGGGGAGCAGTGTGGGGTTAAGGGCCTTTTCTAAAGCAGCCAGAGTGGCAGTCTGTGGGAGTGGGGATTGAACTCAGAACCTCAGGATTCCAAGCTCTATGCCCTAACCACTAGGCCACCACTCACCCACATGCTCAATAAATCTTTTAGAAGTTTAGATAGTCATTATTTTTTTATTCAATTTAACTTTACAATGATGAAATGAATGCTTTTAAATCATGAAATGATTTTTTGCAATAGACAATTGCAAAAAGTAACTATAAATTCAAAAATGGATATGAATAAAGCTTAAGAAACTGCATGAGTGTTTCCTGAGTTTGTGTGCGTGGTTGTGATCTTGTTTATCTTGCAATGCAGCTCCTTCCTGGAAAGAGCATTTGAGACTGAGCCTGTCATACCAAACCCTGGCAAGGCCATTAATCATGCAACACTCAGCAGAAGCTGCAACCCTACTTAACAAGTGGAGGCCATATTAAGCTTCAATTTTTAGTTCCTTTGAAAGAAAGAATATAGGATCATGCCAAAATAAATGTTCCACAATCCTACAACCAGTTATTTATTTATTGCAGTATTAAAACATTATTTTACTTGCTTTTTTTTTTTCATTTGTTATGAGCCGCTTGCCCTCAATAAAGCTGAACCTACTGTGACAACATCCGCTTTATTAGTTTGAACCAAACTATGAATTTGGTTTTATGTCAGCTAATAAAAATCAAACTTTGTGAGGCATTGAAAATGTTTATTTTAGCTCATACTAATAATTAGACAAAAAGGACTGTGCAAACTATAAAACTAATATTAATATTTAAAGAAAGGATTATCATTAAAAGAATTAGCAGTAAGTATATTTAAAAAAAGGTGATTTAATAAAAAGAAATCTCTAAACCCATACATTAATTTCAAGTGATTATTGTTTTTTTTCTTTAATGTTTGATGAAATAAGTGTTGTGACCTATGACAACAAAACTATATTTCTAAGAGAGTTGGAACATCCCAAGTCAAAGAAAAAAGGAGTGATCATACAAATGACATGGGTCTACTGCAAAGTGAATCCATATACCTCATAATGTAGGCACAAGTTGGTTTAGATTTTTATTTTATTTTATTTTTTTAAGAAATGCTGCATAGATTGATCCTCTGTGACATTGCTGGGCTGTCAAGGATTCCAAAGTTGCATTAATACCTTCAGCAGTCCATGTAGATTTATAAAACACAGTGGACCATCATCACCATCAAGACACATAGCTTCCAGAGTCCTTACTGACTTTAGGGACTGTGTGAAACTTTACACTGGGCCTCAACTTTCTACATTGTGTGCATAATGATTCCTCCCAAACTCTGGCAACATTTCCAAATTCATTGCAAAATTGGAACCAACCGAAAAGAGGTCTCTACCACTGAAGAGTGATGTGCATTATTGTTGAGGACTGGCTTAGCAAAAGGATGGATGTAATAATAATAACAATAAAATAAATAAATAACAATAATAAAAGCCAATCATTGGCCACCCCTACCATTTTTCCCTCTAATACAGACAGTAGCAGCAGTAATATTCTGAAGGGGAATGTTCAAACTTATTAAATATTTACATTTTTCTCATATTAACAACTAATTGACAACATAAACACAGTCGTTAATTATGCAAATGAATGTAAAATCATTAAATATAACAGATACAGAATTCATGCTCTTTTCTGAACTAAGTTCTGAATTATTTGAGGTTAATTATTATATTTATTATATT
>NW_015150552.1:1310326-1327503 GCF_000732505.1 Cyprinodon variegatus | reverse complement strand
ATATATATATATATATATATATATATATATATATATATATATATATATATATATATATATATCCAAATATCCAAACGAAATTTCCTTTTGTCTTACCCTTGTGCAAACAAAATGACAAATAAAATCTATCTAAAGTCTAAAAGTCTAAAGATAAAATGATGTGCCTCTGCAAGTCATCTAGGAGTCTTCAGTGAAATCATAGATAGATAACTACTTTAATAATAACATAAAAATTCATTAAATGTTGATATTAGTGAATTTATATCATTTTTTTTTTATTTTTGCAGAGTGATTATTGATAAAGGTAGGTAATAACAATGTGAAATATGTTCGCCCCAGAACTCAAACCTGAAAGAATTTTGTTCACTATGCCTTTTATTTACACAGCATAGATGTTTAAATATATGCATCTATATAAAGGCTGCAGGAAAGTATAGTTTGTCTTTTTTTTTTTTTGAAATATGGTTGTTGTGCTTGTTGTAGATTGACCCTGAGGTTCTGGTGCCTTTCGGCCACCCCTCAGTGTACATTGGTTATTGACTGGCCACCCCTATTAGGATTTTCTGGCTGCGCCTCTGAACAGTCTTCCTCATTTGGAGCATGACATAATAATTATTTTCCAACGTTTTTTATGTAATTTCTATGAAAATTTCATAAAGTAGCCTTTTTTAGATTGAAATGACTGAAAAAAACAGATTGAACTCCTTGTCATTATTAGGGCTATAATAGGCTTGTAAAACCAACATGCAGTATCTAGAATCTAAATATTAACATTATTCTATTTTGAGTTTCACACCATTATTATCATCACACCACCGACACATATTACTGTGACATCCTAATCTTGATTTGATGTTGTGTAACGCTCTATAATGCACATGTGTTGCAGCAGAGCAGTAATGATGATGTCATGTTTTCGAATAGACGCAGTCTGGAACATCCGGGTCTTTTCCCTGTGGCGTATCACAAGCTAACGCTAGCTAGGAAACTGTCAAGCTGTCAAGTGGAGAGGCTGGGGCAGACGGTTCAGCTTCCCTCCCTGGCTTGGCCCGTACACAGATCCTCCCCCTCAGAAACACAAGAGCCGAGCTTATTCTTTTGCTCACCAACTGAGATAATGTAATGTAAAACGGGAGCGCGTAAAGAGGGAGTACAGTTCCAGAGTTTATGCACTAAGTGTTGAGTGACGACAGTTAAGTGCTAGCTGTAGGCTAGTTAGCTTAGCCAGCGCTAACCCTCACATTTCGTCGTTGAACACCTTCTTGTGGTAACTGCGGACACTTGGTCCCTATTGCACATTGTGTTCCTGTCATCTGATATTTTGGTTGTTTGGTAAGTGAGATCTTCTCTGTGATCGTCACATAGTGCAGGATATCCCGACAGTTAGCATTTCGTGCTAAATTAGCGTCTCGACGTTAGATTAGCGAGGCCAGCTTCGGCGGCTCTGTTTGCTTCAACGTTACGTTAGCACAACATGGTTGGAAAGGCCTGACGGAGTTAGTTGAGAGGGACAAGGGTCAAGGGCCGCGAACTGACGGAGCTGTCTGTTTATCTGATCCTTGGCTAACCCTTCATCCATCGGCCTAACAGAACCTGATTAAACTGGACTAGTATATGGGAAGCAATTCATACCAGCGCGAGCGGAACTGTGGGATTTGAACAGGTTATTCGTTACAGTGGTTACCAACAAACTGGTCAGTCAAGTAGCTAACTTTAGCCTTAGGGTTGAAACCATGTATGTTTTAAATGAAGTAGATGAACGCTGGAGAAATACTTGATGGGGTGCTTAATGGACGGGTTATTTCCTGCTTTTAAATTGATCTTTTAGCGTGAATATTTAATTTTTCTTTGTGATTTTTAAGATAATCGACAACTGCAGCCATCCTAATAAGTAGTCAAACTGTGTTCACATCTCTACTATATTTAGACTGAGCAGGGCCCTGAATTCAACACTTAAGATGCTAATCTGCTGCCACAGAGCGGATTGTTGACGTGTTATTTGCTCTAAATCAATTTATCTATTACCCTAATTATCATTTTTCCTGATAGTGACACTATAATGTTTTTACATGTAAAGGTTTTTTTTATATTGTTTTTAAAGTTTGAACAAGGGATCGTCTTTCCAAGAATAACTAATAATAAGCATGTCAACAAAGGTTTCTAGAGTTTTATGTTTAGACAATTGACTGTCTGCTGTCATAACATGCTTGCACAGGAGTAGAGGTTACCTTAAGTCAATGCAATCAACCTGGTTTCCCTAGATAATATTTTCACTAGTTTGCATTACAAACTGATTATGACTGGACTTTGTTATATGATCGAATTAGAATTAATGTAACTGAACGAATCTGATATCCTCTGCATGATTGGGTAATTATTTATATATTTTTTCAAAATAAATTGGATATGTTTTTTTGGGAAAACACTTAGATTTAGTAGGATATATAATGCACTTGATCTAATAATGCATTGATATAGATTTAGAAAATTGTACCAAGAGTTTAGGCCATGGGTATGTCTATTATTCTGTCTGGAAATTCTCAGAACTTCAATCCAAATAAAAGCCCTTTTTTACACAATAAATAGTACTGTCACTAATATATAGATTGCAATCCCAAATTTACTGATAGCAACATACTTACTGATAGCCATATTTTCTGTATTTCTTTTCATGGTGATGTGAATCTTCTAGGTTGACCACCCAAAGTTACAAGGTAATAAAAGATAGCAATGTTTTTAACAGATTTTTTTTTAGGTCAGAAATCAATCTAAAAAGCATTTGCTTGTTTGCTATTTATTTTCAATTCAAAATCATGGGCTAAAACATTTTCTGCTAGCAAGCAGTTGTATCTTACATTATCCAGGCCTTATCCTGGCTGCAGTAAGGGTTAGCATTGCTTTAACTGTAGCGTGATGGTTGAGCAACAAAAACATATGGGCCATAGTAAGGATACCAGGTTGCCTAGTTAAAGCCGGGCTTTAGGATAAACTATGTTTTTTTTTTTTTTTTTATGGCTCCTTGGATATTTTCTTTGTTTGATTTTAGATTAGCCAAATGATTAAAACGTATTGTAAGACATTTGAACAACCAGTCTAGATGTTCTTATGCAGACATGTATTTTATGGTTGTGTTGCTACTGTAGTGCCCATGTTGTCAAGTGTGTGGACACATAAACCACATGTCTGAAAAAGTTTGGGATGATGTTGTAGTTGATGCTTTTCAACAGTTTTATTATACAACCACTAAAAATTCACATTATTTTATACTTAATTTGTTTTTCAGGTTATTAGAGGGACACAATGGGGGCATTTCTGGACAAACCAAAGATGGAAAAATACAATTCCCATGGTGAGGGTAACAACCTGAGGTATGGGCTGAGCAGCATGCAGGGTTGGCGGGTTGAGATGGAAGATGCACACACAGCAGTCATTGGTCTGCCTCATGGTCTCGACCCCTGGTCGTTCTTTGCCGTTTATGATGGGCATGCTGGCTCTCAGGTGGCTAAGTACTGCTGCGAGCACCTCTTGGAACACATCACTAGCAACCCAGACTTCAAGAATGCTATTATGGAGTCCAACAATGTGGACGGTGTGAAGAATGGGATCCGCACAGGATTCTTGGAGATCGATGAACACATGCGAACCATCTCGGAGAAGAAGCATGGTGTAGACCGCAGCGGATCCACTGCAGTAGGGGTAATGATCTCTCCAAGCCATATCTACTTCATCAACTGTGGAGACTCGCGGGGTCTCCTCAGCAGGGGAGGAGCTGTTCACTTCTTTACACAGGATCACAAACCCAGCAACCCCTTGGAGAAGGAAAGGATCCAGAATGCCGGTGGATCAGTCATGATCCAGCGAGTTAATGGCTCTCTTGCTGTGTCCAGAGCCCTGGGTGACTTTGATTACAAGTGTGTCCATGGAAAAGGCCCAACGGAGCAGCTGGTTTCGCCAGAGCCTGAGGTGTATGCAATAGAAAGAAACGAGGGTCAAGATGAATTTATTATACTTGCCTGTGATGGCATCTGGGATGTCATGGCCAATGAGGAACTCTGTGACTTTGTGAGGTCAAGGCTGGAGGTTACAGATGATCTCGAAAGAGTCAGCAATGAAATTGTTGACACTTGCTTGTACAAGGTATGACGTGTTCACCAAACTTGCACCGACATGTTAATATACTGCTTGGTTTATACTTGATTTACACTGCTTTTTTATCTTTCCACAGGGAAGCCGGGACAATATGAGTGTTGTTTTAATCTGCTTTCCTGGGGCCCCAAAGGTATCTCCAGAAGCTGTGAAACGTGAGGCTGAGCTGGACAAATACCTGGAAGCCAGAGTAGAAGGTACAAAACATTGTTTGAAAACTTGAAAGCATTTTCGTCAGACCTACCAGTCTGACTATGACAAGAGAGTTTTAGGAAGCTCTCAAGAGATTTGACCCTAATGTGGAGGAAGATCTGACAGATGTGGACACCAAGACTGTGTGTTTGGGAGGAAAAAGCTCCATTTACATGCAAAAAGAACATTTAAGTCTAGACTTGACTACATGTTTGGGAAAGTGTCTGTTATATTCATACAAAGAAAACTTGCTTTTTGGGAATAGAAATTAGTTTGGAGAATACCAGAAACAAATTAAATGACCTCCACAGTCATGTTTGCTGTATAAAAAGTTTTTTATATGTAGTTGGAGCAGTTTGTCTGAAATCTCTGCTCTTCTAATTTGGTGCAAGGCTGCGACTAATAATAATTTTGCTAATTGATCAGTCTGTCAATTATGTTTTCAATTAATCGATTATTAAACAGCAAACGGCAAAGATTTTCCTGCAGAATTGAACCCTTTAAAGCCCGATCCAAGAATAAAACAAAACATAAAATTACTTTTTTTTTGTTTGAAGTCCTTATTTGGCCTTTTAACAAAATATGTAAAAAGAAAAAAACAGAAATACATTTTTGATATTAATAATTTATTACTATGCGATAAGTCAAGATTATTTTTTGTGTAGTCTTCTACTGGCTGGTATATCTGATTGTGTATAATAGGATTTTGAGCAAAGTTTTTACCATTAAATTATGCAAAAGGTGTCAGATGCAAAACATTTCAGAAACCGTATGTATCAAATATGATACATTTGGCATTACAGGGTTAAACCAGATTAAACTAAAACTTTTCAAATTAAGAAATTCTGGATAGAGCATAATGGACTATTATTAGATATTATTTCTCCTAAATGTAAAATGGTATAGCAATTGCTGTAAATGGGTTGCTTTTTCAACTAAAAGTATGTTTTAGAGTCTTTATACTCCCATTAACGATTAATAGATTTCCAAATTATTTAGCGACAGTTTCAATAATCAATTCATCATGATTAATCCAAATTATTGTTTAATCCCTAATTCGGTGATATAAAAAAATATATATCAATTTTATGTATTTTTTAAGCTGAGTTCAAAGATGAGGCTCTCATCCCGAGTCTGGTGGGTTTATTTTGGCTGCATGGTGTAATGGCATGGTATAATCCCATTGCAAGAGTCCAAGGTAGCTGAAAGATAGTGTGTTTAATTAATGTTAAGCCACATGTTTGAATCCTGCTGCACAAATGGATGGTTGCACACAAACTTCCTCAGATTCTCCTTGCGCTGTGTAGTCTAATAAATATTTACAGTATGTTCACAGTACACAAAAAAAAGACAAAGAAAACATGTCTCATAAATGAATAATGTAATGCTGCAGAGTAAAAGTGGTCTCAAAGTCAAATCCCTCATGGTTCAGTATCATGTAACTTTTAAATGTTTTCATTGCCTCACACAATTGAATGTCTAAGGTGCCTTACTAGCATGAGGATGAGCTCTATGGAGCTCTGCTGATGAACTTATAATTCAGTCGGGTGTGTTGAAGCCAAGATGTATGTGACGGTTACAGGACACCTGCTCTCAAGGAATGGAATCTAGGGGCATTGGGGAAAACGGAAAGGGCAAATGTCTTGGATGCACCATTACACCTTTATGATCTGTGATCTATTGATAAGCAATGGGCAAAAACTCACTTCGCTTCAAGGTTTACTGTACACCAAATACTTCTTTGGATGAATTGGTTTTGAGCGTAAAAAAACTGCCGTCATAGTCGGACAATTGTTATTCCAGATCTTTATTTCTTTCTTTTTTTTTGAGATGGACATAATAAAACTTTTTCAGTGTTTTAGTTTTCTTTTATTGTGTTTTAAAACCAAATTTCCATTTGCTCTTCTAACAGAGATAATCAAAAAGCAGGGAGATGAAGGCGTCCCAGAGTTGGTCCATGTTATGCGGACGTTAGCATCTGAGAGCATTCCAAACCTCCCTCCTGGTGGAGAGTTGGCCAGCAAGTAAGTGATAGCTACTGTTAGTTACTAGCTGAAAATGAGTTACTGTTGTTAAACTATTTCTTTCAATCTTATCCCTTCAGACGAAGTGTTATTGAAGCAGTGTACAACAAACTTAACCCGTACCGAAGCGATGACACCGTAAGTATCCAGCAGTTTATGCTAGTCTTTTTACTTTCTGCTTTATTTAATTATTGCATGGTTGTTGTTGTGTGATCAGCTTATTAGGTGTATGCCCTCATATCTAGAAAGATGCAGTTTTTGTTGTTTTTATTTTACACAGCGAGTCATTAGCTTGGTGATTATGGATTGACGCTGCATCAACAAGATGATCTGCAGTGCCCTAAAAAAGTATTCATAGCCATTCAGCCTTTTCATGTTACAACCACAAACTTTTGTGTGTTTTACTGAGATTTTATGTTACAGATCAGCACAGTTATAGTGCATGGATGTGAAGGAGGAAAATATGTTTTCAGCCCCTTTTACTTGGGGGACTCTAAATTAAGATATTTCAGAGCTTTCCCATTTTGTTCTCAGAATTAGTCCTTTTTTTGTCTTTTCTGGTCTCAGAGGGACCTAAGTTGAACTTAAGAATCAAGGCGGAAGAAATAATTCACTGAATACATAATCTCTATGGTTAAACATGGGGAAGAGGTAGACTTTTATGTTTAGAACATGGATGGAGCTCAATGTAGTTCAGCAAACCTTATTAGAGACTGCAATATACCTTAGACTGTGATGGAGGTTCTCCTTCCAGCAGGACATTAAGCCTAAACATGCAGCCAGTGATGGAAGGAAATTAGATCAAAGCATCAATGTGTTAAAATGACACTGTCAAATTCTCCAGAACTAAATTTGTTTGTTAGGTGGTTCCAACAAAAGAAAATACTGTACACTGATGCTCTCCGCTCAGTCTAAATTATCTGGAGTTCCTCTGGAAAGAGGCATAAACATTTCGGGCTCTAGATGTACACTGAGATGATAGGCCTACTACAAAAAAAACTTCAGCTGTAGTTGCATTCAAATGAGTTTGTAGAAACCCTTGGAAACCATATCCCCATCCTTCAATTCGGCAGCTACTTTTTGTTGATCTGTTACATAAAATGCCAGGAATGTCCAGGGTTTAATACTTTTCTATGGCACCGTAAATCTCCATCATGATGGAGCTTTAATGAGACACTGTGGAACATGGTGTTTCTTGGCCAGAAATGTAGAAATAAAAAAACTCTCTTTTTGTTTTTGTCCAACTCGGTCTAGTGAAGGAACCCATCTTACCTCTGTATCTAGATCTGTAGCTTCACACCACTGGAGTGAGTGGCATTGTTATATTTTTAGATGGGTTAATCAATGAAAGTCATGTTTGTTAAATATTTGTCAAACCAGATGTTATGGGTTGCATATTTCCATTGAGTTTATAGCATAACATAAGCTTTCTATAAATATTTGTCTAATATTTTTAAAGGTATTAGTTAAGACCCATATTTAATTTTTTGTGCCCCTGAATGTTTAGTGGATTACTATCAAATGTCTCATAAAAATCTAACATTCTCTTCAGTTCACTGTTTAAACCTTTGATTTAGTAGTTTTTGATCTCCGAAATAAAACAATTTGTAAAGAAAGGTTTAAAAATGGTTTGACCTTTCCTATTTTCAGATCCGTTACACTATTACAGAAGAGTGTTATTCTTCTAGGCCGACCTTATGATTAATGTTGATGATTATACTGGCCTTCCCCTTCCTAGGCGATCAAAGTCAGATAAATATATTCAGTTTGACATTAAACAGGAGAGCAGGAAGTCGCATCTGAGAGGTGGAAAGATGTGTTATGTCCATGTTTTATTTCTCTAAAGCAGCTGCTCTGAATGCTGTTAATGTGCTTGGTTTTTGTCATTTGTCTTAAGCCAATTCTTCCAGTATGTAACACACTAAAAGTACCCCGAGTCTGATATTTAGTCTTTTGACATGTCCTTGGTAATGCAGCTGTGCTTCAGTTTGGTTTATTTAAAATGGCAGAACCCTCAGTCATGTTTAAAGGTGGTGATCTATTCATATAAGCTCCATGTATTCATTCAGATTTTTTTTTTCCACTCTGTATTGTTAGTCCTTTAGTGGTCAAGTGAAATTTTAACCAGAGGCCTTAACAGTTACTAGATCATTAACTTTTTTTTCTTTCATTATGTTTGGGTTGTTAAGTTCCTTATGTTATTTCTGGTAGCCACAGTAACTGCAACCATAGACATAATGTTGTTAGTTTGAGAGCTTATCTATTGAATTTTGGTACTTTTCCAGAATTATATAGAAATAAATATCTAGTTTATTTATGTTGCTATATTTTCAAGCTCTTCTAATCTAACATCAGTGCCCCTACATAAGTCCCAATAATTCCCTGAGACCACATTCTCAGGTTGAGCACCAACTGAACCATTTATACATACAAATTGGTCCCATTAACAGGTGAGCGCATTTATCGCTTAACCCAGCAACAGTGGATTAGTAGTCTGATAAACCAGACTAAATGTGAGATTAAATGTGTAATTTAGTCAGGCCCCGTAAATGAGGCAGTCAGAAGATTGTTAATGAGAACAACCCATTGTTTTTCAAACCATGTCTGTGCCTATTGGCCAACGCTCTGACCATTGAGTGCGACTGACTGTGTAAGCGCGACAGAAAGCTGGTGAGGGAGTGTAAACAAACAGCCTGTCGATAAAACGTCAATACGTCCTATTTAAAAATTAATGGGTGTAGATCCTCTCCCTGCTCACGTTTCAATGAAAACCCCAAGTCTAATCCTTCCAAAACTGATTCCAAAGCTGAGTCAAACGAGAACTGTTCAGTAGTTTTTGCCATCTTCCTTGTTGTGCTTTCTCCAGCGCCATGCAGCTTTGTCGTCACACCCTCAAAACCCCGCCCGCTTTGCATCTAAAAATTCAAAACACATCTCGGCATTGTGATTGGCCCACCAGTTCTAGGGCCTGGGGCATTGATTAAGGCTAGACCACTCCCAGGCAAAAATGATTTTGGCCTCTGGTGGGGGGCTAGTTTACTAGGCTAGTGGAATAGATGAACCTAATATCACCTGCAGGTGGCAGTAATGCAAGGAATATAGCTTTAACTGGGGTTGTCAAAAGTATCGAAACTCTAAAAAGTATCGATACTGAAACGTTGTATCCGGATACAATACTCGTTTTTAAAAGTATCGATACAGTGCCACCACCAGTGGCACCTAAGCAGTCATTCATCTAAAGTGCAGAATAGAGGACAATGCACTTTCAAAACACTGTGTGATTGAATAATTCTGTAAACTTTTCAGTTTTAGACTTTTTTTTTGTAAGAGGTGCAGCTGCTGAGAATTATTTTTGTTTCTTAACTGGTTTGGCTAGCGTCATTGTTATGTGTGCAAAGCATAGCCAAGGAAGAAACACTTAATTTTAATTTTATAAGTTTTTTATCAAGCTTGCTTAATATTGTGAACAGCATACAACCTTTATTGTATTTATTTATTGTATTTTATTTATTAATGAAAATATTTCTGTAGAATTTTGGAGTCTTTGTTTTTATCCTTGTGGTATCGAAAATGGTATCGAGTATTTTCCTTAGTATCGGTATCGAGTTGAAAAGTTTAGTATCGTGACAACCCTAGCTTTAACTGATCAAGCAAACCTCTAAAGAAGAATTTTTTGCTGGAAATTAACATCTGCTAAACAGCTGATTAGTAAAAGCAAACAATGGTTTTGGACTGATGGTTCTAAACACTTGTTTGTAGCTTTTTGAAAACTAATGAAGAATGTGATTTCTGAGCATTTTAGTCAGACTGGCAAAAACAAAAATTAAATGTTGTAGTACAGGAAGATCTAAACGAAGACCAGAGCATGACCCTGCAGTGAGTCGTACTTGACTCTCTGTGTGGACAGTTTTTTTTGTTCCAGGTCCGAATTGTTTCCAAACATCATTAAAAACCTACCTGCTTTCTTAGTAAAGCAAGCCTGTTTATCAATGGTCCTATTGTTGGGGAGGTTAACGTGCAACTGTTGTTGCACGTGGACTGTTGTTAGCTAACTCATCACTACAAACTTTTCGCATTAATACAAAAACCAGTGCCTTACCCAGTAATGTAGTGGCTTGGTTTACACTATAACGGCTCTGGTAAAGTAGTGGGTATGACTTTGGTCATGACCTGTTCAATTTAACGGGTCAGTTTTACTAAGTAAATATATTCTGGCTTTATACACACATAATCCAGAGCCAGTAAATTATTGGGTGAGGTCGTAAGAGTAAAATGAGCTTAGGACTGCTATGTATTATCTCAATATCTCTATAATCAAAATTCATACTATAAAGAATCACTGGCATTTATTTCTGTGATAAAGATCGGCTAATTATTTTAGTACTAGGAAATTAGGAACTATGTTCATATATCTCACGAGAGAAATTGTTTAATGCAGCTTAAAAAGGTTTTAGATAGTGAAGTGGTGGTAAAAACTTTTATGTTATTGTGGAAGATGTTCTTTTTCCGGGTGGATCATCAAAATAAGTGGTCCTCCTAATTGTCAATCATTCTGGTGAAATGTTTACGTTAGGCTGTCCTATGTGCTCATCCCCATTTACACTTACAGGTGGTGAGTCTGACGTAGGGGAAAAAAAATACAAATCTTCTGGAAAGTAAGCTTGTATGAGCGATGCAACACACGCGTTTAATAGGCATTACCTCTCGGGAGCGGGTACAGGGTTGTGGATGGTTTGTTTTTGTTTTGTTTTTTCAAAAAGTTGCGAAAATCATCCACTATACCTTTAAGGAGCTACAAATAAATATTTTTAAATCACAAAAACTGTAAATGTGTATTCCGCCGTGTTGGTGCCAAAATTAAAACTATTGCGTAGCCAGCAGTGTTTACTCCCTGGGCGCAGGAGGCTTTATCCATTCCCATGCCACCTACTGATCTGATACTGGCGCTGCTAACTGAGTGGCCGGCCCGAGCAAATGGCATTCCAAAGCTTGTAACTGAGAGCGATGGATCTCGCCTGCATTGGCTGTGGAGAGGCTGGTGACTAGCCTCTCTGTGCTAATGCAGCAGAGGAAGTGGACAATCTAGTGAGTGACCAGCCTAGGCATGCTAGTCACCAGCCTAAGCTTATTTTTTTATTTACCCCCCCAAAAATTTTTTTTATAATATATATATTTTTAACAATTAATTTACAAATCTTAATATTATGGTTAGATTTATCAACAGATATTGATCTATACTTTATCAGTAAGTAAAGTTGAATATTCCGCTATGGTATGGACAGCTATAATGTGGTGTTTAAGCTTCTACCTCATTGGAGTTTATAAAAAGTAAAAAGTTGGGGTCCTAGCACAGACTGTGTGGTACTTGAATCTAGGGCGTGGCGATATGACCTCAAATCAATATAACATTAAATTGGACACTTTTACCACAATAACGATAAATGCTCTGGCTCCTCTATCAAAAGTAAAGGCATAGGCAAGAAATGCAACTGATCTATTTATAAATAATTTATTTAATAAATCGCATTCCATCCATCTTTTTTTCTCGTAGTCCTTGTCAGGGTCGCGGTTGGACCAGTGCCTGTCTCCGGCAGTCTATGTGTTAGAGGCGGGGAACTCCCTGGACAGGGTGGTTGTGCTGTAGGCGGTGAAAGACGTTGGATGTGTTACTTTGGGCAGTCCCAACAGTTTTCAGAGAAACTTTGTATTTCGTGTTCTTTTGCTAAACATCTATGGCATAATTTTGGTAGCAGCGAGAACAATGTGCATCATTTAAACTCGCACACCTCACTCAAAACCGGGCTGCTGCGCGTTCAACTCCGACAACGAGCTCCTTCTTCTCTGCGCGCTCAGCTTAATCTCTTCTCTAGCTCGGATCCACAGGATTAACTGATGTAATTTTGTTTACAGCTGTGTTAGACGCTTCTTCACTGGGCTCATCCGCCATTCTCGCCTCTGACTGGATCAGTTGAGTGATGTGATTACAAACCTGATTCAGTGTCTTAAAGGGGAAGGAAATACCAGCCACAGGCAAAACGGCCAAATTACGTTTATTTCTTTTACCGACATGGGAAAATTGTTGCCATTATCGTAGTGAATGACCGTAACGGTAAATATTCAGTTTACCACCCAGGCCTACTTGATGATATTTTATAGCATGTGAAAGATTTGCCGCTTAGGTGACATACGTAGATAAGAAGAAATTGATTGGGTCAGGTTATTTATATTTATTTTTCGGTTATATCTTTTTGCACGGCTAAGGGATCTAGCTTTTTCTCTCAGGACACTGGAGTATAAAAATGTTCAATATATATTGTAGCTTTGAATCCACCAAAAAAAAAATTAAGGAATTTAAACATGTTTTTCATTGATAAATGAAACCAAATATCCAGAACCTTTCTCTAATGTTTATTAAGCTCGAAAAAGTGATATTCAAGATGCCAGCTGCTGATTGATGCTTATGGGTCAAAAACCTGGTAACACTTTGCTGTGTTAAATATAACAATGAAAAAAACAACTTTATAATCAGTTGGCCTTTGAAAATCAGAACTGAACAATGAAGAAAATCAACTCTGTTGCACATAGGTGAAAAAAATGACCAATTTAGGGGGGATTATTTACTGCATGGTTGGATTAAAGCCAAGATAAATCATTTTTAATTTCCTGTCCAAACACGGTGGGATCTTATGCTTTTATAACCAATAATTTGCTTTGTTAACAAATTCCTTTTCTAATAACTACTTGGAATTGGACACAGTTTGGTTGAGGTATTCATCTCTAAACATAATATATTTTTAAATTGTGCCTTGATCCAAATGCAAAACAAACCCAAACCCTTTCTGTTCTTATTGATGCAGCAAACATCTGCTGGAGTCCTTACCTGTACCTGTACATGTATGATAGAAAGTAGTTAAAGTTGTGTCAACACCTTGTGGTGCTCTGAGGTTTGCTGTGATTAAATAGCTGATCACAAGTAACAGCTGAGGAGGGGAAAATTGGCTAGACATAAACTCAGGATAAGTGATTGGTGCAACTCTTGGTGAAAGTGAGTTAAATCGTAAAATTGAGTTAAGAATTTGAGGAAAATAATATAAACCTGATCTATTATTGGCTAGATTTTGATCCATTCTCTCATCTTCTACTAATAAGTAATTTCTCTCATATATTCTTTGATTTCTCTTGGTTCCTAAAGTAAATGAAATAAGAGTACTCTTATCAATCCTACTGGAAAGCAACAGTATTGTTTTTGCACTTGTTTTGTTATCAGATTTTTCGTGAGATCTTTTTTCTTTTTTAGTTCCTATCTTCTGGGTTACTCTTTTGTCTGAATCCTGTTCCATCTGTCTAACCTGCTAATCTTGTCTGGTTCCTTTGTTTAAATAGGAAACCTTCTTTCTGTGTTCCTTGTGGGGAACTCTTTCTTAGCAACCCTGCTCTTTGTTGTTTAACTTACCCCACCACCTTGCTTTCCTAGTTAAACCCATAGTTTGTTCTAATTGTTTAAACATCCATGATTTCTCTCCATTCTGTTTTGTCTTTGCTTTAAACTCTCAGCTATTTCAGAAATCTTTTCTGCTACACATAAAAATGAGTCACAATATAGATGAGTTCAGAAGCAGTAGTGTTATATGATCGATGATAAAGATTATGTCTGACGTGATTAGTATTGAGTTGAGAGCCCAGTCCTCTGTCTGCTGTTGTAATTTAGACAGACTTTTATACTTGCATAGAGTTTTACCATTTTGAAGCGTCTTCTCTAAGGAGGGAAGTTAATTATTCGAAGTATATAAAACTTGTTTGAAAAAAAAAAAAACACCCTGCACCACTACATGGAAGAAAAAACCCTAGAAATGTTGTAAAAAAAAAACCATCAAATGAGCCTTTCATAAAAATATCTCAAGATAAAACCTGTTATCAACTGAGATGTTTTACAAAAACACAACCTGGAACTTTCTATTGTTTTATTTTCATCTTCCACTTAGCTAGATTATATGCATTATTCTGGAAAAAGATTGAAATGTTAGGGAAACATGTTAGTGCGACTTTTACAAGGGTTTTGCTACACATCAGAATCCTTTTTAGCTACTGAAACATGTGCAGCTCCTGATGGAGATCCAGTGGATGTACAGCCAAAGTCTGAAGGGTTTTTCCTTCCTCTCCTCTCTTATCAAGGACTCAGCATCTACAGACGACATGTGGTAACACACCCTCCTACCACTAACACAACATAGAGTTTACAAACCACCATCCTCTCAAGACCCACAGCAGCTCAGCAGTCTGTCTCTCCGTCACTCTGAGCTTTTGGTTTCTAAGAAGGGAATACATGGGAGGAGGAGGAGGAGGAGGAGCGGGAGGAAGGAGTTGCATGCACACAAACCTGGAATAGTGCAGCACCAGTCCACTCTGGAGTTCAGGATCCCCACCGTCTTGTCTCCCTTTTATGTTCACTCTCCTTATTATTCTTCTCTAAACTAATCCACAGCAAGTGAGTCCACAAGTTTTTTTTTTTGTTAAATAATCCGCCTGAAGAGTAAGATTTTATTTCTTTTGCTGTAATTAATTTGATTCACATTTCCTTGTGTGTTTGTATATTTCTGTTTTTGTGAAGTGCAATTGTCCTGTACAAACGGCCTGTATTTAATGCAGCTTGATTTTAAGTTTAAAAAAAAAAATGAAAGAAATGGGGAAGAAAAGAGTACTTTTATGCACTATCTGCCTTTTTCTGCTCTTCTGAAACTAAGACAAATGTTTATTCAGTGAATATTAGCGCAGCGTCCGCCAGGCACAATGTCCCTGCTTTATCTTTTTCTTTGCAACATTCTTTTGTTTTGTTTTTTTTTCCTTTTCAGTTAGTCTATGCTCTTAAGAAACGGGTAAATCGTATAATTGACAGCACAGTAAGCTCTCTATATCAGTTTAAATCCTCATCAGTTTTTATTGCAGTCTGCTTTTTTTTGTTCATAAGTGTACACACTCTAATAATAATAATAATAATGGCAGTTTGACAGAATGAAGTGGGAAAAATCTTTTTTTCGTCGGTTCTTAAAATGCATTTACTGAATGGTCCCATGTTGAGATGTTTGCCTTTGTGAAAAGATGCCTGCAGGTGTGTGTATGTGAGTCAGTAGAAAGGTGGATCTTTCTGGGTTCAGGTAGTTCAGGAAACTTATCTGACTGGATTTTAAGGGACGTTTCTCTCTCTCTCTCTCCCCCCCATCCATCATGCTGACCCCCCACCCCAACTTTAAGGGTTGACCTCTAACTCAAAGCAGCTTTGAATAAGAAAAAAGCTACGTAGATGCTATTATTCTGTCAGAACCTAATGAACTAAATTAACCTGAATTGACTCGTTGACTTGTTGAATTTGTGTGTACAGCGATTGGCGGCTGTTCAGGCGTCGACTTATTTAGAATCTATATATTGTCATATCTAGAAAAGCTAATTTCTAAACATTCAAGTGGACCCCTGTAGGTGCCATATGATTTTATTAAATCAAAATGTTCATCTTTATTACAGCCTATGCCAATTTATTTTTTCCATAGGAATGTTCTTTTTTTTTTTTGTATGTGGTTGAAAAAGGCATTTTAGTTTCCTTATCAGATAATTTGATCTAACCTGTTTTAAGCACTGATTTCCTAGGATTGATGCTGTAAAAAAAAAAAGAAAAATAACCATCTCTCTAACACGCAGACTATTTCTTCTGGTCTTTATGTTGACATGTGAACCAAGAACAAATACGCTTGTTGCAAAAGTTGTTTGCGTCACTTAAACCTGTCCTCTGCTCCACCATCACGCACAGCAGAGGGTTTGCTGCTGTTGTCTGTTATATATGTGGGCTTATGTTTGTGTGTGCGTGTTTATAAATTTGTGTGTGTATCTATATATAAAAATATATATATATGCATACACACACACACACACATACACACCCAGAGAATAAATAAATCACTGACTAAACATGTATTTAACAAACACATTAGATGTATTTCCTGAGGAGAAATGCTTTCATTTTAGATTTGTTTTCTGCTATTTTTGTTAGTCTTGCATTGTTCTGGAAATTTTGTATGTATATAACATTTCTGGCTTAATTTTTAAAAATTTTTTTTGAGGAATAAATCATTTCGTTCAATTTTCCTTTTTTTTTTGTTGTTGTTGTGCTATTCAGCCAATATGTATAAGCAAACCACTTTCCATCTGATCATTATGTAAAAATTTTCAATGATGTAAAACAGAGTAATAATTTACTAAATTTATAGTTCTTAATTTATCAACAAAAAAAAGACAATCTTAACTACTTTGCCGCATTTCTATTTGTGGTGGGTTGGTAAATCTCAAAAGATACGTGTAGTGTGATTTTTTTCCTTTTTTGAAAGCTGCTTTCTGATGTGCTTTTGTGGCAAAAACAAAAATGCCAAAGAAACTTTTGATTTGGCAAAAATGTGAGAGACACAATAGCTGATCCCTGCAGTATATAATAAACCCCATTTTAAGATTGTAAATGTAAGTTTTTTGTTGGTTGGCCTTATAAGGTACTCTGGTGTTTTTGGTTGTTTATGGTGTTAAAAAGTTAGTTGTGCGGCGGATTAATTGGTTGGTATTACTTAAGGTGACTGCAGGGGGCGCTGCTTTGGATAAGAATCAATTCTTTGTGACTGCAGCACCATATTACGGAAGAGGATTAGGGCCACTGAAAAAATAAAAAAGTTAACTGATTTTTAGATTGTATTTCAGTTTAAAATGGGGAAAAAAGTCAGAATTCTGACTTTAATCTCAGAATTCTGACTATTTTCTCAGACTTGTGACTTTAATCTCAGA
>NW_015150552.1:1300239-1309924 GCF_000732505.1 Cyprinodon variegatus | reverse complement strand
ATTTTCTCAGACTTGTGACTTTAATCTCAGACTTGTAACTATTTTCTCAGACTTGTGACTTTAATCTCAGAATTCTGACTGTAATCTCAGAATTCTGACTTTCCATATTAAACTGAAATAAAATTTACGGTGGTAAAAAATACGGTAAATATCAGTTAACATTTTTGTTTAATTTTTTACCAGTGGCCCTAATCCTCTTCCGTACCATATAACCTGAGAAAAGAGTGAAAAAACAACATTTTAAGAAGTCTATGTAGAATCTGATGGTCTTTTAAGTGAAATGCATTACTCAGAAATTTTGAATGTTAACCCAGTGAAAGCACCACAGAGTACCTTCTATCGGCTAATAAACTACAAGTGAAATTCAGAGAATTTGTAACCGAGTCAAAGAAGTAAATTCTCCAGTACAAACAGTTGAACTGCTGTGTCTTTAAATTCATACCCTCACAATTGTAAAGAAATGTACCTACATTCTGTAAAATAGTTTGATTTCTTCACTGTGTTTGAGCAAAGAGAATTTTATTGTATATAAAAGCTCTTTTTTTGTTGTTTTTGTTTAAGCAGCCCTTAAATTAGCTTTCCATGGCTAGTATTTAAGTGCAGTAGATGTCTCCTGTCTAATCTCTGCTGGCTGCTTGTTTCAGACCTGGTAGGTATCAATGATTTCTTTATCATTCAGTTATTTTCTAATAAGGAACAAATGTGTTTGCATGTATGATTTACAGAAATCAAACCTAGGGTTATTTCCAGCATTTTCTTTGAATTAAATTTGACAGTTAAAGTAGCTGTGAAGATTGTTAAAATCCCAATTCATTCTTTTGCTGCCCATTCTTTTAAAATGAACAGAAAATGATCGCAAGCATTACAGTTCATAGTTTCCAATGAACTGAAATACCTCATAACCTTTCTGGTAGTCTTGGGTTTTTAAAGAGAGCTTTTTGTAGATTTATTTTCCTTTCAGTCAGGTTATTGCCATGATCAGGGTTTGGTTTGGTTATTCTTGTTCTAATAGAAAAATAGGAAGCTCCTTCAACCTTTTTGTTTTAATCCTAAAAGCTGCCCCTCTGAGAAGCCTTTCCAATACTCACCTGAGTTTAATACCTGCTTACCTGTGTGATGCTTTCTTTAAGTCAAGTATATAATTGTGTGGGGAGTTTTAAGTTAAGGGGAGATTGAGGGGAAAAACACACCGATCAGCCACAACGATGTGGGCCCCTCGTTCTGCCGGAGCGGACCCTTGCGCCTCAAGAGGATCCTTTTGGGTCCTGTAATTATTATGAGAATCTGAGATGCTTTCCACGCTTGGGGGTTTCTTTTGGTGTCAAACTCTTCTAAGCACCCCTACCGGGCCGTCTTTCTGCAGCTGGGATAACCGTCTGCTGCAGTGTGCCAAAGCAACATCCACCGAAATGTCCGGACCCGGAGTTTGACCCAGAGATCCCGGCTTTGATAGATGTTCATCATTGTTGCTGATTGGTGTGTGACTAACAGTAGTCATATGCACTGATCATCTGTCTAATTATCTTATTTTGGTATTGTATAAAAAGGATTATAAAGCTATTTACAGAGTTACCTTCGGTTGCCTGGAATGCATCCTGTATATTATTGTATGGAGGACTACCTAGCAAACTCTAGAGAGATTTTAAATGCTCGCGCCCTCATGTACATATTGATGTACCTGTTTTGTGGCGTTTACTGTGTGACCCTTAGCAGTGGTGGTTTTTTTCGTCCTCTTGCTGGGTGACCCGAGCCTCACTTCGCTGATCTTTTTCAGCCCATGAATAAGCTCACCGATTTGCCTTACCCAATTTCATGTTGCCCCCACCCCCTTCACCCCCTAAAGTTGTTGTCCTCTCCCCACCAAAAAATAGATTTAAAAAAAATCAACAAAAAAAAAAGAAAACACTATGAGGATGAATACTGCTGCTTACAGATTGGGAACTTTCTTCTTATGAGGTACTGAATCTGTCCTGGCTGTCACAAGGTACAACGTTTTAGCCGTGTCACCACATCTGATCCTGGTCAGAAGCTTGTTTTATTTCCAATGCAAATGATGTCATACATTTACTGAATGCAAGTGTTTGAACATGGTAACCTCGTAAGCATTCAAGGTGTGCATACATACATCCATTAATGTACCTGCTCTATTTATGATCACATAGAAGAATAGCTTTAGAGTGCTGTAGTTAAATATTGTCAGTGTTGATTCAAATGCTTCTCAGAGGCCTCTGTGAGTGATTTTACAAAGTTCAATAACTGTATATTTTGTATTATGTTCTAGCTCCAAAGGAATGACAGAAAAATGTTTAAAAAAGCTTTGTTCCCTGAACTAAATTGTATTATTTGTGTTGTCGATTGAACAAATTGCATTCCTTGCTTGTGAATAGATGCATTTTTCTCCCTGCTCCTTAAGTTTTCTTCTTCTTTTCCTTCCTTTCTTTCATTTTTTTCAGCCATTAAAGTTTGAATAAAATTTCTAGTTTGCAGAATGTATTACTAAATAAATGGGTTGTCATCTTGTACCTCTCATTTTTCATGACTTTTTATCTCGCTTTTGTTAAAGCAAGACTTTCTTAGATTGTGGCAGGTGAATGAGTTTTACAGACAAAGCTGCATTATATTACTGCAGCTGTGAATGTATGAATAGGGGATTAGAAGCAGGACATTGGCATCAGAATTAGTTTGTTTTTTTTACGGTTGTATGAGTGTGAACTTTTTGTTTATTGTTCTTATGTGGAAGAAGATAAGTTTTAGTATTAAGAGAACCAAATACATTATTTTATCACTCAGACGTTAAAGGATTCCAGCAGTTCTTCCATTGCAGTAACTTCTTACTTGAACTGCTACTGGATAATTTATCCAATTTTTAAGTAAATTAAGTGCATAATTAAGAATTCATTTTGAATATTATTTTAGTAGCTATTGGTTTATGAATGAAAATAGTCCTCTTTGGCTTTGCCAGCTTTCTGTCTTTTATTTTTATAACAGTTATAATTCTTTAGATAATCAAAAACTTTTATATCATACAATGATAGCCAGAGTAAATACCAAAAGCTGTTTATTATAGTTTTTTTCACTTGTTTGAGAAGCTTAAAGCATGCTGGGTTCTGAGTGAAAACATTAAGTCCTGCATATCTGATGAACTGCTGGGTTGAGTTTTATTATTACAACACCTGTAGAGTTGAAAAATCTCTCGTCTGACAATATGAAGGTTTAAAGGTCTCTCGAAAGCAGCATATAATACCTTGATCCAACAAAAAAAAGAAAAAAATTATTTGAAATTGTAGCAAACAAATGGAGAAAACGGTATAGAACCTTCCCAGGAATTGTTGAGCTACCATAAAGATGTTTCAAAAGAATCCCGAACATTTAAAGCATCTGCAGAGCCGACTTTCCTCAAAGGTCAGAGTTCATGATTCAATAAAAATGGTGGCCAGAGCCAATTTTGACCAAATATGAGTAATAACATTTTGCCAAACAACAAAAAAACATTTTAATTATCACAGAAATTTTTGTAAAGTACAGCATTTCAGGAAAATGCAGCAGGAGTGCGAAGTTCTTTGGCTAGGTTAAATTAACCCTATAATGCCAAATGTATCGTATTTGATACATACGGTTTCTGAAATGTTTTGCTTCTGACACCTTTTGCATAGTTTAATGGTAAAAACATTGCTCAAAATCCTATTGTACACAATCAGATATACCTGATAACAGCCAGTAGAAGACTACACAAAAAATAATCTTGACTTATCGCATAGTAATAAATTATTAATATCAAAAATGTATTTCTGTTTTTTCTTTTTACATATTTTGTTAGAAGGGCAAATAAGGAATTCAAACAAAAAAAAAAAGTTATTTACGGTTTTGTTTTATTCTTGGATCAGGTTTTAAAGGGTTAAGCAATTCTGCAGGGGTAAATGGGCCAAGATTCCACCACAAAAGACTTATTTCAATTTACTTATAAATTTTTGTAACAGTATAGGGTGCCCCTCACCTTTAAAGAATTAAATGATAATTTTAAAAGACTCTTTTAAAATGTATTCTTATTGTTTGATACGATTTTTTATTTTTTGGTTAAAAAAAAAGTAAAATGTGAAGAAATGTGTGAGAGGGTCAAAGCTTTCACAGCACTGTATGGCTCCGTGACCTCCCTGCTGGTGAGCTGTGGTGAGAGCAGGGATGTGGCGCGAGCCCAGGAATGGTCATGGTAGTCTGCGGCCACTAGGAAGGGGGGGAGGAATCTAAATGTCAACATAATGTCATGAGCCGTGCCAGAAGGTCAAATGCTCAAACGGTGCTCAGTAGCAGGCACTTAATAGATCATGTGTAATTTAAATTGTTGTGCTTCCTGTGATAAATTGATTGGCGTTGGTTATTTTTAGACCCTGAGTTTGTGCGGTGAATACATTTGTTTTCTTCTGTCAGTAAGATTTGGTGGCATAGCTTCAGTGAATGACGTAGTACATGTGTATCAGCGGTGTTAATTTATATAAATAATTTAAGAAGTAAAACACAAAGATTATGAAAATATTTGATGCTGAGTGGGAGAAATAAATCTTTGCTTCAGCACAGATGATAAAGGAGCCCAGGTTGAACCTGATCTGGTGTCTGTTACCCTCCTCTGCACATAGTTTCATAATTTCTTCGTAGAGTTTTGAATGTAACAGAATGATTGTATTAACTTTCACCTGAAATAAACCTTTTTAAAGCTTTTGTATCACCCTTTGAAGCCTCTGCACGTCAGAACTTCAGCTGAATCTGACTCATTAGGTCCACGGCCACCTGTGCACTCGTAATGACTCCTGCTGCTGCCCTCATGTTCCTGCACATCAGACAAGAGGCCGCTCCGGCAGAGGCCATCGCTGAATGGAGCCGGCTCGTCATCTGCCTGCCTTTGTTGAGCGCATCATGCTCGGCTGCTCATGCCAGAAAAAAAAAAAAAAAAAAAAAAACCCATCTGAGCCTGACTAATGCAGCCGTGCAGACGCAGCAGTAAGAGGTGGGGGTGGCAGGGCACGTTGGTGCACTCAGGGTGCATGGTCTCAACACTGAGGTCACTGAGCTTCCCTTTCGTTAATTTGCCTCAGAGTGCATCAGGAGAGCGATCCTGTTCTTCAGGGCCTAACAGTATGATAGTCTGAATATTTAATTCGGAATCAAGTTTAGAAAAGTCAAGCAGTTTTTTCTTAAAGCTGTGCTTTTTAAAAAATCCTCAAATCCAGGTCAGATTGTAATGATTCTCATCCCCTGACTCTCTCACCATGCTCCCCTTCTCCATTTCCTCTTTGTCTGAGTGCTCTTGTTGCCTGAGGTCAGTTTGTCACAGAGAACACAAGCTTTTCTCACTTGAACACAGCGATTCAGTGATTGCTGTGTACAAACAATCATATCAAGCAGGGTTGACATGCACCCACCTCGCCAACCCCTTCCTCCCTTCCCACAGATATGAAACAAGTCCCTCCTGCCCTCTGTGCTGCTGCCTCTAACACTGGCTGCATCTGTGCCCCTCCCTGGCATGAGATGGGTTACACAAGCTGCTGCCCTGGGAATCCCTGTCCAGCTCATTATCCTGCACCCATGAGACACAGCTCATTGTAAATTAGGACATTAAATGATGCAAGCTCGTTAAAGGGCCACAGATTTGCTCATTAGCATCAGCACCTTCGCTTGTTAGAGCCTGCATCGGCATTCAGTCACACCAACCACCCTGCATCCCGTCATTCGTCTGCACTGACTCAAAGATTTAGGATTAATGTCAGTTGTAGCCAGCGGGTCAGCCCTGCTGAGGTTCAGATAAGGGGCTGATTGATCAGCTGTGGCGGGAAGCTGTGGAAGTTGTTGACAGCTGCCCACTATACCCACCTCTTTTTCTCTCCCTTCATATTTCATTGTGTGGAAGGAGAGAAGAAAGGCTCAGAATAACTCTAGTTGTTTGCACTTTGGAGAAGGAAAATTATAAAGAAAAACCTTTAAATGCTCACGTTACACTGCTCAGGTTGGATTTTTTTATCCTTTCCATTAACAGAATGCCTTTAAAAAATAAATGACCCTCAGTAACTCAATTAAAATATATAATATAAATGGTATTTAACATACTGTGATATGTTTCTGCATCTGCAGTCCTTATTCAGTTGCATGAATTCTATCAGCGTGGCGTGGAGGCAGTCGGGTCTGCTGAGGTTTTAAGGGTTCCCAGGTTGCATCAATAGCTATGAAATAAAATTAGCATCTTCGAGCTTGTCAGAATAGGGTTAACTTCAATACTCAAAACTTTCCTCTAAAATGGCTGTACTGACTTTGGACCAGCACCAGCTTCCCAAATCATGGCTGATCACAGAGATTGATCCCAAATATCTCTGAATTGTTTCTGCTCCACTCTTTCCTGAACATTAACACCCGGATTTGATTGATTTATTGACTTTATAGATCTCACAGTAGAGAAATGTACTCGTTACGTCAGCTCAAATAGTCAAAACGGGAATAAGAATGGGCCAAGGAACAAAAAGGTGCATGGGATATATACAGTTACATACATGACATATATACTTTTTTTTTTAATAGCAGGATTGTTATACAGGTTTATTGCACAGGGTGTTTAAATGGGTATTTATATGGATGGATATATATTGCACTGGGTGTCAAATATAAAGAAACAGGTTATTGAATGGGTATTAAATAGTTATACAATACAATTTGTGTGAATCAAAGGAATTTTAAAAGGAGGGTTAGCTCGTTTTTTTTTCTTAGCCCAGTAAGATGTTTGTTTTTGGTTCATATTTTTAATTAACCTTTATTTTCCAGGAAAGTCTTGTCGATTTCTAAAAAGCTCTTTCAAAGGCTTCAAATCTCCCCCTCAAGTTGAATGGATCCTCTTAAAACGGCGGTTATCCCCGATGAATGTGAAACTTCTACCGATGTTTTTTTTCCTTTTCAGTCAACTTCCCATTAATATGCTCTGCAACATCCCTTTATGAAGAGCCCGCTTCTTTAGCGATGACCTTTTGTTGCTTACTCTCCTTGTGGAGGACGTCTGACTATCTCTGCGTGACGATTGTCCACATTTCACTACTTTCATCAAAGCTATAGAAAAGGCCTTCACTATGACTCTGTATTGAGCTGAAATAACCTTTATTATGCTGTTGATATTCCTGCTGTTATAAAAGCAGGCACTGCTTATGACCCTGAGATGTTAGGATCATTAATCTGTTTTTAAATGCGTGTCATTCAGTGCCCTTTGATGTAAATGATCCTATTCTATTAGTTTTGAACTAGAATTAATCTCTGTGTAATGAATCTATGGTATTATCTGGATCTCATTCTTTTGAATTGAATAACTGAAACAAATTAAATTTTTGAAGGTTTCTTATATATTAAGGTTTCCTTTTAATGCAAAATTATAATATATCTCATTTACAGCTATGTTTATACAGTAGCTAACAAGAAATTATTTCTGATGTGTTTTTAAATATTTATTTAGTTCTGACATTGTTCAGGGGAAGCCACCATAATCCAGTTACATAACTTTATGTACACAAACAAAATGCCCTATTCAAACTTTTTGTTCAATCTTTATGGGTTTTGTGCCTTTCAGTACATTTTCTCTATTGTTCCTTTGTAAAAACTTAAATAAAAGATTGAATTTGAGTTGTCAGTATTTGTCCAAGCTTTCTGCAGAGCTTCATAAAGTGAAGGATTCTCCAGAAACACACAGAGAGGAGTACACAGTGGATGGGTTACCTGTCCATCACAGAAACACAAACCATGCACAAGAGAGGAACTCCAGTTCACCTTTTTGGTATTTTTGTGGCCTATATTAAAATTTGCAGACTCTAGAGAGAATTTATAAATGCACATGGAGAACATACAAACTCCATCCAGGAAAAAAACAAGTCTGGGATTCAAGCTAAGGAACACTGAGAGGCAGTGTAAAACCAATATAGTTTTCATCATAATAATTTCATAAAACCATCAGAGCATTCCTGTATATTTACTGTAAACAAATCCTGAATGTTTTATCACATTAATGGTTTGTTTCGTAATTACATTGCTTATTAACCGTAATAAATACCTGTAAAACTCTTTCAAGTGTTCATTTTATGTATTCAGATACTTTTGAATGAACCTGTGAGCCTTTCTCTTAACTTTCACTGCTGTCCTCTGTCAATCCATAATTGTTTTTAGATATTTCTGTTTTAAGGTTATTATACATTCTTATGATTTTTCCTCCACAACCTTTTCTAACATGTATGCGTCCCATGAGTCTGCTGTGATATGGACTCTGTTGCTCCTAAATCCACTACTGCTTTCCCTTAAACCTTCTCATGGTTTTATCCTTTAGTCCATACTGATCCTGCTCATTTCTTCTGCATGCAATCTGAGCCCCATTGCATGCAGCCCTTCTGTGATAGAGTCAGACCTCCTGCATGACTTCACCTTCACTGCATCTTTCTCTATACACTTCACCTCATCTTCATCCTGCTCTTTTCCCCCCAGGACCCTGGCATCCTCTTCTTCCGTGGTTTCAGCTAAACCAGAAGCTAATGACAAAATATCAAACGAGCATTTGTTGCTTTACGAAAACTACATATATCCCTGGTCAGAACTTTGCACACACTCCTCATTGGGCAGGAATGTTTAATATCTTTTGGTCTTCTTTGATTGATTATGACTTTACATTTAAGAGTTAGATGCAAGTTTGAATTACTGTTGAATTTCAATCCACACAAGGTTAAAATCGTCATTGCCTTATTAATGAATTTCTAACACCAGATGTTTATTATCAAACGCAATTTAATGTGAGACAAAAACAACCCTAAAAAAACCTCAAAAAATGTTTTGAAATGACGATTTTTATTAACATAAAATAGGCATTAAGCCCTGCTTAGTGCTAAATAAAATATATTTGGCTCCTTTGTTAAGTCAACCGCTCAGACCATTCTTTTGTAGAAGTGATTTTACCTAAAAAAAAAAAGTAAGATGAATCATGTTATCTTTCGTAAGCAATCACATACATACAGTATAGAGTATCAATGATGTGTTAGAGATGATTTCAGTTCCAATGATGCCTGAAAGCAACAGCTGGGTATCATGCTGTTTGGCCATGTTGTTGTGCTGTCAGTCATGATCTGTGGTTCGCCCCCCCACCATGCCAAAACAGGGTCAGAAGTTTGAATCTGAAAAATTACAATCTGCAACTGCAAAAAAAACAACAAAAAAAACACAACTGCAAATAAAAAAAACAGAGAAAAAGAGATTGAAATTATTTTTGAAATGTATGTTTTCATTATTTTTTTTTTCATTTGCACAGCTTTGTTTTTGTTAGCTTCAAAATGTTTTATTTTTTTTATTGCAAAACTCTCTTTCAGTTTCAAAACCTTTTTTTTATTTTAGATTTTTTTTCTTAATAAACTTTATGGCCCCAATTTAGCCCCCAAGATGATTAGATCTGGAGTTTAATTGACACTAGTTTAGTAAAAAGATTAGCACAGTGTTACACATGGTGGCAGTAATGTAATGATCTGAGACGTCTTTGATTTTTAAAGACCTGGTCGACCTGTTGGAACTGATGGATCGAAATAATGGAAAGGTAACCCTTTAGCTATACACCTACCCAAATATCCATCCATCCATCCATCCATCCATCCATCCATCCATCCATCCATCCATCCATCCATCCATCCATCCA
>NW_015150552.1:1286015-1300213 GCF_000732505.1 Cyprinodon variegatus | reverse complement strand
ACCAACCAACCAACCAACCAACCAACCAACCAACCAGCCAACCAACACAGAGACAAAAAGCACAGAGAACCAAACTCATCCATTTCTAACTCTGGAACAACCAGTTGACCAGTTTTGACTCTTTGTGGATTAGAGAAAATTCTCTTTAAATTCAAACTTGTGCACAAAAAACACATAATTTTCATTCTGTTTCTTAAGGATTTTAATAAAAAAAATAAATGATGATGATGCTCATGAGGAGAGTGTGTAAACACCAGGCTCTAACAATGATTTTGCCCCATCTGCTGTATGTTGCTTTTATCACCCTATACATCTGATGGGGTAAAATAGCTGCTAAAATTTCCCCTTTGTGTATTGTTGATGTAGTGTTTTTGCTTTTCTGGAGAAACAGCTTCAGAGTTTAAATATTTTCAGCTAAAAAAATGAGTTCAAAAGAATTCTGAAAGAGGAGTTTAAGAAAAGAGGAGCTCCCAGTGTAAATTGGCACAGCCGTTTTACATCATTAAAGCCTGAAAAAGGCCTAAATTACTGAGGAAACACACGCAGAGATATATGAGGACGCTTGGTTAAAAATCCCCGCTCTGACCAGCTCTGGTCAACAAACAGGAGCCCTTTCTGCAAAGCAGAGTTTAAAAGTTTTTCACAGATTACAAAGGGGCCTGCAGGCTCAGACAGAAGCAGGTGATCTGTTTACCTATGATATTTACAGAGAAAGAAAGTTAAATATGTGCAATAAATTATCTTCTTTTATCTTAACCCTAATTTCAAATGCAATAATCAAAAATGTATTTGAAGTATTTAATATAGAGGAACCTGGTGGTTTTTAAAGATATCGCCTATGTTGAAGCTCTGTCTTTATTTTTGGTGTTTCTGTTGTCAGTGTTGTTTCTTGTTAGCTTAATGAAACCAAATATTTATATTAGCAGTGTAAAACACAACTTTTCTTAAACTGGCTGACACTAATCAGATCAAAGGTTTCTATTTGCTAAATGACAGAATATATTACTTTATATGACTTTATTTAGAGTTGTAAGCTAACTCTAGGGTCAGAGTCGATATTAAACAGTTTTTTGAAATCATGCAAAACACTAAACACACTAAAGAAATTGGCTGAGGTACTGTATTAGGAAGAGAAATGTGGACCTCCACAAATCTAGGTCATCCTTTGGTATCATTTCCAGATGTCTAAAGCTTCCATTTCCATGTGTTCAAACAGTTAGATGCTAGTATGAAAAGCATGGGAATGTCCAGAAATCTAACTGTTCTGGAAGGACTCCCAAGTAATCATCATGGAATCACAATCTTTTAAAATCCATCCACCCTGGACAGGTTGCCAGTCTATAGCAGGGCAACAGAGAAAGGAACCGAACAAACACATTTTCAGACACACACTCAAAACCTAAGGAGAATTTAGAGAAGCCAACTGACCAAAGAGTCATGTTTTTAATGTGGGAGGAAGCCAGAGTACCCAGAGAGAACCCACACATGCACAGGGAGAACATGCAAACTCCATGTAGAAAGACCCCGGCCAGGAATGGAACCCGGAACCTTCTTGCAGCAAGGCAGCCTTGCCTCTCTGTGCCACTGAGTAATGGCAATGATTTAAAAAAATCATCGCAACATAAATTTATGTGAGGAGCTAAATTTTTTTTTGAGCAAGGCCTACCTATTTGACTTGGTTCAACTGGTTCCGTCTGGAAAAAAATGGTAAAAACTGGAGACTTGTGCGGGAAACTCGTGGAAGCTTACACAAACTATTTGATCCAACTTCCATAATCCAACTCCAAAATTAAGTAAACTTAACAGTTTACTTAATAGACAAAGGAAATTTGTCTGAACGACTAACGCAGCCCTGTGATTATTCTGTCATTTTTTAAATAGAAAAATATTTTGGTGATGGTGGCCAACTTAAAACAGAGAAAAAAACATAAAAGCAATGAATCTTAAAAAAAAATATCTGGTTTCAATTGTAGGGATATTCCTCCTGGGTTTAGCTAGAACCCTACAGGCTGAAAGCTTTGTATATTTTAAAAGGCTAAGATCTGTAGTAGCAGTAGTAACATTCTGCAAAGCAGCACTTTTATTTTTTCCAGCCATCTCCAGCTTTTAGAGCATAATTGTTCCTGTTACATTAAATTATTAGACGTTATAAACATAAGAAGACCTCAGGTCAGTCTTAAAATGTGTCTACTGCTGGGAGGTTTAAAACAAGAAAGGTCGAGTTGAAGTTTGTTTTGGTCCATCCTATGATTCTTTGGTGCCTTTCAGACCTGTGAGAGTTTTTCTCATCCATGAAGACCAAAGGTGCTTGTTTTTTCTGGTCTTTTGAACAAATTTGTGTCTAACCAGATCAACAGCTCACGATTTAACTCTGTACTGTACTGTGCATCTCAAGACCACACCCCTGTCCCCAAAGGGACTAATGGGATCAACTCTTGTGCCGAAACAACTGACCTTTTTTTGTGTGATATTTGTTTCCAACAATAAAAGCTTCAAGCATTTAACCACATGTGGTAATAAGTGGTTAAAACCTGTGTAATTATCTGCTGCTGTGTCTGTTTCCTGACTTCACGCAACAATCATTATCATTTAATGCTTTGTCATTTACTGTCACGATTAACAAGAGTTTAAGAATATTAGTTTGCCACACTTTGTAAACAAAAAAAAGTTATTCTGCATTGTACTTCTGCATTTTTTGATGTTAGTATCTTAAGCTTGCAGTATAAACACAGCTCTCTAATAAAATCACACACGTATCAGAAGAAATTGTGACTCCAAATCCAAGTTAAGCCTGTTTATGAGTCAACCTTAGGACCTAAATTGAAAAACAGCACTTTGCTGCATGAAAAACATGATCATAATGTAAGGCCATACTGTAAATTGAAATCTTTGATGGAAAGAAATTGAAAAATTCTTTTCATTTGCTGAACTAAACTAGAATTGTGGGCTGATAACAGGGTTAAACTGCAGCCCACCACATGAGAATAAAACTTCTGAACATAACAGAACTGCATGGTTGGTTTTGTCACATTACTGCACACACAGGTATGAAGTGTGTGTGAATAGTGAAGTTACATCAGAGTTGTAGTCTCACCTTGCACATGGATTTCTTTTCAACATTTTGGATTTCTTTTCAACCATGTGGGACAATGATCTATTATTGGAACTGACAGAGACAGAGTGTAAAGCTGATATTTATGGAGTGAAAAAAAAAATCAAACAAATCTATTTTCTTTGGAGAGCTGTTATAAATGTGTTTTCCTTTCACATAAAAATAAAGTTTCTCAGAGTAAAATTACTTTTGCTTGGGAGGAAAGTTGATCTTGTCAGAGGGATAAACAATGAGACATTCACAGCGTGAACAAATACTAACTTTGGTTTAAAGTAATTATTTTAACAGTGGTTTATCTTACTGGTGTCGGTACCCACATTAAAACACAAGACTGTTTTGAAATAAAGGTATGAGAGTCAGAAAAAAATGTGCAATTGTATTATTTACTGCCTTTAAAGGTATAGTGGAGGATGTTTTTTTCCAGGTGGATCATCAAAATAAGTGGTCCTCCTAACTGTCAATCATTCTATATGTTTACATATGGCCGTCCTAGGTGCTCGTCCCATTAGCTATCTTTAACTGGGCAAACGCACTTTCAGGCATATATCTGTGGTGAGCTACGGTTTCAGACAGTCATTGAAGCTCACCTTTCTCATTGCAGTTCTTTGAAAATGGTTTGTAAAAGAAAATGTGTCTACAAAGTGTATGAGAAGAAAAGAGAGGCCTCAGAAGAGGCAGATATATCCCTGAATGCTTTTCTCGGAGACTCTCATCACAAAGCATTATGGGATTTGCTATCACAGTGGCCCGCTTTTGCCATAGGCTGTCGCTTCCCGACAGAGGCGACTAATAACAAAGATGGCGCAGGCACCGGTGGTGGAAGCAGAGTTACATGACCAATGGGGACCAAAGACCAGTGATCATCTGTCTGAATGGTAAGTTAACTGAGTTCGCTATAAAGTCCACTATATAATCCCTGTTTTATATAGTGATTGAGGGATTTAGGGGTTAGGGCGGATGTTCAGGCACAGTAAGCTTTTAAACAGAGCGTGCATGAGGAGAAATGGGCTTGTGCACGCTCTTGCACCCATTTGATAGGCGTTCCCTCCTGGGAGTGGGTACAGGGTTGTGCATGTAAATTTTTTTTTTTAAGTGGAGAGGGCAAGTCTTTAAAAATTAAAATCCTCCACTGTACCTTTAATGTTATTGTACACCATGTTTAATTAAAATGTAAAACAATCGTATTAGTGATTGTTAGAGGCGCTTTAAGGCAGTTGAATTAAGCAGAGGACTTCAGGCAGAGTAACGTTAAAAAAAACCTGGAGTTTATTTACGGTAACAACTTTGAAGAGGTGCAAAACAGGAAAAGAACCCAGCAACAGCAGCTGAACTAATCTTGTAGCCTTTTGTAACCAACTAAACCCTTAAATTAAAAAAACCTACCATGAAACAGGGCTAAAAATTACATATGCACTAGGAAGCAGCTACAAAATCACTAAAACATTAATGACTTTAGCTAATTAATGCTATCTGGCATAAAATAACATTTAATTTTGAAATCTAAGTCAACAGTATTTAACTCTAATGTATAAAGGTTACTCCTCCACTACCCTCCAATCAATTAATGGACTCTTTTAAAGTGTTCTCAATCCGACAGGGAATCCTTTAGCCTGAACACGCTGCAGAAAAAGAGACAGAGATAAGTAAGTCATCTGCGTAACAAATCCTACAATGTACTTTAAGACATTGTCCTTTTACAACTCCTGCCAAAGATTTGTTAAGGTGTTACTTGTTGTCGTCCAATTATTTGTTTCGTTTACAGGAAAAAGCATTCATCATCATCAGCCTCAGCAGAGAGGAAGCTGTTAAATAGAAACAGCAACAAAAAGTGTACTTCAGTTTCTCACAGTGTAATTATTTTATTTTATGTTATATTTAAAAAAATTATTGAGTTTTTCATTGTTTCAACATGAGCGAAGTAAAGATGTTCATTATAGATATAAACATATGAATTATATCTATCATCTCAAAATCTCTGACTGTTACAGTTTCTCCACATTCCTCTTCATGTGACCTCGGAGATATTCTGCTTAAAGTAGTCCTGGATCCAAGACCACACCAAACCTTAATGTTGAAATGGAATAAACTATTTTGTGATGTTGCTTAAAATTAAGTAAATCTTCCACCTCTTTCCAGGAAACAACGGAGTTTTGCTTCCAGACTGATTAAGGGTCATTCATTATTTGAGCAATTTCATTGAAAAACAATGCTATTGAAAGACAGGTGATCCCATGCATGATGCTGCCACTGCCGTGTTTTGCTGTGGGCTTATCTTTTAAAGTGATGTACAGAGAAGTTTCTTTGCCAAACATACATGCTGGAGTTCAGAATAATAATTTTCAGTTTGGTTCCTCAGCCTACTCCATCTTTCAAGTAAGTCACAGAATTTAGAGACTTTTTGTTCTGATTCTCTTTGCTGACTTCCATCATTACCAGCTGCTGCCCTTGTGCCAATATGAAATAATAAAAGCTGATTTCTGTTTGTCAAACCTGTGAACTCTCATATGATTGGCTCAGTAACCAGGAAGTAAACAATGGTTACACACTGCACCTGACTGTACCTTTATGTTAAAAAGGAGGAGGAACCTGATCAAGACATTGTGGATGTAGAGGACCGCTTGTTCACCCTGAGTGAAAAAGTATCAGTGAATGTTTTTTGCACCGTGTTTTTTTTTTTTTTGTCCAATGTTTACATTTGATCACTGCTTCACTTTAAAAAATGGAAATGTCATAAGAGCTGCACAAAACGAAAATTTGTTTTGTATAAACTCTTTGTGTAAAAAATGACAATAAAGTTTGTCTAAGTCTAAACTTGATTCATTTTGTTGTAAATTTCTTTTTACATTTCTCCTTTGAATACATTCTGCAAGACCAGAAACTGTTCTATAACCCAGCTCTGTATGAACAGATTAATGTCCTCCTGTTCTTGTTCTCATGGTGTTGAACTACTTCCAGCTTGATCTCGATACATAGTTTTTTTTTGTGTGTGTTTGTGTTAATATTTTTACAAAGTCATGTCATGGGGACCTATGTCCTTATGGGGACCAAAATCCTGGTTCCTATATAATAAAGTTCTGTTTTTTGAGATGTGGTTAGGGTAGGAGTCTGGGTTAGGCTATATAAAATGAATGCAAGTCAGTGAAATGTCATTAGTCACAAAACAAGAAGGGGTGTGAGTGTGTGTGTGGGGGGGTATTCATTAATGCACATATATTCTCCTTTCATGTTTGTGTTTGACAATTATGATATGCAGATACAGGAGGGAACTATGATGACTTTTCAGCAGTTGAGAACATGAACTGTTGAACTGTTCTTATTCCTACTTCTTCGAGTTAAAGGAAAATGCTCTTTTTTAAAGAAATATGCACCAGTATTTGCTCAGACCCTTTATTTTTAAATGTAGAAAACAATCAGTACTTGATACAATTCTCAGCTTCCTCAGGATCACTGTCAGACACTTTACTGGTTCAAGTTTTTTTCTTGTTTGTTATTTGGACCAATGTTAATTGTTTTCTCTTTTTTTTTTTTTTTTACTGAATTATGACTGATGTGTGTTTGCACTTTGATCCCTTTGATTATCTGTTTAAAAATTCTGATTTTAGCAGTTGGATGTGAACAAGAAAATATCACACAAATGTTTCTTTTATCTCAAAGGAAAAAAATTTGAGATCACAACTTAATCATGGGTGTAAACTTAAGAAGAGTAAGTACTGAAGAGGGCTATTATTTTCTATGAGTGTACACTTTTATTACACTTTATTTAGCAAGATAGCTTCTGACAGGTTTGTTTGTTTTTCAGTGAAAAAAAACAAAATTTTTTAGATTGTTTGTCATGGTTGCATTTTTACTCCATTTTAAAACCTATCATTTATAGGCAGTTTGTACACTCAGTGGGGTTAATCTTTTTTTTTTTCACCAACACCCAGGCACTTCCCAGGAAGCCCAATCCATCCCTTTTCTTTTCCTTTTGGAGCAGCAGTCATTAAAACATCCTGTGACTTTTCTTCCTTAAAATGGGAATTATTTTGTTTGGAAGTGACGATTACGCTAATTCTGCCTCAAGCCTCTTTGCTGTTCTTGTGAAAAGAGGCTCCCCATTCAGTGTGGCCAATGTGAAGGAAACCACTGTTTCTTTTCGCTTGTGCAGCTGAATAAAGACTGGCGTTATTGCCCAGCCTGTAGCTTGTACACAAACACAATTCATCAACAGGTGTTGGAGGAAATATATTTTTTTTCCCTCTCAGCAGAAGGATGCTGCATTTGGAGTGTGGGGTAAATGTAAGAGAACAAAAGTTGGAGGCAGCGGGTATTCAACCTGCAGGAGGATTTCCTTTGGCCTGCAGAGGAAAGAGGATAGAGACACAGCTGGTTGTGCGCAAGCATTTCTACAGCTCAATTAATTGGACATCTCTGCCCTTCAAAAAGCCTATTTAACCACCTAGGAATTATTAGCAAAGCTTAAAGTCAGCTTTGAGAATAGGACCAGTGTGAATTCATTTCTGTTTGACATTCACCTTTTTGCAGAGAGCAGGTCCATTTTGACTTTTCTAAACAGCACTCTGCCTATTGTAAGATGCTTCTTAAAGAAAGCTCAACTTGCCTTTTACAATGAGCATGCCTCACAAAGGGGAAAATGCAAAAGTGCTGCATATGCACCGGTAAGTATTCACGTGGAATCTTAAAATGTACTTTAAGGAAAAATTAAACTTGCAGCTTTGTCTTCCTGGTGTGACTGGAATTGAGAGGAGATAATAGAGCAGGCGGGCTTATTAGCAGCGTGTTGATTTGTAATGGTTTTTTCTTTAATCTCTTTGATACCTTTCATTTGAGAGTTGGGATGCTTGGCCTTGCCATCAGCAATATTTTATATATCTCTTTAACATCACGCTTCAATCCCCCCTGAAGGATGTTTTATGTAAAACATGCTTTTTGTGCCCTGGGAAGACATTTAATCAAGATTAACCTTGGTATTTTAGTAGCCAATGGTCTAGCTTTGTGAGGTTTCATAATGGAAGACAATTATAGCCCTACTTTCACTGCAGAGGGTCTGCTTTAATGGAGAGAAAACATTTATTTATAGCAAGACATTTTGGGATGGAATGTATAAAAGGATTTTAGGAGAGATTTTGGTTTTTACTTTTTTAATCGAGAGCTGTGCTATTTAAGCTAGCAAAATTCACCTGCAAGTTTAGCTTCCTTTGAAAGGTGGACTGTTATTTTCCTGTTATATTCCAAATTACCTCCAGGGTTAAATGTTGCTAACTAAAAGGTGTACAAAATCTGACACCAGCAATGCAAATGCACTGTGTAATAGATGCATAATTTGTTTTCTTCGCCAAGTCTCTGATATTGAATTTAACTTACTTTGTTTTTTATATTTGGTGAGTTAGGAGAGTATTAATAAAAAAAACTAACTGTTTCAAACTTTTTCTGAAATTTGCTGAAATTTCAGCAACTTCTCCTAACAAAAGTAGCTCTGTCAAATGTTCTTTATTTCTACTGAGGTCAGGACTTAGTGATAGCTGCTCCAAAACCCCAACTGTTTCATCCTTAAGCCATTTTGTAATTAATCTGTTGGTTTGCTGCCGATCATTTTCCCTTTGGAAGATCAATATCTGTCCAAGCTTTAAATTCCTGGCTGATATCTTGAGGTGTTGCCTGAACATTTCTGCATGGTGTTCTTTTATCATGATTCATTCCTCTTGCAGCTAAACAGTCCCATAGCCTGATTTGTTCTCAGGGTTGCAAGCTTCCATCCTTCTCCCTCCGCCAAATGTTAAAATGCTTTTAAGGACAAACACTTTGATCTTAGTTCTATCAAACCACAGCACATGTCTTTAAAAATTATGGTCAAATGTTTACCACTAAGGGTAATCTGCGATCTGGCTTTTATATTGATTTTGGAAGAATTGCTTCTTCCTTTCTGAGTGGCCTTTCAGCCATTGTCTGTACCTGACTTGTTCACCATCTTAAATTAGCATCCTTCTAAGATCTTTTGCTTCTGTTCTGGATTTGCACCAAAGGAATATTTATCTCTGGGAATCTTACTCTCTTCAGAACAGCATGATGTCTGGTCTTTCTCTTTAATAATAATTGTTTCATCAGATGAAAGCATCTTCTGGCATATCGACCAAAGATGAACCTGACTTTTAATTGTCTATAAATCTCCTCCTGATATCTTGATTGTTTTTTTTCCCCATGATGCTGCACAAGTAAGGAGCATGTTTAAATACTCGATTCTCCCAAAAGCTTTTCTCTGTCTACTTTTACATGTAGCTAAACTTTAACAACATCCTTTTCTTTATCTATAGAGTCCAATATGCTGATAAATCCATCAGCAATATAATCTTTAACTATTCTGTAAACATTGTCCCCTAACCTAGGGGTGGGTTGATAGTAACATTAGAAAACTAGAATTTCAACTGCTCTCTCATTCATATCAAAAAGTGTTCTAAAGGGTAGAAGTCAGGACTAATTTTGGAATTAACTGAATTGCTTTTGTGACCGATTACTTTTGACAGTATAGTGTATCAGTTTTTTCCCTTTATATTATAGGTAGAAAATTAAAATGTAAAATGTTTAGAGAGAGAAATAAGATATAGCCCCTACAAAATGAGTATCCTGATATTATTCAAAAAGAAATATTTTTTGTTAACCAATGTCACCCAAAACTAGAAGCTTTAATCTAATTTAGCGTTCAGCAGTGATGAAAGAAGGTTCTCCGTTTTATTGGGAGGGTTTGTAAACATCTGGCATCAGGATTAACATCAGGGTATGCAAACGTCTTCTCCTCCGGATGAACCTTTAACTTTTTCTACAACAGCTTCATTGTTGAGACCCAAACATGTTTGAACACAATGATCTGTTTTTGTCCATGCTGCTTCAACATTTTCCAGAATAAATGCTTAATCGGTCCTTATTGGGGCCATTAGCCGGGTGGAAACGCGGCAGCAGGGGAGCGCTGCTCTTGTGAATGTTCATTCACGGTTTTCAGACTGCGGCGCACTCAAGTAGCCACGCATTGTGTGCGAGGAAAGTGCAGGGAAAATAGTTCCCCTGGGTGGTCCTACTCATTAATACACTCTGCACTTCTTGATTTATGGCTCACAGTTCAACTGCTGCCAATTATCATGAAAACACACAACAAGGAGAAGGAAAGAGGGGAAACACAGAGGGGGAGGAGAAGGTTGAAGAAGTTGGATGAACCTGAACGTCACATGAAGGTAAGACTTCAGAATTGAACGCACTTTATGGGCTCTTAGGTTAGCTGCTGTGACCTTTTAACCTCTTAGCCTTTAGGTTGGTTAGCTGATAAACAACAAACTTAAGATAGATCCAGAATTTTCCCTTTTTTATCAAATTTAAAAACTGGAAATAGATTCAAAAAGTTCTGCCCATTTTTTTTTTTTTTATCATAAAATTTTTTTATTTTTCAGATATTATTTTTATTTCTTAGTGATTGTTTGCTAATCTATTTTTCTTCAGAAGGCCACTTTTTTGATTACTACTTACACTTTAATTTCCATTATTGTTGTTTGTTAGAAACATGAGTTGGTTACATGGCCTCTTTTTTAAGAGACATTTATGTAGAATTATATAAAAAAAAATATAAAATGTCACAGAAGCTGTTTCAGATATAACTCCACCTTTGAAATCATTTTATGGGCATTGGGCTTATTTGATTCTGAAGCTCTAAATCCTCCTATTCAAAGCATATTTACAGGTGTGGTGGCTGTAAAAGAGTGATAGGCATTAATCTTCTGCTGATTTAACTAACTTTGGATTTTAGAGAGTTTAATTTCTTGTAAAACTGAATTAAGTGTGTACATCTAAGCTTGGATCACGTTTCTGTCTCAGAGTTTTGGAAAGTTATCAGGGTCACACCTTGCTGTGACCTTAACAAAAGTGGTCACAGCAGGAAGTTGTTTTTCTTCTCTTCTCAAAGACTTAATCTGCTTTATTGGTGTCAAAGTTAAGAGGTTCTTACGATGAAAGCTTCCCCCATTCCCCAAAGTATCGAAAAAAGTTTTTAAAAAGTGGCCACACAGGCAATCATCCCCACTTGTTGACACTTCAAAACATGTGGAACAGCCTTATTGATGTGGTGCTGAAAGTTGTTAATCTTTAGAGGGAAGAGTGTCACCCCAGACCCTCCAGCCTCTCCAGTCTGACACCATCCGGCTTTACTTCAATCCGTAACTCCCCACATCACACTTTCAGTCCTTTACAACATTTCAGAACAACCTGGGATGACAGCTGAGGTTTGTTTTTCAGTAGGAAATGTATCTCATCATGAGACATGAAATCATTCCCTTCATGGTTAGGGCTGGAAAATGCAGCATGCACTGATCAGTCCGTCTTCAGGCTCCCTGCTTTTGTTCTGACCAACAATAGCCAAGGTTATTTAGCCATGGTGATACAAAAGGAGAAAAACTGCACATGTTTTTATTAAAGCATCACAAATAAAAACAAGTGTGCACAACATTCAAGAAAGATATCAGAATGCTCAAAGTACGAAAAATGTAAATCCCTGGTTTGAGCACTTTTTACGCTTCTGTTCTGTAAATATAATAAATCAAAATTCATGCAGATGCATGAAAGATATCTGTCCCTGCAGCAATGTACTCTTTTTCTAAAAGTGTTTAAGACTCTAGCCTATTTTTTAATACATTTATTTAGTGATTTTATCAAAATCACTGATGTGCCCCTGACAAATCCTATAAAACACATAAAAACAACAAACCATTGAATTAGTAATCCATTACCTTCTGTTACACCAGGTGTGATATGACACGTTGACTCATTCATTCGTTTTTTTGCAAGGTGAAAAATATTTTAGCTTTTGCAACAAAATCATCTACTGCAAAGGCAGTTTTTCTGATTTATCCAATCAGCTGTCAATAATAGTAAAATCACATACAGAACATCTGCGTTTTTACTTAAAATACAGCTTTTACCATTTTTAATGGTAAAGTTTGCAAAAGAAATACAAACATTACCCCCCCTCGCCCTTATGTATGACTTAAATAGATAAATGTCCCCATTCTTTCAGTAGCATAATTTCATACTGACTGGTAAGTGTCCAAATGTGCACATTTGTTATACAATAACAAATACAGACATGTATTTTCCTTTTTTTTTTTTAAGTTTAAAAAGTTTGTCATCTTTGACTTCTGGTTAGCCCAAGGCTGGTTTTTTGTTGTCTACAGTTTAAAATCAAAAAGATGAGAGAACGTGTCATTCAAGAAGACAGATGTCTTATTAACCAGATCCACTGCCAAATAAACCACAACACTTCCTGTTGTTTTTTAAATCACAAAGATAATAGGAATAGATATAAAAAAATTAATAATTTCTAACATGTAGCTTTAATGCTGTTTGCAACTGTAACACCTTCAATAAAACAAATCGCCACAGGTGTGAAGATGCTCAATAACTTAAGTTTTAAACTAAATACTATACAATTACAGGGGGATGCTGTTATCTGATCTTAATTTTAACTTAATGAGCAGCACATTTCTTATGATTGAGAATTTTACTGATATATTTTTCTTAGTTTTGTTTCACCTATTTATTCGTACATCATTTGAGAGTAAATGCATTAGTCCACTTCGTTAAGCTACAGGATACATGAGTAAAAATGTATTTTAATGAGGGAGATGTGTTTAACTTGGGTCTGGAAATGATTAAGAGAATAAAGTAACAAGCCTAAACATACAAAGCTATAAATTATTATGATAATAATTTGTTATCCTTTTACATGCTGCAGGACATTATACAGCTACTGGCAACTTCAGCTAAAAAATAGTACCTAAGATTTTTATCTGGTGGAGTAGATGCTACTAAAAACACAGTAATGCTTAATAATATTATAAAATCCTGAATTATATATTGTCCTGTTGTAATTATTTTAATTATTATAGCCTGTATTCAAAGCAAATCTATTTATTTGACAAACTACTAATAAACTGTTCATAAACATTTGGATATATATTAATTTCTTGGTTATTCAGCACTCTGTTGTAGCTGAGTGTGGGTCAATTGATGTGAGGCAACTCTATCCGACAAATCAGACCTATTTTGGTTAGTTTTTGACCAAAAACTACCAAAATGGTGGTTTATTTTATTTTATTTATGTCACTTTTGATTTCTGTTTGAAGATTTGATTTCTGTTTTAAGAATTGAATGTTTTTAACAAAATCACCACTTCTCTGCCAACCATATGCAGATATAACCATGTTAATGTTGCTTGGTTGTATGAGTGATGCAAACAGCAACTTATAGACAGAGCATGCACGAGGAAAAATGGTCTTGTGCACGCTGTCGCATGCGTTTAATAGGCGTTCCCTCTCGGGAGCGGGTACAGAGTCATGCATGTGCATTTTTTTTAAAGCGGAAAGGGCAGGTCTTTTCAAAAATTCGCAAAAATCCTCCACATCTGGTTTGAAATGTAAAAGTCATGTTTTCGGACAGATATAAATATAAAGCTTTAAGCAACTTCTTACATTTTAAAGACTTAAATAATAATACTAATAAAAATACTCATGAACAATACAATTCCACAATTAAACATTATGGAACAAGAGCCAATTCTCCTAATGAAGTTTTTCAGCATAAAACTTCAAAAATCCAGTGCTCACAGTTGGAAATGTGTAAATATTAGGACAGGGTCAAGTACTTCCATTAACAATAAACACTATTAACTGTATTTCAGTTTACAGTTGACCTCCAACTAGATCAGCAGATAAGAAATAACATAAGCTTTTGTACAAAAAAAAAGTCTCCCTTAATAATAAACTTGCAGTTTGCAGTTTTTGTTTAAAACAGTCTTCCCCGTAGACTTTTAGTTTAAAAATATTTGCTCCTCATTTAGCAGAATAAATTGCTGTTAATAGACTAGCCAGAAGTTTTACCCATAAAGATTAGCAATCAGTTCTATTAATCTCTAGATTCACTTCCTCTTGAAGTGAGGAAGTATAAATGAATTAATATATATATATCTATATATATAAATGTATATAGATATATATATGCATATATATATATATATACATATATATATACATATATGTATATATATATATAT
>NW_015150552.1:1275060-1285986 GCF_000732505.1 Cyprinodon variegatus | reverse complement strand
TTTACTTTAAGAGGAAAGTGTTAAAAAAACAAGCAAAAAACGAAGTTAGTTACCTTACTTGTGTGTAGAGACTTGGCCAAAAAAGCTGATTTTGATTCTGGAAAAAACATTGATCCATTCTGACATTTAGAGGAGTTTTTACTTTTCTAAACTTAAAAGACTGAATAAATAACTTACACTTAAAAATAGATTTGCCTTAGGATTTGATAATAATTTCATAATTTTGTAAACTATTCTTTAGTTCATAATTACCAAACTGAACAGACAAAAACAGAACATCTTACTTTCAGTTTTCCCTCAGGTATCATAGTTTTTCTTTGGAACCAGTTTAACCCTTTATCTTCTGTCTCTTTGTCCATGTTTGAAAAAATTACTTTAAAATGCTTTAATATCAAATTTTAAAAAAGTAATGTTCTTCCTTTTATTTTTTAACTTAAATGATTAATTGTATATAATACATTTTTATTTAATCTTTATTTATTGTTAGTATACTATGTGTCTCTACTTCTTATTTATTTGCTATTGTTCATATAAACAATAGCAAATAAAAAGAGTATCATTTTTCATACCATCTTACATAAGTTTTTTTTTCGTACTTTTTGCTTTTAACATTGTTTTGTTTTTGTATTCTATATTGTGTAAAATATTCAAATATAACTCAAATGAAAAACATAGCTTAATGCTTAGTAGGTTGGATATCTGAAAAATCTGCAAAATAATGCAATCACAGAATGTTATTTCAAGTGGAAATCATTTTTTAACAATTTACATAATAAACTAAACTTGACTCAAATGTTATATAATTTTAATCTATTTTTATCTATCTGTGATTAAAGTGAGCTGACTTTATATTTCTGTATATAAATTGTTTGTATATGTTTTTTATTTGTTTTGTTTTATTTGTAAAGTGCTTGGAGGGGACATTTATGGTTTGGCACTAAATGAACTGGATTGGATCGAACATTCACTTCTGTTTTCACAAGACACAATCCATACAACAAAAACTTCTGCAGCAAAAAGTGCGTCATAGATTTTATTCTTATCTGAAAAAAACAAACATTTAATTAATAAAACCAAAACCATGGTTAATGTTTTTTAAAGTACTAAATTTGACAGCTGTCTCAAAACATTTTAGTTTTTTAATATATTTATTGCCATTAGTTTGTAAGTTAACACAGAACGTGCTCATCACTTGTCTTACCCACTGTTAAAGATTCATAAAAACCCACAAATTTAGTTTACCTTCATTTCAAATCAACATATTTCCCTGCTGGAAGACATTTGACAATAAGTATAAGTAAAGCGTGGCACAAGAAGATGCAGGCTGGTTTATTTTGGCCACTCTTGAAAATGGGAAAGACATCACAACATTCAAATAAAGTAGCTGCATGTCAATCTTTATTAGTCAGTACACAACAAAATAATAGCTAGTTGAATAAAGCCGTCTAAATCTAAAATCAGAGTAATAATTAAACTGTTAAAACCAGCCGGATTCCTTTCTTAAAAAGCTCAAGGAGAATCAACCCATCCACATAGAGGAGGATTCACTAACTCTACTGCTGCAGTAACAGAATGTGACTTTTTGTGAGACTTTTTCACACCTCAAGACATTAAATTAAAGGTATCCTCTGCAAATATCACAAATATCATTGTTTTAATAAGCACAAATAAATTACATAAAAATCTAAATGTGTTTTCATTATTCACTAAAAACCGACATAAAGGCTTTAACACACAAGTCTTTTTGTAATTAATCTGTAGGATAAATTTAATTTAGGGTGCTGACTTTTTGAAATGACTAAACTTAAGTAATATTCTGATTGATTAAAAATCTGTTAAAGTAAAGGTACAGATCCCAAACTGCTTATAAACGATTGTTTCATGCCTGTGTAAAAATACAGAATATTCAAATGGACTTAATGGTTTACACGAGCTCTGAAATAGATCTAAATTACTGCATTAAAACGAAATACCGTTTATAACTTGAAACATTTATGGACACTTAATTCTAAAGTCCATTCATTCAGTTCTGCACAACTGAAAACTATTTCATTTTACTCTTTTGATAAATCATCCTGTGTATGTTATGATTTTGCTGCACTAAATATGTTTAATCCATCATCATAGACTTGATTACCTTGGAGTGTATTTCAAACATACAACAGTAAAAAAGAAAGAAAAAAGAAAAGTCAACGTAATGGAGTTACTGTCTTTTTAAACTAGAGAGGTGGAAATGTTTTAATGAAATGTGCAGCATGATTGAGTTTGTTCAGGATGACGATCAGGGCAGCAGTAAAAGGCAGGTGAACAATTGGTAGGTAATACCTGATTTCCCTCAATCGAAATATTTCTCTCAGTTCTGCGACTGCTGTAAGATTTACCTTGAGCTGTTACAACCAATGACTCTGATGTCTTTTCACCTGAAAGAAAGAGAAAAAGAAAAGAAGAGAAAAGGTGTCGTGGTTGGATATAAAGGCTGCAGTTCACCATCAGGGTTGCAGGAGTTAACCTTTGCTTTCAGGCCTCCTGGACACAGACACACAAACTTAAATATCAGCACACAGAGGTCAGAGCTTTTACTTCTTACCTGTGACCTCTCAGACGACTTGCGCTTTGTTGAAGGATTTTCAGGGGATGACTTTTAAAACGGGAGTCCAACTTAAACCAATTAAATCACTGAATAGATGTCCATAAGAGAGATTAATGGAAACCGGGGGGGGATCATAGGTGCATCAGTTTCTGACATGAATCAGATGTAACAGGATTTAGAATATTACAGGAGAGCGACATGAGAAAAAGCAAAGATAACCTAGTTTCTTTCTGTAGAAGCCTTAAATATGTCACAGTGCAGCCTTTCAGGATTAAAGATTCACCAGCAGGATGCGACCTTTGCCAAGTGAAATGTGTGGATAAACACGCGCTGATAAAACAGGAAATTGGGGGCTAAAAAGTGCAAAAATAATAACTGGATGTGAATGTGCCTATTGAAGCTGTGTTTTGGGTGGGAGCCCAATGCTTTCACTAATGGCCTGTTTCACTGAAGAAGGAGCAGGAATGCTAACCTTCTCAATGCTTCACAGCTCTGGGTGAGCGTGGCTGAGCTCCCATTTGTGCATATCAGTGTGTGTGTTGAGTGTGTGTGTGCTGTCATTATCTTTTTCTGGTAAAAAAAAAAAAAAAAAAGGTGGGGGGGGCGTTGTATCCAGCATACTCTCCCATCCTGTAATGAACAGAGTCCACATATTTATGTTTTTTACCAGAGAACACTTGAAACACAAGAGGGGTTAAAGTAAAGAGTGGGGAGGTCTTTGGAGCATTTTCAATATTTCCCCCCCTCCATGGCCTGCAGGCCAAGTGAGGGGCTGCTTCTTTACAATAGTCAGGTGACCAGAGGAAAATAGTGTGGCCTTAACAAGCCCAAATTAAAAAAGAACATCATTTTCATTATGCAGTCAAACACAATTACAAGCAAATGTTTTCTCTGTGGAGCTGCCCCTGCTTTCAGGGTCTTTGTCCCCCGCTCTTTAGTGTGTGCAGAGAAAGGCCCCGCTGGTCAATGGGCAGCTGAGTGCCGTGTTCAGCGGAGGCCCACATCCTCAGCCCCCGGTGCAGAATGTGTTTTGTTGGAGGCGCAGCCATACATTTGGAGCAGATTTGTTGAATTAGAGAGCTCAGCAGGAGATGGGGAAAGCAGGGGGTAAGTGATTTGGTGGAGGGACGAGGGGGGGGGGAGACTTGTTGCTAGGTGACTGACATACAACTGCAGCATGCCAGTTTTCTGAGCCTGGCACTCCTTGTCTGTTATTGTTGTTTTTCTTCCTTGTAACCCTCCCTCTGTCGCTCTTCTCATCAATTCACCTCCCCTGCACTCTTCATTGCTGAAGTGTTGATAATAAAACGAGGAGAAAATAGACAAAAACGGGAAGAATCCTGAAGGATTTCTGAGCTACACCTCCAGCACCCGCTAAGAACTCAGTTATCAGATTTTCCGCTGCATTGATGCTTTAAAAATCTCACTGCTGTTAAGTGTTATGGCAGGAAGAAAAAAAATCCCTTTTATGGGGAAAAAGTAAAGGTGGATTCACTTGTTCTAATGTGCAAGTTTGTATAGAATCTGACACAAAGCATTAGCCTCATGGAGACACTTTGTGCTATCAGCAAAATTATGGGAAAAAATCTTTTCCTGTGGCTGGTAAGTGACACACAAGGACAGGCAGGATTTTTGACGGCCTGCAGCTCTCCATACGGCATTGCTGCATGGGAGACTTGCCCTTTGAGACTGTATTATTTGGGCTTCGATATACATAAGCTATAATCTGTTATTCCGATGTAAAATGCCAATATAGTACATCTGAGCACATTTTTTTTTCTTTTTGGAATATTTAATAGTCCTAAGCAATCACTTTCTGCAGCTCTTCTCCTCTGTTAGTAGGTGCTCCTGATCGACTGACTGACTGACTGACTAAATAAGCAGTCTGGTTAAACACTTACCTTGCATCCCCACCAAGCAGCCGGAATGACCCCTGCAATGAACCGGATTAAGAAGGTGAAGAGAGTAAAGCCCAGAGATTAGTTGCACAGATTCTTCTGGACCTCCTGGTTTACATTTTATAAGATTCTTTAACACAGCTGGTGTTTTGCTTTTTTTCATATGGGCAGATGCCAAGGTCAGCATTGGGTCAAAGGGGGGTATGAACAACCAACCACTAGATCTGAGAAATCTAAAACTATATTCGCCTTTCTCTTTTGCAAATGGTTTGAAGCCGGACGCGTTGCTTTTGTGCGAGTTCATTGGAGGTGTGTGTTTGAAACTGTAAGGAGATGGGGGTGCAGACAGAGGTGATTGACCAGGGCAGGATTCATACAAAGCCGTTGAACGCATAGTCTTTCCCTGCAATTTAATACAGAGTCTCTGTCATGTCATGCCATTTGTTATTTTTATTTCATATGTTTACAGCTCTTTTGTAATAACAGATTTGAATGCATAAAGGGAAGTGAGTGTAGCTGCTGGTACTGGCAATGCTAGAAAGGCCTCACCGGTACACTTTTTGTCTATCTTCTTGTCTAAAAATGTATTCCATATTTTTCAAACATCACATATTCATTCAAAGCCTGCAGAGGTGCAGAGGGATTCAGGGTCATCAGGATTTTTGATTTCCTCCTCGGTAGTTGAAGCTGCTCCTGAAGGTCAAAGCCAAATCCTCCCAAACGAAGGAGCTATTGTTGATCCCCGTCTGCACTTTTGTGCCTCCCCATTCCTTTTCACCAAGGAAGCATCTTTCTTTCTTTGTGCTGCCCGTGGGCTTATGAGACTATTGGAGCACACCTGTGCTCTGAGGAAAATTCCCTTGCTCTCTGTAAAGCTGTATTATTTAGCACAAGGTCATGACAGTCAGTGTTTCTGAAAGCTTTTGAAACACTGCATAGGGGGACGCTGTAAACTGTCGGCAACCCAATAACGTACAAAAAGAGAAAATAGAGTGCATGCAAAAGCTGCTGAGATTTTACTATTTAGCTGAGCTAGTGTATACTGTAAATACAATTATTTATTTTGTATCGACTGTAAATCCTAAAGTAAGGCACCAGAAAATGACTGCACTCAGATTTATGTAAAATGAATTTTTTTATTCATATCCTTTAACTTTTGCTGGATAATCAAAGCAACATTAAAAAGACAATTATGATCTTGATGACAATGAATGTTCCAGAAACTTCAAGCTTAATGGAAGACCGAGATTTGGTTCCAAACATTACGCCGTTCACAGGTGTCTATCTACCATAACCTAAACATGATGGTTGGATATTTTCCCTCTTGACTTACAAAGAGTCTTTCAAGTTCAGAAGCAGCAAATATGCCCCACACCATCAGACTTCCATCAAACCTGTTATTATAATTTTCTTCTGAAATATTGTGTACATTTTAAACTAGATATCAAGGGATTCACACGGTCTAGAAAGTTCCACCTTTGTCTCATCAGTCCACAGAAAATTTACTGAAAGTCTTGTGGACCTTTCTGTTGTAAAAAAGCCTCCTTTTGTCAGCGGTGGGTTTGGCCTTGAAGCTCCCCCACTGATGCCATTTTTTTTCCACTTTCTCTCTTATTGTTAAATCAGCAACACTCTCTTTAATGGAACACAAAGTTTGTCCCACAGAGCAGCTTGTTACATCTCACAGTCAAATAATGTGGCTGCAAATTGGTTTTGCTAAATTGTCCTCAGGAATCAGTGCTCGTGTGCACATGGTTGTTTGTCCTTAGTAAAATAACAACTAAAGTAAGCTTTAACAACATCAACAATTTCATCTCATAAAATAGTCCAACTGGAGCCCATTGACATAAAATCCCTACCTGATATGGGCAACAACTCACATAATCCATGGTTGAAAAATCTCTGAGCAAATTAGGCCAAACATTTATGTTATGGATTAGAATTTTGAATAAACAGAGAATAAAGATGGAAACACTTGCAGAAATGTTTCTTTTAAAATATGTGAAAAGCCCTTCTTCCCTACAACAACTTTATGATGCAGCTTTCATTGAAAACCAGTCAAATACATTTTTTAGGAGTGAATCGGGTCCAATCTTCCACACAAATATGTTTTCAAATATTAATCGCGCCAAAAATCCTTTAAGTTTACTATGATCTACAGCCATTTTGATAGTTTTAAAAGTTTGATTAAAGATAGATGATCGATTGGATCATTCTAGTAATTTAACTTTTTTAAGGGCCTCCCAGACTGGGCAATGTGTGTCTTGCTTGGAAAACATCACTTACTGTACTTTATATGTTAATAATTTAACTTTATTGATCTTACATTGGAGAAATTGGAGAAATTTATCACTGCATTTAACCCATCCCCTTGGGGAGCATTAGGCTGCCATTGTGGAGAACCTGGGGAGCAGAGTGGGTTTAAGGGTCTTGCTCAGGAGTGCAGGCTGTGGGGATCAAACTGGGTACTTGCAACCTTAATCAGAGCACAAGCCCACTGCTGTAACCCACTAGGTCAACACTCTTCTTAAGAAGAATCTGATTCACTTCCTTCCTGTCATGGTGGCATGGGAGTAAAGAAGGCATGGTGTGTTCAATGACATCCAAAGATTTAAGCATTGATCTGATTTTTCCAGGCTTGTGCAGCAAACTTAAAACAATGTAAGTCTGACCAAAATCTGTATCACAATATATTTCTTAGTTTGTGTTTCTTGTGGGGGAGAGTTGGCCTAGTGGTTAGAGCAGTGTGCTTGTTCTCTGAGAAGGATGCAAACGCCCGGTTCGAACCCCAAAGTCTGCACTCATGTTCTGTGAGAAACACCCTTAACACTGCTCCCCGTGTGCCGCACAATCAGCCCGTTGCTCCCTAAGGGGATAGGTTAAATGCAGAGTTCATTTTGTTGCTTTATATTTGACAATCTAATGACAATAAGTTGCTTCTTCTTCTGTAGAAATTAGAGAATTTTGATGTTGATAAACAAAAAGCCTCAGTTTGACCACCTAGAATGCCCAAAGCAGATGCTTGTACAAACTTATGGTAATTGCTATTATTTTAAAACTTATCCCATATAACGCCTTAGTATTGTTTGCTTTAAAAAAGAAAAAAAACACATAAAACTGCACATAACCCCAGACAGTCAGTGATAAATGCTGTAATCTTAGACTGTAATGCATCCAAAACAATCTTTATCAAGATTTCTCTTTCAGTGGTGAATTATGCATAGAGGATACTGTAAAGCAAGCAGCCTGGCCTGGTTAAAATCTCCTAAATTCTTGTAAGAGAATGTGCAATGATCTGATGAAAGCAAACTTTAATTTTGTGCCACAGTTTCTAAAAAAACAAAACAAAACAACAACAATAAAAGCACACCATGTTTATGCTGAAATGTGGTGAAAGCAGACTTGTAATCTAAGGAATCCTTTTCTCTAATGAAATGGGGTTTTATTAGATCGATTAAATTGATTTGTTTTGTCAGCAATGCAGTAAGATCAGACATACATGTAGATAAACAAAGAGCTAGATGAGAGAGAAATTAAAGTTTAGAATATTCCTAATAGAGTCTAGAACTAAATCTGACAGAACATGAGTGAAATCATGTAAAGAGGGTTTTAGGACATTTGTAAGTTAGAGTGGACAAAGAATAATTAAAAACTGAAAACCTGTAAACACCTAAATATATATATATATATTTTTTGTTAAATGTCACAGGATTTACGTCACATTAAAGGTGGAAAACAGTTCTTTTACATACCCATCATTTAACAGGGGTGCATATATTTCTTTGGGTCTTTCGGTTCTGCTTATTTTTAAACAAATTTATTGTGCTGGTTTGTTTTTGATGCATTAAATGTTAGCAGGTTAAACAGAAGATATTTTGGGATGTTTTTCTTTCTTTGCCCTGCTTGTCTTCATCCACCTGTGAATATGAATTCTGTGATTATGAGTCTGGCACAAATAAAGCATCCTCATTAATTAGCTCAGCTCCGGTCCTGTTTGGACTTTGGTTCTGGGATGATTGGATGAAGTGCTGCGTCTCTTTGGAACGCCATCATGCTACCTCCCAGATCCCAATGCACCCACCGCTTTTTTGACTTTCACCTAATCAGCCTCCCTGCTGCTGTTGCCGCTGATGGATTGTGCTCTGCCAAACTGTTTGGCAGCATGCTGATAAAACCGGATACCGACAGCCTTGATTCCAATTCTTTAGGGGTTTTTGCCGTGCATTTTACCTCCCATTCATAACTGTCCTTAACCTCTGGATCGGGTTGTTTTGTTTTCAGTTAATCAGCTGAAACCATCTCTAATTTAACCAGGATTCAGACAATCTAACACTCTTTTTTTATTGTGTATTCTCTGCTCATATCATAATTTTGTTTTGTTCTGTGGTTTCTTGCAGCTTTCTCATTTACACTGACCCCAATCCCCAGTATGCCTGTTAAGTAGACTGATTTAATCTTCCCTGGCAGGAGCACCCGGAGCACCCCTCTGCTTACCCTCCAAACATGCATTTTTAATCAGTATATTAAGATGTCACATAGCAGTCTGAGCTCATCAGCGATGCCATTGGCCAAAGAGAATATGGATTCAGCTATTTAGAGTGGTATCAAACTGCAGCCTGCCGGCCATCAGGGGCTGATCACTGAATAATGACAAGCTAAATGTATTTCTATAGAAGAAATGAGTGGGAAGCCTCTGCTGAATATAAAATTACATCTTTATTTCTCGTTCGAGAGCTGTACCAGGATTTTTTATTATCTGCACCAGAGAGGAACAGAAAGTAAGGAAATCATTTGACTCATTTTCTCAAGGTCTATGAAGGCTCCACAGGGCCTTGTCCTTGCAGCACAAGACTGCTGATGCCACACGGCACGCTGAGAGGCGCTGTGCACGGATTAATATTTGAGGATGTGCGAGTGGTGAAAGAGAGATGACTGTCAGCCTGTCAGTTCTGTTTGGAGTCCCGACATCAAGCAGGGACCTGCTCAGTGACACCCGTTAACTCAAGCAATGACATCAACACACGTGTGTGTTTCTCCCTCATCCATGCACTGTGGAGCCTGCTCACATACAGCCCTCTCAGCCCCTTCCTGTCAGAGGCATCACCCTCTAGGTACAGTGGTGACCATCATGCAGACAGAGATCAGGCAGCTCACCAACTCTGCCTTATTCTGCCTCTACCTTGACGATTCCCTTTATCCTAATGAGCTCTGTCAGGATGGCATTTGACATAAGCCATCAATAACACATAGATGACAGACATTATGATTCCTAAAGCCAGGCTATCCGCTGCCCTTCATAGTGAGAGCAGCTCATTGGAGATGGTCCTGCTTTGGGTAGAAAACACATCATAAACAAAGGTTCTCATTACAAAGAATACCTGACCTGATTCTACCTCAGCAGACTTGTTTTGTAGATTTTCCAATCAAGCAACCCTGATTGTACATGTGAGCCTTAACCAATTTGATACAAATATGATTGCAAACCCTCTGCAACTTTATTCAGTAAGACATAACAGTTTTCAAAAGGCGCTGAGTGTCATTGTGCAGATCTGAGCAAGTCCTATCTTAAATGAGCTTCACTGTTCTAGTAAAGACTGAAATTATGGCATTTAATAGAAACTAATCAGCTTACTTAAGTCCTTTGGATCACTGTAGCATGCACAAAGTAGTGAAGCATTTACTGTAAACCAATTCTTCCTTCAAGGTGAAGTCAGTGCACTCTCAGTCTGTCGCTCCCTCTCAGATAATGGACACTTGAGATGTTTTTATAGATTTTAGTTAAATCTCAGTCATGTTTCCTGAATGTATATAAATGATGTGAGAAATAAATATGAGGATACATGAAGTAAATCCAAAATGCCGTGTTGGAAGGAGAGAGGACCTCTCTTCACATACAGCGCTTTAAGTCGCACACATCCTGAAGAAAAATGTGTAAATGTCACTGTAGGAGAAAGCTGTGATTGTGCAGACAAAAGAGCAAAGTGTGTTGCTGGAAGACATTTATTCAGAGCTGTGTCTGGGTGTGCATGTATCTATCAGTGTGTGTGTGTGTGTGTATTCACTTTGAGGCAAAGAGGCTTTTAGACAATGTGAAGTGTAGGTAAGACCCGGGTGACGGGGTTGTGGTGTTGCGACCTGTTCCCCGGGTCACGTATCCAGTGGCCCCCTGAAAGCAAAAGAGCTCTGACTGGATGAGATTTGACTTCTGTCACCTTTGAGAGTCATCAAGATCTGATCAGAAGGAGTGTTGTTCATTTATTTAATGATTTAAATTACTTTATTTTTAGTTTAACTCTTGACTGAGAGGGGGCACAGTGTCAACGGGAATGTAAAGTTAAGAAAAAAATTCTGGAGGAGATTTTCTTTCAATCAAGACTGGAAAGGAGCTCTGCTGCTTCCAGAAAAGAAACTCTCAATTCTTTCTATGTATCTATCTAT
>NW_015150552.1:1254877-1274955 GCF_000732505.1 Cyprinodon variegatus | reverse complement strand
ATCTATCTATCTATCTATCTATCTATCTATCTATCTATCTATCTATCTATCTATCTATCTATCTATCTATCTATCTATCTATAATCCATGTAAAATTGCTGCTATTATAGGTGAAGTTATACATTTGTTCATTTACAATTTCTTCTCCTTCTGTTGCTCTTGCCTTTTACACAAACACTCACAGATACAGGATGGATAAAGTGCTGCACTGTGCACCATGCACTCCCCCCAGTTTCATTTAGCCCTTTATCTGGCCAGAAATTGACTGCATTCAAGAGTGGAATGGATGTAATAATTGCATGCGCTCTATAACATGCTCTACAAATGTGTTTTTGAAGGAAAAAAAGGGTAGGTTTCAAGGTATTCTAATGGCTCTCTGCCAAGGATTCGAGGCTCTTTCTTGCTGTGTTGTTTGTTTGCAGCCGTCGAACATAGCCTCCCTCTGTCATATTTGCAACAGACTGCAAAGATAAAGCTATGAGATTCTAAAAAAAAAAAAAAAACACTCAATCCGCCATTTCAGTTTTTAGTAGCATGACAAAAAAAAATTCATTGAAGTTAAGGTTACAGGCAACAGATGGTTGGTAAAACCTTTTGTAATATGCAAGAACCCTGCAGAGATTTACACAAGAGAAAATCTCTTTGACCTAGGTCCAATGTTTTTGTGTAATCTAACCATAATATACCTACTTTAAGCTTCGCAAACGCTTCAACACAAATATGTTGCTGTTAAATATGACAGCACATAGAAAACACAAACTATTTAAACTATACGACAAGGAATTTGTTTCATTAAAGTAAAACTTGATGTCCTCTGGTTTATGTGAGCTGCACACTGCTTGCCCTCCAGAACAGAGTCTGTCAGGGCAGGGCTGGACATATGTGTGCTCTGCCTCCTCTCCCATCTTTCTGCTGGCTGCATTGTTTTGGCTCTCCTCTCTCCATGTCAGCTGTGCTGTATGACTGAAAGGCACAGGATTATGTACACTAGGGGCCAAAGGGTCAGTGGATAAGAAGTCTTCTCTGTTACCACAAATCCACAGATTAAACGTAGCGTCGAGAACTAGTGCCGCCCTGGGGGCAAATGGGTCTAAAACGAAACTCTGTGAGAGATTTGGCTTAACATTTCTGTCACTGTGGAGCCTCATGGCAACACATGAGTGGAGTGGCCTCTCTTTAAGTCCTGTTGCATGATGCAGGCTTTTTTTTTTAAATGTGTCCGGGTCATTCAGGGGTTATTGGTACCATTGCTGACTTGATATCTTAATTGGAAAGTTAATCCTGGGCACAGGCAGCTGACACTATGTTTAAAGGGTGCAGAGAGGATTCTACAGAACTGCCTTTGAGCACACAGGAAAATCAGCTTCCTCTGCATGCCTCAGGAAATGTACAGTAAACTGCAAGTTTATCTGTTTTTTTAGACACAGTCTGTTTTTTTTATGCAGAAGGACACAGTGCTCACACTGCACTCGAAATGTGTTAACACATTAGTGTTAAGATGTTTTTTTTTAGATAAACTGCCATTTAGCAGAGCTGTGTGCTGTTTGTGTGTTTATATATATATCTCACAGATACAAAGAGCAAAAGGAATGGCAGCAGATGGAGAAAAGGTGCAGTAGGTCTGTGTGGGATAGTAGCAGGAGGGCCGTTGGTGACAGGCTCTTGTAGTGTCTCGTCTGCTCCAGTGATCCTAGGGAATCTGGGTCATTTCCAGCCTGTTCGTAACTGTTCCTGCTCCTTCCCCTCCCACTCCCACCCCCCAGTGCCCAGGGCGAGCTGCGACCCAGCTACATGCTAATGATGACAGAAAGTAAATCTGCTTTTACTGCAAAATGAAACTTCAGACAACTGCACAACACCTCTGTGCATTGTCCTCCTCTGCTCTGATGTTTGTCTCTAAGCTGCTGCAGGCCTTCAGACAGTCTCACAGTCTGCATGTTGCCATTAGCTGCACAAGCTGAAGTGTTTTCCAAAAGTCATCTCTGAGGTATGATTCATTGCTTAAATTTACAGCGCATCTTTTATTCAAATCAAATGGATGAGAAAACTATGAAATCAAACACCAAAAATGTACAGACAGTTGTTTGTTTTTCTGCTTTTATTTGCTGTTTGTTTTCTTTTTATTGACAGATTCAAATCTTTGAGGACTTCCCTGATGAATGTGATACCTTTCATCCAATTGGCTCCACCTGCCTTATCCAGCAGCTAACCAATCAGCTCTGCAGGATGAGGACTAGTCAGACACCTTCATCCTCACCATTATTCCCAGGTGGATCCAGATTTTGGATTCTTGTCACCAACTGAATCCTCAACAAAACCTAATTTTGCATAAAACTTCCATGTAGAGGTCATATCTGCTCACACAGGTTCATGTATTTGATCTGCAATCCCAGATAATGTCAGGAAATGTGCTGCTGTTCTTTACGCTTATTTTAAAGGTTTTACAGGTTCCAGCATCGTCTCCAGAATTTATCTTTGAATCCCATTCCATCTGATCATCCACAATCTATCACTGCTTCTCTCTATCCCTCCACAACCAGTTTTCTTTACTTTTTTTCTGTGAATGATGTTTTTACTCCCATCTCTTTCAGATGATTAATTCCCAGGCATCTTATCTCTGCCCATTTGTTATTCATTTCTTATATTTTTTCTAAAGGATATCACTTTAAGCTGTCTGCAGATGCTTTGATGACTTACAACCATTTGGATATATTGTCTGGGCCCATTCGACTGAGATCAACCTACAACTTTCTCCATACGTTAATTAGATATGTTTTGACTGTATTCTGATCATGTTCCCTGCCAATCAGCTGATTCCTGTCTAACAACAGACTTGTTTGCAGAATTAGACTTTTATGTATTTGTTTTTAGAACTGCAAACTAAAAGCTAAATTTACATTTTTGCTCCACTTTCTTTAATAAATTCAGTTGGGGTTTTGTTGTTGGTAAAATACCTGCAGGATGTTCGGGGCCCCATTTTCTCCAAGTTTTGTTTGGAAATGTATGTTTTTTTTTTGTTAATGTGACATTAATTCCTAAATCAAGGTTTTCTTGTCTTCTTAAACTTTGGAAAAACGTTCTACCAAATGTTCTTTGAAATAAAAATGAAAAATGTAAGCATTAAGAATAGTTCTTATTTCTGCATTTGATTCTTCTTTTAACAAAAGGTATTAGTCTCCCCTAAACAGCTTGATTTCTCAGAATGTCAGTCAGGTTTTATATTTTCTCTTTCTACCAATCACGAAAATTGTTTTGGAGGCTCATGTATAAAAACAGCTTCTGTTTCACTATTCTATTACTTTGGTATGATCAATTCATCTTGTATTCGTTATATATATCAACATGAAACCAGTGTATTGCACAAACATAATTTTAAAACCAATGCAGAAAGCAGGTCATGGTTTTGTCTGAAGCATGCATCACCGTCTCTATGATTCATAGAGTAAACGGCCAAGAAAAGAAAAAAAAAATTGGCGTCTTTGAATGACATCCAGTGTTGCTGCACTGAATGTGCGGAGATATTGGTGTCAGGAGGCCTATCCCTTGCTGACACAATGACACAGGCCTGGACACACAAAGCAAGCCTCGCATCACTTCAATCGCAAATTAATCTTTGCAGAATTTGAAGGTTGTATGAAACATATATGCAAACGAAAGGCTGAAACGAATTGCTGATTAAAATTGTTATTTAAAAGACTTTCTTTGAATAAAGTTTATGTGTGTTATTTATTATAAGCACAAGTTTCCATTGAGAGGGCAGAACCTATAAGCAGAGCATTTTTTGCTATTTTATAAATGTTTAAATCCGCCCCAACATGGTTGTTTTACTTAAAAAAAAACATGGTATATGGTGGTTATTTGCAACATTGCGTTTAAGATATTCAAAACATTTTCATATTTAATTGATAATTCTTCTATAAGCATCGCAGTAAATTTAGTTTGGGACTGGATGCTTGCAGACATTAAAGATTTACAGACAGCTAAATATTTCAAGACGGTACCTTGTCACTTGCCCTCAAAATGTATTTCCCGCATGGCTCGTCTGAAAAGGGGTGCAAACCTTTATTTATATATATTAAAAAAACAAGCAATTATTAAAGTAAGTAAATTATCCTAATGTAAGAAATGTAGGCCTATTAACCGTGTTTTTTTTATTATTCTTTTTATTTTATTTTCGATGAAGATGTGATCTTTGGAATGCAAGTATGAACAGCTTTTGTTGGAAAAAAAAACATTTCATAACCTCGCATCCAATATGCGTTCATGAAAAAAAAAAAATCCCGTAGGGGTGAAATCAGAGTGAGTATGGCGCGTGCGCGTGCACGAAAGATGGATATAGAGGGAGTGAAAGAGAGCGCGCGTGAGAGAGGATGTGCGTGGGAGTGGAGGGGGCAGAAGGGGAGGGGGGGGATCTGTGAAAATAATATCAGGCCTTTCCGTCAGAATGAACTTTACTACTGTATCCAGCCATGAAATAATCTGACCCGACACTTCAAACCATCTGCGCTATCTATCCGCCCTCTTATTTACTAAATCAGCCTGCGCACAAAACGGAGTGAGCCTGATAGCCCACTAAAAAACCCGAGGAGCCTGCCGGGCCGTCATAATCCTATACACACACACGCGCGCACACATTTTTCTCCTCTGTTGTGTTTTATAAGCATCATAAACTGTACGCTGCATGCGCGCTGATGTGCTGTCTACACTGATGGAGGATTGCTGGAAAAGAAAAAAAGGCGCCTTTCAGGACTCCCAGAAAAGACTAATTGTATCCATAAAGTCTGTTTTCTTCTAATGAAATTGCGTTTATTTATTTGCAAATCGTAAAACATAAATGTAGGTATTGAGAAGATAAAAATATTTTTTGGTGGTGAAAAGTAAAAAGCAGGCTAAGTAAAACCTTCTTTGCATCTGGATTAATTTGATTATTTTGAATATGCATTAAAGTATTTTACAACATATTATTGCATTAGCAACAGATTTTATTTTTTATTTTTTTAAGAATGGAAAGCTTAATGACCTGTAGGTCTATATATTATAAATCCCAGAAAGGCGCACTGATCACCTTCAGCCAGGGGCTCTGGCTAAACATGATATTGTCTGATTCTAAAGTCTGACATTATCTGCTGAATTTAGCCTTTGGGGGCAGCATGGCCGTTTGTATGCAGCGCGGTTTTGTCGTTTTGCTGCGTAAAGCCGCTTTAACTGTGCGTCTATTTTGGCACTACGGCACACATCCGCTGCGCACACTTTCTGCGACACAAAGGCGCAGGGAGAGAAGCGCGGCGGGGGCATCGAAACGTTTCAGGACGCGCAGCAAAAAAAAAAAAAAAAAAGGTCAAAATGTTGATATTGTATTTGCAAAGGGAGGCGCTGAGCTCTTCTTTCCGCCCGATTGGCCGAAGTTGACAGTGATTGACGTGTATCCATGGCAACCGTGCAGCCAATCTGCCAAGTCCAATAGGAGATCATAGGAGGGGGTTTGACTAGCTTTTTCTCCCCCCTCCCTTAAAAATACATCTCGGCTCCGGCTTTAATTCTTCTCTGCATTCAGTCCCAGGCTACCTTGAAAAATACACCACCGATCGGGCTTTAAAGGTTCCTGCTTCCTCGGCCAGTTGCTGCCCGCCAAGTTCGCCGAGGCTGAAGATGCGGTAGCCGAGGCCCCGCACAGCATCTTCCCATCTCAGCGGCATTCCCCTCGGCTGCTCAGAAGGTTGATCTGCTAACTTTGGGATTTGGCTTCTTTTTTTGTTTTTTGTTTTTCTTCTTTTTTTTTTTCTTTTTTTTTTTCTGGTGCCTTGGATTGCCTTGGCGCACGGAGAGAAGGCGCAGAGGAGATAGAGAGAGAGAGAGGAACGGAGAAAGGAGGGGGAGAGTGGAAACCCAGGAGAAGCCTCCATGTTTCAGCTGCCCATCCTGAATTTCAGCCCCCAGCAGGTCGCCGGGGTCTGCGAGACTCTGGAGGAAAGCGGGGACGTCGAGCGCCTCGGCCGCTTCCTCTGGTCTCTCCCTGTGGCACCGGCGGCCTGCGAGGTCCTCAACAAGAACGAGTCAGTGCTGAGGGCCCGGGCAGTGGTCGCCTTCCACACCGGCAATTTCCGTGAACTCTACCACATCCTGGAAAACCACAAGTTCACCAAAGAGTCGCACACGAAGCTGCAGGCGCTGTGGCTCGAAGCGCACTATCAGGAGGCTGAAAAACTGCGGGGCCGCCCGTTGGGGCCCGTGGACAAATACCGGGTGCGGAAGAAGTTCCCCCTGCCCAGAACCATTTGGGATGGAGAGCAGAAGACCCACTGCTTCAAGGAGAGAACCCGGCACTTGTTAAGAGAGTGGTATTTGCAAGATCCTTACCCGAATCCCAGTAAAAAGAGGGAGCTTGCACAAGCTACTGGACTCACACCCACACAAGTGGGAAACTGGTTTAAAAACCGGAGACAAAGAGACAGAGCGGCGGCTGCAAAGAACAGGTGAGCTGGAGCATCCTGCACATGTTTCTCTATGTAAAAATTAGACAACAATGGATAGAAAAAATCTACATGGAGCATAAACTGGTTAACGATAAGGGGCAAACTAGATCCATACAGCTTTTCCATAGATTGACTTATTAGATCCTGAATTTTACTACTAATCTTGTTTTGTATTTAGTCGCTTATAAAATGCTTTATAATGTAAGAAGAGTCTTACTTATCTGAGATGCTGAATATTCTAGATATATTGTGGGTTACTTCGTCTATCAAGAATGCAAAAATAGCATCACTGACTGTTTCTGTGTAAATATTTTGATGGATAAGTCAGCGTCCGAAAGAGCAACAGCAAAACATTTTATACTATATATATTTTTTGGGTTGTCATGATTTCTCTTTTAAAGTTTTGTCAAAAAGAAACATAACATTTGATTATTAAAAATCAAACATCTAATCACAATAATTGATTTTGAAATCCTGATACACAATATCAGAATATATAAATATATTTAAATTGTGCAAATAGTTATATTAAATCTGATGGTTGCTCTTATGTTTGTGTGTTTTCATCAAATTAGCTTTTTTTTTAACTGTGCACATCTGAAATTATGGGTAGTTAATTTAGTTGTTCAATTAACTAAAACAACAAAAGAAGAAAAAAAAAGAATTATTTATGTTTTATTTTGGAAAATATCCTTGAAAAAATGATATTATATTAAATGGATATGCTAAAAATGATGGCAGCCTTTTGAAGCCTTCCTGACCGCCTTTCTCTGTCTCCTTCCTCACCAGGCTACAGCAGCAGGTTCTATCCGGCGGCTCGGTTCGCTCCTTGGCGGACGAGGACGGCACTGTGGACCGCCTGGGGAACTCCTCCAGTCCGGAGGCCAGCCTGTCCAGCAAAGCGGCCGCCTCGGCCATCTCCATCACCTCCAGCGACAGTGAATGTGACATCTGACGGACGCACCAGAGCGAACTGACCAATAAAAGGGGAAAAAGACAATCTAATAAAACAAGTAACAGTGCCTGCGTCGAGTTAAAAACACACACACATAAATACACACACTGATTTCTGACGGCTGCCAAAAGTTGATGCAACCCGCGATCAGTGGGTGCCCTTTCAGACCCATAGCCTACTTTTATTTGCGTTTGATCCATGCGTGGAAAACTGACAACGGACATTTTATGGACTAGTAACGCTTGAAGACGAAACCTTAAAAAAAAAAAGTGCAGACGTATATACAAAAAGAAAGGGAAGAAAAAAAGGATGAGGTGTCCAAACTGGTCTGACCTGCTGTTCTCTGTGGGTATTTCATGTTGAAAAGAAGAACTGTGATATTTTTACTTTAAAGTTTTATAAATAATGTTTATTTGCTTATTTAAAATGATCTGCTCTATTGTCTCTTGGAATTTCATATTCATTTGCTTGGTGTTTTTAATACATACCTTGTACACAGGTGAACCTGTTGAGCATGCGCGCTTTAGTGACTTTGTGTTTCAGTAAAAAAAAGAAAAAAAAGGAAAAGATAACTTAATAAAACAACTGTTGACCAAGAAAGATTTAAATTTAGACTCTTCTTTGAGTAGGTTTCTTATAAATAAGTAGCTTATTTCTAATATTGAAATGTTAGTGAAGGATCCTCTGGGCTGTTGTGGTTTGGAGAAGCATTTTGGATGGGTTCTAACGCCACGGTGCTGCGTTCATTGACACGTTTCAGAGCTTGGTCTAATTGGCCAACATGCTCTGAGTCCCGTAATGCAGGGTGACAGGGAGAGGTCACCGAGAGGCCGGCTCACTAACCCGGATGATCCGCGGGAGAGATCACAGAGATCAAAAATGCAGCAGATTGCAAACCTGGGTTGATGCTCTGCACATGCACATAAACAACTAGATTCTGCCTCCTTAAAACATGCAAGTGTCTATTTTCCCAAGACACAGCAATCAGACCGCAACCAATCTTTTAATTAACGCGAACAAGGCTGCAGCAGCTCTAATGATCATTTCGGTAACACTTCACTTAAGTATTGCTGATGCGCACATATTTGCAGTTTTTATTTGGTTTTGTCCAGGTTTTAAGGTAATGTTTTTTTTAAAAGCATTTTGGTATTTTAACGTGAAAGCTGACAAAGATGTATAAATTGGAAGAAATGTAAACGTTTATTGTTTGTTTTGCTCCTAGTCTGCTTCTTTCAATAAAAAAGAAGCACATATCTGTAGAGGAACTAAGCTGAGGAAAATAAAAGGTTTTTTATCTGCTTTTCTTTCAAACTCTGGGACAAAACTGCTAAATATTTCCGTTTCTATTGAGGGAAAGAGGGACAGGGAGAGTTGATGAAAAAGTCTTTCTAGCAGTCAATAAGGTTGTCAAACTGGTCAGCGGTAATCAGTGCTAATGATGGGGTCTGGGGTCCCAGCCGGGACAAAAGGGGCCCCCCGACGCTGTTGCAGGGAAGCGTCCGCGGGTTCCTCTCCAAAGAAAAGACTGCAGAGAGGACAGTCTGGAACATGGAAAACACAACTTCTCCGGTTTGTATGTGTGCGTGGCTGCCTCACTGTGAACTCATTTGTCACATTGAAGGGTTTCATTATTGTCTTCTTATAACAGACTGTTTACTGTACGCAGCTAACTTTCTTTAAAATGAAATCAAAAACTTTTACTAACATTTTAGCAAGTAAAAAAACAAAACAAAATAAAACAAACATTTAAGCCACATTATTTGTATGTGACTATATAATCAGTACTGTATTTTTTGTGCCTGTTGTGATGTTATTATCAACAGCAGATTGAAATCTTCTATTTTCTGTGTTTCTGTGAATATTTTGATTTACAAAAATTCAGAAGCGCAGCTGTTTCTTTGCGCAGACTACAGGTTGTGTCTGTTAGGCTACTGATTTTAACGCGTGTTTGACTGAAACTGAAACCTTGTTGCATAAAGAGATTCTTTCTCAGTATTTTATAAAAACTGTAATAATACTATTTGTTGATGCAGCTCTGAGCTTTTAGTCTCTTAGACCATTAACGACTTCCTTTGCGCCTTACTCCTATAGATTCACCAATCAGCCTAAGACCTGCATTTTCCTCCATGCAAGGGGAATAAAACAAAATAATTATTTTTGCAAAAATGTATTAAAAAGAGCAAAAAAGTATGAAGCTAACGGACCTGATCTATCTGACTGCATGAAAGGGAATATATGCAGTTATAACTTTAACACAGCGCGAGCCATTTTCACACCCTTTTTTCCGATAGGGTCAGACAATTATAGCTTTAAAATAGGATTATTTTTTTTCTTGTTTCTCTTCTTCTTTTTTTACTTATTATTTATTTGTTTTCTTACTACCCAGTCTTGTACCAACAGCAAACGTGTTTGTATTTACATTTCGTTCTTCTTTTAAAATCCACCCTCACACTTAGACAGTTATAACCTCTGCAACACCCTGAGGGCTTTTATCTCCTGGTTTATTTTACCAATAGAAATATTTTATCTTTAGGACTAATTTATTTAAAATCCCCGGTGAAAGAAAACGTCAGGCCTATTTCAGAAAATGGGTGCTTTAGTCTGCATCTAAATATTCGATGGTTCTAAGTCTTGAAAGTTTCAGTTTTGTAGTTTGAACTGTTTAAATTAATTAACACGCGTTATATTGCCGATATTCATTGTGTATTTGCTCTAATAAACGAAGCACCCGGTTTACCACAATGCAGATTCATCCACAACTGGAGCACATGTCTTATTGCATCAAGTGTTGTTTCTTTGAGAGCCACCGAGGAACCAAACAGCCAGAAATCAGTGATCACACTGTAAAATAAAATAAATCTACAGGCTTAACTCTCACAGCAGCGCGGTTCACTGCTTATAAATCTGCGCTGTGTAAAAAATATCATAGCCTATAGAGTTACTGGAATATTTCTTGTATTATATCAATGCATAAAAGTTTAAAATAAGAGAAAATGTGCAGTTAATAGATTTCTGCCTTAATATGGATATATTTATCTCTTATCAGCTCGAATGATGTCACTGAAAAGGAAAACCGTGAACATTGAAGGGGACGGTTGTCCTCAACTTTTTCAGCTGCATTCCCCTTCATGTCATATCCTTACTACAGCTACTGTCTCTGCAGTCTACAATGTCGGTGGTTTGCATTGCTGGACCACAGTGTGATGGTCTAATAAAATGTAAAAGGCTAATCCAATCAAAATATTTCAGTCGAATAACAGAGGTGGGCGTTATTACTTGTCTCTTATAGCATGGGTGATGAATTCATAACAAAACTGACTCCTTTAAACCTCCGCTTCTCCATCCAACCTTCAGAAGGGTGTTAGGATGCGTCTCTCTGACGTTTCTCCTTCCATCGGCGTTATTCTCAGGCAATGGCAAACAATAGCATACTGGGAGGATGTTCAGGTCCTGCAGGCTTTGCAGAACAATGCTGTGTATCTAAATGTGAACAGGGAAATGTCAGTGACGCCCCCTGGTGGTCATAGGGTCCTCCCACAAACCGAGGAGTGAAGGTTTTATTGAGCATAGTTGATGTTATTTGTTCATCGTAATGAAAACTATATATATATATATATATATATATATATATATATATATATATATATATATAGTTTTGTTTGCTACTTTTTGAATGAAACCAATTGACAGATTTTGAATACAAGAAGTGCAGTTTAAATAATTTCTGATGCGCTCTGTGTATTTATGTTTAACTGTTTTATATATTTTTTAAAATAAGCTAGATTCAAATAGGAATGGAATGTGGTTTACCTTTATTAAATGTTTTGTCAAAGCAAGCTCATGACACCACAATCGTTTGTTCAATGAGTTTACCTAACTTAAGAAATTGAGAAACTGTGCCTTGACACCAATATATTAAGGCAGATTTCACCACGTTAAATTGTAGCTATATTGTGGTGAAAGATGGGGAGAAATTATACAAATGCAAAATGCGACCATGCATTATGCAAAAAAAAAAAAAAAGCAATAAGGTTCTTTTTCATAAGGCTGAGCAAACAGATTCGTTATATAGTCAAGCCTGCTGATCGATCTAGTCCGAATCATAAGTAAAAAAAAAAACAAACAAAAAAAAAAAACATAGAATCTGGGAGAAATTGTTTGATTCCATAACGTATTGAGAAACAGTCTTCTAAGAGAAAGATAGGTGGTAAAATGTATTTATGGAGGGGGCATATTCTGCTGATATTTGAGCGAAAAACCTGGAAAACATGAAGTTGCAACATTTCAGCACCATGGACAGAGTTCCTGTTGCTTAATTCTCCAGCAAAGCCCATAACTCATCTTTTGCTGTTAACACTCATAGTGACGTTTTTTGTTTGATACATTGTTTTATGCTTTTTTTCCAACGAAGGTAAAATCAATTGAAATATTAGAACAAAAAGAGAAAATTGTAGCACAAACTATACTCCCATAATGAGCTCCAGTTGTTAAGCATAGCTGCGTTTCCTTTCAATCCAAATCAAGTTAGCAACTCAGAAAAGTCTAAAAAAAAAACAAAAAACTATGACAAAAGGTTCATAAAATAACTATTACTCTTATTAGACATTATTGTGTTTTTCCCGAGGTTCCAACTTCAGGAGTTTATTCTAGCATCGATTGGTTCCTTTTAGCGGCTGTTTAGATGAATCTGTTCCGTGACTTGTCTGGAGCAATATCGATCACTGATTGAGCGCATATCGCTGCAGCAAACTGCGACAGACCGTTATTATCTGTGCTTTTGTTTTGAAAGACGCTGCCAGAAGCCTCGGATTAAAAAAGACAGTCGTGGTGCATTGTGGGACTACTAGTATCGACACAATAGAGCAGGATGAAGAAGGTCATGTGGGGATACCAAATGTGTTTTTGTTGTCGCTTTAAACTTATATACATTTTTTTATTTTTTTACTTTTCTTTCTTATTTTTTCTATATAACTTCCTACTTACTGTGGTTGACGCAGTGTTTTTCATTCAATAGAGTTAAAGAAAGAGTTAAAGATAAAAGAAGCAGACCATAATGTCTGATTTTTTTATAGCGATAATTTAACTTGCATGTGATTTATCTATACAGTTTTATTTAATTTACAGGAAGGCAGTTGGCATTTTTAATCATTGTAATGTCCCACTGTTATTTTGTAATATAAACCTGATTGAAACAGATTTTTGTACTTATGCTTACACTGTTTAAATGTATTGTGTTATAAGTGAAAAATTGTTGACCGATTTCTTAGAATTTCATATATAATCAGCGTTTTTGATTCATTGTTTTAAACAATCAAAAAAATTTAATATTAGGCAAAAAAGGATGATGGCCTGTCAACTGACAGAGCTAAACGACCATTAAGTACCTGTGATAACTGGTGGTGAGTCTGTTTCTTCACAGTGGACTACTTTTTGGACTTCTCAACCTTTAAAAATTGTTTTAATTCAGCTGAGTGTTTTGTAAATATAAAACTTAAGGTCCTGTCAAAGCATTTCAATCTGCATCAGGACCCGATCTACTCCACACTAAAAACTCTTCCTTCAGCCATCTGAAACACAGGCCAGTGTGCTTTGGATTATTACCCTGCTTCCCGAATATTGGGCATAACGTACCTATATCATGCAGATCATCTTTTTTTAACTTTTAACATTGTTATAAAGTTATTCCCTCAATAAAACCATGCACAAAGTAGTATTCCCCTTAAATCATGCTCTCTGAGTAGCAGCCCCTTCTTGTCCTTGAAAAATAAATGTCTACTGTCCTACATAGGACCATGTTTAGCTCCCCTATCCAGAAACCACATACCTGTCCAGTAAGTAACACGTCCATTTTCTCTGATCAGTAAGCAATGATTTGAGACAGAGCACCAAAGTTAAAGTTTAGCACCTATTCTGCACACTGACAGCAACTATTCATTCTTTAAAAAAATGTTTGCTGCAGAAATGTGCTTTTCTACAGAAAGATGTCTTGGACTTTGTTTATTTTTCCTAACAAACGGAGTACGCTGCAGAGGTTCTCATGAAGGCTGAAGGCATCCACATGGATGAGGACGGAGTCACAGCAAAGGCAGGTGTGCTTCTTCTTACCTGAAATAAAACTACTAATATTTCATAACAAATTAATACTTATTAACGCCCAAGACAATATTTCATCATATATATGCCTATAGTTCAATTTTAAGGGCTTAATGAACATGAAATAAAAATATGATCTATGAAATCACAATATACGACCTTTAAGGTCACAAACTAATGACTGGATGATCTTGTTAAGGATGTTTTGCCAGGAAACAGAATTCATGGTCTAACAATTGCAGCAAGTCATTCAGGTCCTGAAGTAGCGGTGCATCATGAGATCATCAAATTACCACATCATTTCTGCTAAAGACTCTCCTTATTGCTTCCTCCTCCCTGGATCCACTGCCTGGAACACTTAACTTACCCAAACTACTGCTCACCTACCTGTGCACCACCACTGTCTCCATCTCCCTTTTGAACAGGAAACATTGCAATGCACCAAGGATCCATCCCACTCATCACAAGCTTCCGGCCTAATCTTTTGTCAGTATAATCACCAGCCTCCCAGAATATTTCACAACTCCAACCACAGTAAAAGTATGGCTTCTTCTTCAGTTAAAACTAGTGATGAGGAGCAATGAGAATAATATACTGTTGGTGCAATAAAGAATTAGGGGGAACAAAATGTGGCCCCTTCAAGTCTTTGACCTACACTATATGACTCTCACTGCTCCCCACCACTAGTTAGAACTGAAGAAGTCTCTTGGATGAGAGATGAAACGTCTTGAAGAAAACTTTACATCCAGTTGCCTAAACGGAACTTTTTCAAGCTTGACCTGGATGACTGAGAATCGTCACAGATATGGCTTCTTCTCAAATGTTAATAAACAATAAGATATAATAAGATAAGAGATATCTTTATAGTCCCACAGTAGGGATATTCAGATGTGAAAGTTGCTGCATTAAAAAAAATAAAATAAAAAATGACACTAAAAATAATCACCTAAGTCTCTCTGGTGTCATCCTGTAACCTTCTCCCAAACCAAAAGGAAGCAGTCCTCTTTTTGCAGTGACAATAAACCATATAAGCTTTCCCTAGTTGTCTGTTGTTGCTGTCTGCCCAAGGTCTCACTGATATCCATTATGACAAAGTCAATATTGCTCAAACAAATCCGAACTCATCTAAAGACAACACAGCTATGTCAATCATTGTAAAGGTGTAAAAGAGTATGATCGAAATTTAGCAATTATGGAAAAAAAGAAATAAATAATTAGTGTACCACAAAATTTGATAGCATATAGAACCACATGTTCTGGAATTGTGGCTGCAGCTCAAATCCACAACTTGCCACCATATGACATGCTAGTGTTAAACATCTATAACTTTCTTTTATCTGTCCATGAACCCTTTGCTTTAACTAGATACAGCTTTACAGACCTACATTGTTGTAATATTATTTTCCTTCTTTAATCATTTTAGACTTCAGTCCTTTTTCATATTTCATCTCATGGATTTTAACAGTTAACATGTTAAATAAGGCTTAAACTCCAGAAATATGGCTCTAATAGAGTCTGTATTGAAACTATGAGCTAATCTTGGTGTGACTGTTTTTTAGATACCCACAAATAAAAAGATTGGTTTGTTTTTTATTAGTTTTGGTTTATTTTTCATTTATTTTTTGTTATTGGTCATAGGGACCAATCTTTCTTTTTGTAAAACAGTAGACATCAAATACTTTGGAAGCCCCAAAATCCAAAGTGGTTAACTTGTTACCATGACTTAAGGACTATGAGAATGTTTCCTAACATAAGATAAAACTCTTATATATTTTTTTTTTTGTTGTTGTTGTTGTTTTTAATTTCTATCTAGTCTTTTATATAATCTATTGCCAATGTTTTTTTGTTTTTTTTTTTAATTAAAATTGTGGTTAATTACAAGTTTTAACCACTAGATGGAAACAGATTCCAAGGAAAAGGAGGAAGTTCACCTTTTTTTGTTAGGAAACTGAGCAATTCTTAGATGTCCTCAGATATTTATCTGTTTCCGAATATAAATTAAAAAAATTTTTTTTACTTAAAGTAACAACTATGTTGCTAACTTTATCTTAGACAGACAAAAACTCCAATTTAATCTTGAAAATTATTATAGATAGGAAAATAATCCAGATGTTAACTTGTATCAGTAATTAAATTAAATGAGGAAAAACTTGTTAAAAATTGCACCCAGTGTGACACATTTCTTTGTATTATTGATGATTATTAGTTACAGGTGTTAATAAAATAAGTCACTTAGAATATTGCATAAAAGCAGTACGAAGATTGTTTTATACAGCAGAATCATTAAATAGTGACCATATTACCCACATAATCATAAACTGCTGTCTTTAGAGTCGCTCAGCAGAATGTCAATGATTGTTTAAAGATTGTTTAGTATCAAAGATAGTATCAGAAAGTTGGTTGGAAGGAAAAAGTTTGATATGGTTCATGCTTCATGTGCAAATTAACACATGTCATCTCAATGCACTTTAGATGACAATGATGTCAGACTGGTTAACAAGTCCATTTTATCCAGTCACTGACTTGCAAGGCATGCTGTTTAGTATATTGGTGACAAGTGTCCCCTTTAAATTAATGACAATGTCAGAACCATTTTACCTGGACTAAGAAGAACAGTTTGGAATGGTGAACTTTGTTTCCTTTGGAGATCAAAGTTACCAATGCAGAAGAGTGGAGAAGCATTAAATGTCTACTGTGAAGTTTCCACAGTCAGAGGTGTTTAGCTACAATCTGATCCCCTGAGTTTTGTCCACTGTGTTTTATCAAGTCCAACATCACAGAAATACTTTACCTGGATACATTGGAACTCACCTTGCCTCTTTTTGCCAACAAGCTCATTGGAGATATTGATATTCGTTTCCGGCAAGACTTTGCACCGGTCCACATCACCAAAGGTATCAATATCTGTTTTAATGGCAATGAGTTTGATAGACCAACACACTAGTAGGACCTGGATCACATAATGTATGAAGTATTGATAAGAGGGCGATGAAATGCCCTGGACCTGAGAGTGCAAAAACAGCAAGGGTTACAATTAAACCAACATTTTCTGCACACTTCAGAGACTAAGGCCGATTTTCTCCTCAGTATTCATTCTGTAATTGGAGCAAAATGAGCCCCAACCAAGTATTTAATGCATAATTTAAGCAGTTTTTATTTTTAATAGGTCCTTTTTCGGTATTGTTGTTCTAATCTGATTGGGTTTTTTTGGTTTTTTTTTTGTTTGTTTTTTTGTAAGACACTGATTTAGATTTTTTTTTTATTGCCAGTAAGCCATAGCCTGAAAGATTAATTCTTAAAAATAAAATATATCACTCTGTATTTATATCTGTATATATATCTATATATAGAAATTTCAAAGTCCAAAGTTTATACATATATATATATAAACGTTTTTTTTTTTTATATATATATTTTTCCCAGATATCCACCGTTAGAAACTAGAAATATTTACTTGTAGTAATACAACATTGCCGCAAGATGGTGCTCATGAGCTACTAAAATAAGTAAGCTGTTAAGCTTCAACAGATAACTGACGAAAGGTGTCATTTTGGATACTAAAACTACTACTACTAATAATAAAAATAATAATAACAATAATGATAATAATGTTCCAATTGTAATTTTTATTTTCAATTTAAAAATTGTTAACATAGAACAAGATAAAAAGAGAAAAGGTGCAAAAATATTAGTTTGTTTTGTAGGTTTCCTTTAGCTCTTTTCAGCTGCAGCTTCAAAAGTTTTCCCTCCCAAGTGTAAATGAGAGTACAACATGACTGAGAGGCGGGTGTGAATGTACATGTGTAAAGAAGTGTCGAGGCGGAGTAACGGCACCAGTTGGGATTTTAAAGGTCTATATTTAAACGATCTGGTTTCTAGTTTCTGCAGCTGTTGCCAAGTTCAGTGGTGTTCCTGGTTCACATAGTTCACATAAACCTGCCAAACTCTAAAGTGCATAGAGGGGGACTGTAGGACAGCCGGGTGTGTTACCTTTGGCTCACAAAATTAAATATGCTTGTCAGGTATTTCATTTAGTTTGTGCACTTACTTCTCATTCAATACTTTTTTTCCACATTTAGTGGAAAATAATACATATGATGTAAATCCATGTGTAAAAAATTATATGTATAGTCTATGTTAAATCTCTTTTCAATTACTTTAAACATACATTTTACAGCTATATCTTAAATCTAAATATTTTTTTTAATTTTATATCTAAATATATATATCTTAAATATTTAATATAATCTATTCTTTCAATGTCAACAGATATTTTAGTTGGAAATCAATATTTTGACATGCATATACATCTAAATCTTAAATATAAATCTATATCTTATATCCTAAATCTCAGACTTAAATCTTCTGGATATATGCTAATCAGTTTTGTCCTTTTAAGTCTTAACTTGTAGCCACACCCCCTGTCCTAAGGTGCTGCTTTCTTTATAGGACCCTGCCAGAAATAAATACAAAATCTGAATATACACATAATATGTATTATATATATATATATATATATATATATATATATATATATATATATATATATATATATGGATTACATAACAGAAATGTAACAATGACCACTACTTCATTCAAGAAATACAAATAAATGCAGGGTTTTGCTGATAACTTTATTTATTTTCAAAGGAATACAGAGTGGATAGTGAATAGATTTAAGGAGTTAATGTTTTTTTGTTTTTTTTTCCCCCAAAGATTTTCAAATTTAATTGCATAAATTTTTTTATAGAGTTCATATAAAAATCCAGAAATGCATACTTTGGGTTAATTTGCTTGTGTACTTGCACACATCATAAATGTTGGTCTAAAATGTTCTGTGAATTGAAAGAATTGAAAGAAAATAATTTAGAACTTGCTGCTTATTTATTGTTTAAAAGAGCAAGTTTACATTTTCTATTGGAGAGATAAATATAACGTTAAAATCTAAGGTTGAGGTTGTAAGAATTTCTGTAGATGTTGACCTTCCTGACCTGCCTCATCTCCAGGCTGATGAGGGGAGGAGGTTTGATCTCGGCAACAGATTTATTTTATCATAAAACCATAACTAAAACGTTTTAAGCTTCTCCAAACTAAGCTTCTTTAGTCACTTGGATTGATACATTCTCTATGTAAAAATCAAAATTAAACCCATATCATAAACCTGTTTGCCCAAATACCTCCAAGATCTGACCAGTTCACCATCTGAGATTGAATCTATGAGCCGTAGAAGGATCTGTGCTCATATAGCTCTGACAGTGGATCTGCTGAGGAAGCCTTGTCTGACTAATGGCAGCTCTGAGCCTAATAACAGAGCTTAGCTGGCATACCAAAGCCCATGGCACATTGGTGTAGAGCCTGGTAATTACCAGCACCCGCTGACACCATGCTGCAAATTTCCCACTCAGCTGTAGGAGGACCAGGTTTTGCTACCAGGATGCTCCTGTGTTTATTTCTTCCCAAACCCTGCATACTTAAAAATAGGAAATGCTTTTAACTTTCTCTGCTTCACGTTTTCTGCTACCTTCCCCTCTTAATGCTCAATCATCTCAGAAATATTTGTCTGGCCCATAGGCTCTGAATGAAGAAACAGAAAGACTTTCTCTGTGGATAAACCTTGGATGAAACATGCAGGTCCAGGAAGGGAAGTTTATTTTGCTTGTTTCATGTATTTTAGTTGGATAAGGGGATAAGGGAGGAGTTCATTATTCCCTGGATGTCCTCTTGATTTCTCCTCCTAATTTCACAGTATCTTTCCTCTCCTCTGTCTGGGTCTGTCTGTGCTTTCACCCTCTCTCATCTTCTGTCATCTACAGGCTAAAATTGGCCCAGAAGCTTTTCTCTGCTGGACCTTTTGTCCCTGCTCGGGGAGATGTTTGGCACAGAGAGGATCGTGTTACAACTTTCATTTCCTGAATGTTTTTCTTTTTTTTTGTGGGGAAACGAAGCAGGGTATTTTATCCCACCCTGCAGTATGAGGATGAATAACAAGGAAGGAGGAAGATGGCAGCTCGGATTCGGGCTGATGTCATCCCTGCTTCGTCAAATAAACAAAGTTTAAACTTCATGTAGCTGCAGGGTCCTTGTGAAGGGTAGCTGTGGTTTGGGCACCAAGGGGGTTTGGATCATGTTGGGGGGGGGGATGTTACTCGAGCTGTTTGTGAGCCTGCAGGACAGATGAAGCGTTACCCCTAAGGAGTCGGGGATAGATTTCATAATCCCATCTACCATACTGCTTCCTTTTGTTGTGTCTGCACAATGACATGTCTGGCTTCTCTTCTGTTCATTTATTGTTCAAATGACAAAACTATAGCCTCTGTTTAAGGTATAACTGAATAAAGGAAAAAAATAAAGAAAAAAAACTAAACTAAGTTTATCTGTGAGACAGAATCATTATGAATCCAATAAACCAATATTTAAAAATGAATTCCAGGTTAGATTTAAAATGTGTTTGCAATTATTGGAGAAAGTTTAAATCTTTCTATAAGTGCAGTGAAATGTTTAAACAAACAGACAAAATTATAAAGAAATAATAAACTATATATGTATATAACTATATA
>NW_015150552.1:1231480-1254765 GCF_000732505.1 Cyprinodon variegatus | reverse complement strand
ATCAGATTCTCTATCTGCAAAAGAAGCGGTTTTAAATATTTATTTTACAATAGCAAAATAGGTAAAACCATATATCTAATAAAAAATCTGCATAAAATAGATTATTTTCTCTCTGTCTGACTTTGAATCAGACTAAAGCTTTCCCTATTAAAGTCAGCGTTGATTTACAAAAATATTTCTATTCTGTAAATGCTAGAATAATTATTTCTTTATTTGTCTTTAAACTCAGATTTTAATACACAGCTTCAGGCAACTTCAGTCACCTGTTTGGGTATCCTTCAATAAGCTTCCCACAGCACTTTGCTGTTATCCTAGTAGAGATAGTTTTGGTAAGTGTCCCTTAATTAATGTCAGACAGAAAAAGGTTTCGACAATTTTTATATATTGTGTCTCTAAACTTATAATGTAGCTTTATTAAATATTATGGCCAAGTCCATCAAAAGGCAGTACATTCCTATACAAACCCAAACAGACTAGTTAACCTAACAATCCTGCTTACAGATGATGTATAGAAGTCGGAGTACCCGGGGAGATCACAAACATGCATTTGGAGAACATGCAGTCTGCATGCAGAGAGAGAGAGACCTCAGCTTGGGGTTTGAAACTTGTGTGTCCTGGGAAACAGTGCAACTAACTGAACCACAATGCAAACCCAACAGAACATAAGGTGTGTATTAACACTTACATGTACTCAGCTTAAATCATTTCTTAAAAAGTTATGCCAGGGAGTAGTTTTGTGTTAAAGTGATGCTACTTTTTCTTTTTCTACTATAATTTCTAGCCACACTATCTACCTCTAGATATGTTTTTTACTGTATGTTTACTACTGTATGGGCTTCAGACTAGACTGTAAAAATGATTTATAACTAAGGTTGGACTTACTGACAAGTTTAATTAAAATCTAATTTGGAAATGTCCATTTATTCTATCGAAATTAATACAAAAAATAAGCTTCTCAAATTTAAACTTTTATTTGAATGTTTAAAATAACAGAACTTGAACATAACAATTGTATTAATCTGTCTTATCATATCATTTTGTATTAATCCAGTCAGGTGTTCTGACTCAAGAGATTTCTTAAGTCTGCTTTTTATCAAAAAATATTTTATTTTTCTATTTTAATGACTTTTTTATTTAAAAAAAAAATCAAAAATTTTTAAGTTTACTTAAATGTTTGGCTTTTCTCTCCATCTTTGGTCATAATCTAAAAATCTATATAAACTCCTGATCTTTGTAAACATCTCGTGTCTATTTAACACCTGAAATCTGTATCAACGTATCTCATAAGGGCAAAAATATTGTATAAAGTCAGATGTTAGAAATTATAATTATGTAAAGGTAAAGTACATAATTAATTAATGCTGTTGGAATATCAAACAGGCTTTTCTATAAAATTATTAAATTGGAAAATGATAGAGAAAAACAGTTTTTCCTTATTTCAAACAGATTCTAACATAAACAATTTGAATTGAGAAAGCTTCCTGGAGAGGTAGCGAAACATCTTCAAATCTTGGAAACCAAGTCCAGTGGATTGTTTTTTTTTTTTTTTTACTTTTACAGAATGACTATGACCTGGAAGACTGAGAATCTTCATCAGCAACATAAACAAAGGAAACAACAACAGAAAAAAAGAGTGAATCTGAAACACCTACATTTATGTCATTTGTGAAAACACAACTGATTAAGTGTTAAATACCAAACAGCTTTATTTAGAAAAGCAATTCAAAACACCCACAAAGTGTCACATTGCTGCAAACAATAAACATACATTGAAAGAACTAATAAATATAATTAAGGCATAATAAAAATAAAAGATTGAACACATTAACACCAGTGACAACAATCAAAGCCAAACAAAGTCTCTAATGTTTAAAGCCAAATAATAAAAATAGGTTTCAAGGAGAGTTTTAAAGTATTAAATAGTGGAGAATTTATCATGGACTAAAAATGTATATAAAAAATACTTTCTTTATTCAAAGTAAAGTCAAAGACTGTCTATCTATCTCTAACAAATATTAATCTAGATAAAAAATAAATCACAAGTCCCCTATTATTCAGAATGAAGCCGAACGGGGAACATGAGACAGATTGTAAATATAAGCGTTTTGGGGACAGACTTCTAACCTGACATCAGGTTAGAAGTCCAGACGCATAACATGCTATTTTTCCTTTATTATATAAATGCTGGTCATGTGATCCTCTGCCTCCTGGTCACATTAGGTCACATCTTATCTTGTATTATGTTGTTGTTTTTTCCCTTTCTAATAGATTTGAATATTTCCCCATCTTTAGAGAACATGCATACCTCTTTCCTTTATTTGACGCATAACATGCTATTTAACATGAGACAAATTGTAAATGTGAGCTTTTTGGGGACAGACTTCTAACCTGACATCAAATAGGTTTTTGTTGAATGTTTTAAGAATATTTGATCATTTCATAGCATCCAGATTTTCACGTTTGGAAGAACTTGATTCTGTTTAACAGACTGACCTCCAGGTTTGTGACCGGTGAATCTTAGATGCTTAGTGATCATGATTCATGGATCCAACAAGTAATCTGGGACAAGGGTTTATATATTCTAGTTAATGTGGATATGTGTGGAAAAATCCCTTTCACATATCTCTGAAGACCACTTTATCTGCCAGTGAACAAATCAGAAACAGTAACATGTCAGGAAGAGCGTTTTTTTTTTTCTTCATTCTTCTAAAAGGATCTATTTAGAAGGAACAGATCTTTGTTAATTCCCTGCTTTGAGAGGAGAGGTACACGGAGCTTCCTGCCTCTTATAGCACAATGTATTTAACAGTATAAACTCTGTCATCCTATTAGATATATTATATAATACTGTTCTTGTTAAACTGTTCAAAGATGCAACATGATGTCACGTAGGACATCTCAGTACAGATTTTGTCCTTTACAAGTTTTTTCATTTGTTCTTTTAACTTTGACAAAAAAAAGCAACATACATAACCTGCAGCAGGACTGTTATCTATCTGTGCAAATCTAGAATAGATACAGAGAAAAAAACATAGAAGAACAGTGACACCGCCGAGCTTCATGGTTGATGTGTTTGGTTGCTGAGGCTATTTGTCCCTCATCTGTCCTTCCAAGCAGGCCGCACTTGTTCACTCATTTGTAATTGTCCAATCAAAGAGCTTAATATGTAACATGCTGATTACGGCATCTAATATTAAACATGCTGACTGAGGCCTGTGATATATAAAAATTGAGCCTCAGGATTTTAAATTAATTGGAGATTGGTTTTGACCCCTCAAAGATTGATGGAGAGCAGCAGTATGATACAGACATTGCTGATGCCTCTCCTTCTTGTCATTCCGCTAACACTCCTGTGTGCAGAAAAGTCAAGGAATCCTTACTGGATGTCTTTATACTAATGATTATCAGTTAATTCATGTACTGTATCTGGTCAGCTGCTACTTTCCCTCTAAAATGCAACGGATCAACAGAACTGAACTCATACTTCCAGATAGATATAAATAATTGTTATGATAGTTTTTATTATGCATTGATTTGTAAAAAGCAAAGCTGTTTCAGCTTTACCCCATAGTGTCAGGGCAGTTTTCTTATTTGAACAGGTTTAATGTATTATATTTTGATCAGTAAACTGTGAGTTTAAGATGTTCCCTGTTAATCGAGCCTTCCTATGATAAAGTAACCTTTGTGTTTCTGTTCATGATTCCTCTTTGTCTATTTTTCTTTATCTGCCAGGCGTTGGTCTTCTTGCTCATTTTTCACATCTGAAAGTGACATATACTTTCCTCATAAAAGTTTTCCAAAAGCATCCCTCCGGCTAAAGTCACTCTTCTGTCTGACTTCATGAGACTAATGATGCTAACGGATATCATCTTACTGTTGAGGTTCCAAAAATATAGATATCTGATTCTCAGCAACCAGAGATGAGCTTTGTGTCTGCTGGTCATGTGATCCTCTGCCTCCTGGTCACATTAGTGCACGTCTTATCTTGTATTATGTTGTTGTTTTTTCCCTCTCTAATAGATTTGAACATTTCCCCATCTTTAGAGAACATGCATACCTCTTTCCTTTATTTGACGCATAACATGCTATTTAACACTCTCATATTGGAGGGTTTCTTCAGCATGTTCCCTTCCTCCTCCTCCTCATCACTTCTGAACTCCAGGTCACCCATCACTCAGAGGAGTGGAAGAAAGAGATAAATATTTCTTTCAGCTGTGTCACATAGAAGCTTCCTGAATGGCTTCCTGCTCTCCGGTGTGGAAGCTGTGTTTGGCTTGGAGCCCTGATATCGGTGCAATTAACATTTTCCATGGGGAGCTCTGCAAAGCTCCAAGATTTATGGTATAGAAACGTAACTGTTTAGTTACTGTGTGAGATCTACTTTGATCAGTTCTGTTTTCTTAAGAAACATTCAGGAACATGCACACACACACACACACACACACACACACACAGCCAGGAGCATTGTGAGATCCATGCATCATTGGTAAGAAAATCTTTTTGGCCCCCTTCCTCCCACACCACCACCTCCACCCCTCTGAGCCAGACCTGAAAAGATCCTTTTGTCCCTCATCACCCACCCAGCCCCTCCTCGCCGCCCCCACCCATCTCCTCTGACTCACACACACAGCCCTCATGCAGCCTCTGGTTATAGATACCTGGGACAGTCTTCCACAGGGCTGTCCTGTGAAGTAAAAGCTACCTGCAGGCACCAGACCATGCAGACGAGCGGTTCAACCAATCAAGATGCAAAAACCCCCTCAGCTTTGGAGGTTTCTGGATAGCTGGAGAGGAAACACTGACCTGTGCTGAGGTGGATGGCGCAGGCTCAGACGCACGCAGGCCACTCTCCATGTTTATTTGCACACGTCAGGGCCCTTCCTGCTGCTGATTTAGAGCCACTGCCACTTACGCCGAAATACCCTTTTGATGACTCGCAGTCTGTTTGCCATCAGCAGCTGTTGTTCCTGGCCGCGGCCGGCTTCAGGATGACGTTAACCTCCAGCTTTTGTCTTCTTCCTCTATAGGCTGCATGGAGCACACCCTCCTCTTCTTGCACTTGTTGCTCCTCTGATGAGATAAAAACACAAAGTGGAGAATACAGCAGAGAGATGCGGATTCGAAAGCAGAGGGTTTGAGCTTGATTAAAAGAGTTTCCATGAGAGATTGATTTCAGTCTCCTGGACTTCCTGGAGGAGACTCTGGTAGAGTCGCCCTGTCATACAGGCAGAGAGCCTGTTTAACCCTCAAAGTGTCTGTAATTCTGCCGGCCCTGTTGTAGTCAAATTAATAAGAGGAATCTTGCTCCTTGATCACCTGGTTTTGCATCTGCATAATTCAGATAGTGATAACATAACATATAATTTAAAAAATATATATATATATATGCATAGATTTGTAAGTTATTTTCTCTGCAGATTTAATTCACAATACCTTTCTTTAAAATAAAAACAAAAAAAATCTGAATTCTATGAATCTTGAATTGTATTTACTGTATTTACACTAAAGTATTATCTCTGGATAAATATCAACTCAAGGACGGCTCAGTTTTACAATTTTAGGGCAAAAAAGATTTCAGAATCAGATTTGTGCAGAACATGTAAAAAAAAAAAAAAGCAAAAAAGTAATCCCAGTTGTTTGTAGGTCATGCTGTCGTTAAAGGTAGAAAGATCGCGTCTTTAAAGGATGTAATCTAAGCAAGAAAACCCCCTGTGCCTTATAATTATAATTAGAAATGTAAGTTGATCAATAGTTATTTTTAAAATATTCATGTTTTGTAGCAGCAAAACTTTGTTTTCCAATTAAACTATAATCTTTTCCCTCAAATGAGATTTTGCTTTCATATATTTGGACGTTAATGTTTTTCTGTATCAGCCAAACCTTTTCTGTGCTGCAAAAAATGCTCAAATCAAATAACCTCATGAAATGTCTCCAGTTAAATTTTTACATTGAAACGTTTTTTATATTTTTCATTTCTATTTTTTCATGATTTTCAAAACTAATACTAAATTTTAGAGAAAAAAAAAACTAATGTGCTCACTGATGAAAAAAACTGATTCAATGCAAACTTTTTTTTTTTATATATATTTTTTCCTTCTCATTGGGTGGAGCAATAAATATTTCCTGACATTTATTGTGAAACTTTATGGGTGTTTTGTTGCATTTATCCTGATGAAGGACATAGGAAAATCGTTTTTCATATAGAAGTCTTTCCCATGTTCTTATAAACCATATTGTTTGTTTTTGCTGCAGTCTTTTACCCCGTATTCCTGAAATATCAGTTTTGCTTAGCAAAATTTTGCAGACAAGTTAGAAAAAGCTGAAAAGGTCGGTGATAAAAAGTGTTGCTACATCAATAAGATTTTAAGACAAAAAAAAATGTCCCTTTTAGACTTAATTCAAGGAGCATTTAAATTATGCATGTTGTTAAACATTTGATATGTAAAAATACAAACTGAACTCTGAGGAGAGTCTGGCTGGCAGCAAAGTAAAGCTGCTATTTTGCTCTGAGGGGTTTGCATGTAAACCAACATTAGAAGCATGCAGAAAGCTGGAAAAGAGTGAGGCCTCTAGGATGCAGAAAACACTCCTTGGTCTCCTCCAGTGAAGCTGTGGCTGCTGCAGCCTCGGCAGCCTCTGCAATCTTTGCAATCAGCTAGTGAGGCAGGCAGGGACTGTTTCAGATTATGCTCAGGAAATCCTCGGTGCTCTCTGCTCAAAACAATTTACTCTGACATGAGCTGAGAAGAGAGCACGGTGGGGGGTGGGGACTAGAGAGCTGTCCAACCCTTCTATTATTATTATTATTATTATTATTATTATTATTATTATTATTATTATTATTACTAGCCTCCATAAAATATCTGGAGGGGGGGCTCTTTCCCATGGCCCGGAACCGACAGAACAAACTTCCAGAGAGAGAAAAGAAAACAGGGCAACAAAAAGCAAATGATCCGCAGCTAAAAATGACAGATCAAAAAAACTCGTGGACCTAAACATGCGTGGAAGATCAGGCTGGATTTTCAATAAAAACCGAGCTGGTTCTTGTGTACACAGTTCCAGGCAGCTGCTGCTGTTGACTCTCTTTTGTATGGGTCTCACTTCTGCTCCTTTATTAATCTACTTTTGATAGAAAAAGGAACCGCAAATCAGGATTTAGATTATTTCTCTTCAGAAAAATATATAAATATATTGTTTCCATTTTACTGCACGTAAATTCGTAATTTCTCTAGAAAATTGATTCCATTAAATGCACAAATTACACGGACACAAATGCATTAATTTGGTTTTATTGGAAACTAACCATGGCTCTATGAAAACGGTTCCTCCTAGTTTCCATCGCAGGAGGTAACTTTACTTATTTTGTAGTTTTAACAAAATATCATAAATTAAGCAGGTAGTGGATCCTGTTAAGTGTTTCGTCAGTTAAGAGGGAGTTTTCAGGAAAAAAAAACAAAAAACAAAACAAAAATAAAGCATCCATTCAGTGGATGAAGAGTAAGCGCATTAAGGAGGTGTTTTTTTTCTCTCTAACCAAAATTTAACGACAGGCAGTCAGTCTATATTATAAGGTAGGCTACAATAATGTTATTTTATACATGTCTTCAATCTGATTCACGCATCAGTTCTCTTCGGTCTGTTTTTTTTTTATGTTTGTTTTGTTTTTTTAAAATCTGCTGGTCTCTTTAAGAGCCCAAATCCACAAGACTGGAGGTTAGAGGTCCCAACAAGGAGTCCTGCAGCTGGTGAGGGTGTCCGTGCATGCTGTGCACCGGCTGTGGGGCCCCAAGCCCGGACATGGGGTACGCGGAGGCCCCGGGGTGGCTCATGTTGCCCTGGAGCAAAAGCGCAGAGTTCTGATCGGGGCTCTGAGGCGGAGAAAACTCATCCTCCGAACTGGACATGAGAGACTTTCCTCCGTCTAGAGGGGACAGTTGGTTCTGTTTGTTCCCGCCTGCGTTGCTGTTCTCGCTGTTCTCTCTGCAAAGGAAAACAAGAGAAAAATTATGTGGAGGTAAAGATAATTTATTTTAGTGTGCACTCCCTTATTGTGGTTTGTTCTGATAAATACAATTAATCCTACTAACCAATGAGAAAAAAAATTAGATATGTTTACAGATAACTAAAAAATAAATAAATAAATCAAAATAAAATGTAAAAAAGATTTAACCTTGAATTTAGATTAATATCTCTCTAAAAATCTCTGGATCAAAGAAGGGACTAAGTTGAAGAAGGAAATCACCCAGATATCACATGACCCCTCTGTTTTTAAATAATAGGAAACTGCTTTTTTATTGCAGATATAGTGCAATATTCTATTAACTCTCTTTTCATCCTTTTTTCTCCTTTTTCTTTTCTTATCTTCTTTAAACCGATGAAATGCAAAAATACTGACAGCTGAAGCTGTTCCTGTTACCAAAAACACTCATTTACTGCACATTTTTGACTTACTGAAACAATCAAGATTCTGGATAAATCCAGCGGTCCTATATATGTTTAACTTTGGTTAAAAAAATAAATAAATGGAACTCTAAAAGTTGTCATGAAAAAACAAATCTTTTTGTATTTTTTCGCGTTTATTCCTTGAACCTAGAGCATAAATCTGTGCGTAATGAGTGAATTTTGAACAACATTCTGGATGCTGCAGGAGCCTCCATGTCTGTGACAGCTGAACGCACCTCTCCTTGGCCTCGGCGGCTCTGTCCCTCTGTCGTCTGTTTTTGAACCAGTTGCTGACCTGCGTGGTGGTCAGTCCCGTGGCCTCGGCCAGCTCCCTCTTTTCCCGTGGGGATGGATAAGGGTTGTGCGTGTACCATTCTCTCAGGACTCCCCTGGACTTCTCCTTGAAGCAGTAGCTGGTCTCCTCTCCGTCCCAGATCGTGCGTGGCAGTGGGAATTTCCTCCGAACGCGATATTTCCCCACAGCTCCGAGCGGCCGGCCGCGCAGCTTCTCCGCCTCCACGTAGTGAGCCTTCAGCCAGAGCTGCTGCAGCTTCGGGTGGTTGTGTGGAGAAAACTGGTGGCTCTCCAAGATTTTGTAAAGCTCTCTGAAGTTCCCCCGGTGAAAGGCCACCACCGCCTTGGCTTTGAGGACGCTTTCGTTCTTGTGGAGGTGATCACATGCAGGCAGAGACCACAGGAAGCGACCGAGCCTCTCCAGGTTTCCCCCCTGCTGCAGCACCTCGCAGACGCATGCCACTTGCTCCTGCGTAAAACCGAAGGACGGTAATATCGACATGATCCACCGGCGAAAATCCCTTGATATCCAAAGCGATTTATTCAACCTTTCTGACTGTCCCACAGCTTCTTGTTATAGTGAAATCCACGCAGTCCGTCCACGCTGCGCAGGCCTGTGTGGGCAATCCGCTCCTCTTCAACCCCTGATGCGCGCCGCAGATTGGGATGTTGATTGTTGGGACAATTTGTTCCTGTTGGAGATATGTCAGGCTTAAAGGGAGCCTGTGCGTCTCGATGATTGGCTCTCCCTCTACCCTGCACCCTGTACAGCAGAGCAGGACTGAGTTTGCAGCTCCGTTTCCTCCCCAGAGGCAGTGCGTCAGGGGCTGAAATAGGAGCGCAGCCCACCTCCCGCCCCCACAGTCCCTCAGCTCGCTGCAGATGAGGGAGCAGAGCAGCACCTTAACGCAAATCAATTATTACAGAGCGCTTAAAAAACACTCTCTAGATCATAACTTTTAAAAGTAATGATGCATGCCAGAGATGAGTCCAAAAGTCCTCCCAACATAGGCTGTAGACATGTGTGACGTGTACAACACTAATAGGGATGCAAATATGGAAATGACCAACAATATTGTTAAAAAAAAAAAATATCAACATTGAGGTAGACATGATAATTTTGGGATGATTGGTTGTTTCTTTTAAAGGTTCAAGATATACACAGTTTACTGTTTCATGGGGTCCAAACCAGCAAAGACACAAGAAAACTGACTATTTTGTTGTTTCCTCCCTATTCGATGAATCCCACGAGCTGTTTATTTTATGAGGTGGTATAACTTAATAAGTTCCTATGATAGGTGGGTCCATTACGCGCTTATTTATGAGCAACCTATACTACCTGCCAAAGGAGTTATGGGACACAGACCACCAGAAGGAAATCAGCCACTTAAAGTGTGTGTGCGCGCATGTGTGAGAGTCAGTGGCTGGTATAAAAAGGCCTCATATTTTATGGTTGCAAGATTTGGCAAGAAAATTAGCCAAAAATCTTCAGTTCTGGAAATTCGGAACAGTTTTATTCAAATAAAGCAATAAGAAATGAAACTCGGAGTGGGATGTGAAGAACAGAATTTTAAGCATGCATTGGGCTGGTGCTCAACTAATCTTAATGATCATTTTCCAATTGCTGCAAAAATGAAGAACTGTATTATTTTTTGCATCATCGCGTGTCTTTATCCCCTTTGACTGCTGTGCGCATTTATATTTCAGAGATTAGACGGGCACCACACTGGCTCCACTGTTTTCTGTGAGCTGAAACATTAAACCAATCCATTAGTAAATGAGTTCTGGGCCACACTGGTTCTTGGTGGTGCAGTTGTTGGTTTGAGCCTCACGGATCACGTTTCTATATCTGCACCAAAAGTCTGAAGCAGAACCTCCCATTTTGCATTTATCTCGCATAACTTTGCGCTTTAGGAAGGGATTTTTAATTAATATCACCAAAATAACATAATATATTTAATAAAGCAGTTTTCAGATAAAATACAGTTGTTATATAGAGAGTTATTGTTCTTGCCTTTTATTCTCTGACAAACTGTCGAAAATTAATTGAAAAATAAGTATGAGTGAAAGGCCTTTGGTTAGTAAAGATCACAGGGCTCCTCGAATGATGGAGATTATAAGAATTATTATTTCTGTTGGCTCAATTTATATTTTCCAATGATGAAATACAAGAGGAAAAACAATTAGATTCCTTCTACAATGATTCAGACATATAGGTTTCCTCGTTAAGGCTTAATGCATCCGTTTTCTCACGGTTTTGAAGCTTAACGCCAAAGGGAAAAAAATCTGAATTTCTTATACTGTGTGTAACACAATAAAATATTTTTTTTTTCACTTAAAAATATCTAAATAAATTACTGAAAATAAATAAAAGTGAACAAAAACACAAATTTTGCCCTATTTATTTTCCTCAGGTTAGGGAATAGTTTTTCGTGCGTAAAATTCAAGTGTTAAATGCTTGTATTTGTGCTTGAGATGTTATAGGGAATGCGGGCTGTGAAGTGGGCTCAGCCTGGGTCTGAGGCTGTGTAAAACCTCGGTGCTTCAGTAAATGAGCTGTCTGATGAGCGCCTCTCGGGTTTCTCTAATATCTCTACCACATTGCGCCGCGCCTCCTCCTTTAACCCCCGCAGCCCGGGGGGCCAGATTATTTCAAGATGTGGACTCTCCGCCTCCTCCACTGCTGCGGCCAGCGCAAGTAAAGCAAGTAAAGCAATACTTAGGTAGTCGATCACTCGGAACTTCCCTTAGAAAGAGGCTTAAAGGCAGAAAGGATTCAGTTTATTTTCCTCTCTGGACACTTTATTAACTTTTAAAAACGAACACAGTGCGCTCTTTTGTGCGCTCTTTGCTGCTGAAATCTTAGATGTTCAGATTTTAGTGACTAAGAACATTTTTAACATGAAGAAAGAAAGAAAGAAAGAAAGAAAGAAAGAAAGAAAGAAAGAAAGAAAGAAAGAAAGAAAGAAAGAAAGAAAGAAAGAAAGAAAAAGGGGAAAAATCTGCTGTTCTCCATTTATTCTACAAAGCTTTACTCGAATTTAACCTGATCAGGAATTTAAGAAAGAGGAAGAATAACATATATAGAGTCATAATTTGCTCCAAACAATGAAGTTTGCATGAAGAGGCAGGGAGAGCTAAAAAGAAAAAAGTAATAAAAATCTAATTTAAAAAAACTTCCATCATGGGGGAATAAGAAATAGTTAATCTTATTCATATATTTTCAATACATTCCCTTATTTGTCTCCCCATATATACACCAATAGATTTTATACAAACAACTGAAGGATACGATTTAAGTACCACGCATTTTTTTCAATTCTTTAATTATTTTGAATTGTTTAAGTTTTAGAGAAATCCCTTTAAGTAAATCATGAGAATAATTTAAAAAAGCGCAGCTCCTTCCATCAAAACAAAACACAACTGTTGACATGAGTGAGTTAAATGAAATTGGAGCTGCAATTATCAGCTTAACAGAGTTTCCTGTCATGTTGGAAAATTAGACGTGGTACAAGTGCGCTGGGGTTAGGCCTCCCCCCCTCCTGCACCATCAAAATCATTACGCATTTCCTCAGAGGACCCACCTCCACAAATATGCAATTAAGAGGCGGCTTTCACAGTGCTCTGCCTCGGTAAACACACCCCGGGTGTGCAGATGAGGACATTTGTTTTAAAGAGGCTCCGTTTTCTGGCTGCAGGGCTGATAAATAAACAAACGAGGCAGGCAGACAAACAAAAACAAACAAAGTGAAGGATTTAAACGCAGCTGCCATGTTGGTTCTGGCAAGGAGGGGGCGCTGTGCAGTCATATAGAGAAGATGGGTTGTTGGTGTTTTAAGTGTAGCAGCTGTGATCTTCTCTGGTCGTTTGGGCTCCTGCTCCTGTTACAGCCTGCTGCATGGTTTCTCTTTGGGAAACACCTCAGACTGCTCTGCTGCAGACCTAATGCTGCCTCACAGCAGCTGCTGCTGCCTCCTTCTTCACACAGGCACACTTAAAACTGTCCTCATGAGTTATGCTTTCTGTTCCTGCCATGCAGGACAAATACGTGAATCATTCTGGTTGCATGCCTTTGGCTGAGTGATGGGCGACAGCAGAGAGTTGCATGTTTCTGCTGCCGGAGTTATGAGAACTCACTAAACTGCTAGAGTTAAAATGAAATCTCTGAGTGGGTTTCCTGTTCAGTTAAGGAGCAAAAAGCCAATGTTTCTGCCAGGCCCGGTTTAGTTAAAAGTGGTGGGTCTGGTACCCACTGACCCCTTGCCCTCTCATTAGTGGGACGTAGAGTGGTGGAGTACCTTGCTCCCCAGGTCATGTTACATGTGCCTTGCAGTCTGCTGGGCCGCATTAAATGTCAACTTTGAAACCGTCTGAAAGATCAGGGGTCGTTGATTTTAATAAGGCCAAAGTTCTGGGATTGGTTCCCTAACTTTTACACCTAAAACTAACTATTTTTACTGCTTTTTTCTTTTCGATTGTTTAAAAATAACCCACTGGTTAAGTAATTTGATTGTTATAGTTTTTTCTGCTGGAGTACACTGGTTTTGTTTTTTCAGTTGATGTTCAAGTCCTCTTCATTTTGGTTCTCTGTGCACAAAAGGTTGAATTCTTTTTATTTGGCCTCCTCCCCGTGAGAGCCACAGACTTTGGGCTTTTGCTGCAAATGGGATATTGTTCTGGGCTCCAACAAAGCTGTGTTCATCCTCTTCAATATTACAGGAGGAGTTACCCGATACCCAACAATCAGCTAATCCACTGCCCATGGCGACGAGGTCACCTGTGCACAGGTAACTTTATCCCGCGTGCTTGCGTCTCCCTCCCTTTTCCCGCTATAGTTGCTTCCATTTTCCCCCTCCCTCCTTTTTGGAGCCTCAACAGTGAGTACAGACAAACAGCCTCTGTTTATTCAGGTCATTGGTTAGATCATATCCCATGGATACACCAAGAAGACACTCCTGTATATAAAATAATTCCCTGCACCACATCCTTTTCTCCAAACGGATCTCTATCTTATCTCTTCCCCCAGGATGTATATATTTTTACAAAGGAAAGGTACAAATTTAGAGTAAATTCCCTAAGAAGAGTTGAGTGACCGGCAGCAGCTCACATCTTTTTCTCCACATGTTCAAGGTACCAGGGTGGTGGGGTTTACCCTTCATTTTAGGGAAAAAGCTTTTGGTTTGGACTCAGCTAACAAAAATTTCGGACCCCCCACCCAAAAGGAGCTTTACTTCTGGAAATCTCATTGCTGTTTATTTGAATTACAGAGGCTGAGATGAGAAAAGGAGACCTAATGAAGTCCAGGTTGCCAAGCATGTGCAAACGATCACTGCAGGTCGGCAAAAAGCTGCAGAAGGCCTGCTGGATTACTGCGTGTAGCCTCCCCCATGCCTCCCCTCTTCATCCTTCCAATCTGGCAATTCTGGACTTTTGAATATAGGAAAGGACATGTGCTTTTTGTTGTGAACTCACATTCCTTTCAGCCTTAGTGTCACTAAAACCTCCGTAATCCCATATTGTTATCAGTCATTGTAAAATCATACATGCTACGGGAATGAAACTGCCTCTTTTATGTTTTTATAAATATAAACTTTTATTCCAGTACATTGATTTAGAAAAATACATTCACATAATTTCACATAACAAACATATAACTCAAACTAAGATAAAAAAAACAAACAAAAAACAAATGATGCACTTTTTGCTCATCATTTTTGGTTTTATTCCGTTAAAGCACTGAGGATACTTTCATTGAAAGGTCCGCTCAGAGGTCCTGAAGATGGGGAGCCTCTCTGGCATGAAAGCATGTGATGAGTTGGATGTAAGGTCGAAATGTGCTCATATGTGACGATAAGAAACTCTGGACAAGTTTGGAAAAGTGTTAGTGTCTCTTGACAAACGGTCTCACTTTCAAATTCAGGCAGAGGCTGCAAACCTCTGAAGCTGCTTTCTGAACCCTGATGCTTCCACTTTGATTGGATCCCCACAGCAAATGTAAAAGGCACTCATATCAATGGACTAGTTTAATGCTGTGCATAGACAGATGATTACACACTCTGGGGTCACATAAAATCATTTTGTTTGAAAATTATTTCACTCTGGAGCTGTTTTAGTCTGGTCTTATGGAAAAACTGGTTTATCTAATGGGTTTCCACAAATTTTTCATAAAGAAATAAAAAAATTTCTAGATTCATTTATACAGAGTTTTTCAGTCTTTTGTGTTTGTCAGTAATTCTAAAGCAAAAGGTCAGTATGTATTTTCTACCATGTAAGCTCTAATAATAGAAACTGGAAAAACCAGAAACAGGAAGAAAGGGACAAAGGATACAAGGGGAAAAGGAGATAAAGGGAGGACACACAGATGTAGAAAGGGACACAATAAAAGAAAGAAGAACAAAAGGAAAGAAAAATGAAGGACACAAAAGGAAGGAAGGAAGGAAGGAAGGAAGGAAGGAAGGAAGGAGATTAGGAAAATAAAGGTTTAAAGGAAGAACGCAATGACTAAATCAATGGAAAAATTAATAACGTGAAACAAAATTGAAGACAGAAAAACATAAGGAAGGAGAGAAAGTTATAGACAAAAAATACATAAAAAGAAAAATGTCAAAAAAGATTTTGACCTTTCAAAATCTTTTTTCAAAAGAGGAGATTTGTTTTCTTGAACCTTTAAAACAATGATTTAAGAAAAAAAACTGAGGAGCAATGGAAGAAAGGAAAAGAAGGAAAAAGAGGATACAAAAGAAAAATTCTACATTTAGGCAATTCAATACACAAAAAACAACCCTTCCTTTGTTTTTGTTTTCTTATCAAGACCAGAAAAAAAATAACAAAATCTGATTCCAAATTTTTTCAGACTTCATAGGAACCCTGATTCTGCGAGCAGTTGGGTTATAAACAGCTCAGAATGAGAGACGTCATCATTTATGTGTCCGTGTCATGAGTTGATGATGGGACTGGAAACAGGAGACAGGGCTGCAATAGTGGGCATTTCTTCTGGACGTGTCACACATGACAAACGTCCAGCTCAGGGGTTGTTTCAAACATTGTAATGTCATGGTGGTAGTGCAAATGCCAAAACAGAACCATTGGGTATTTTTAGCTGCAGAAAGGCACATTTAACTTTACTCTTCCAGTCAAGGTTTTAAATGTGTTATAAAGCATAAAAGCAGCATTTTGCATTGACTTGAGAAGCTTTCAAAGCAATTAAAGTGCTCCCTGAAGGAAAATTCTTCCTTAATCAGCAACTTTTCTGTGTTGGTTAACCGATTCCTTTTAGTCCTTCAGTAAAGCTGTTCAACTTAAAGCTTTCTCCCTCTTCCCCACTCCAGAGTGACCTTTTTGTTTCAACCCACATGACGCATTTGGTTTGGAGGAACATCCCGGTCACATGACCCGAGGAATTCCAGCACCTGCTTCTGCAGATCACATCCACTCAACAGGAAGTAGCAGGTGCTGTCTATAAAAAATGCTCTTTTAAACGGAGCCTAAACTCATGCAGGGACTCCTTCCTATCGGCCAGAGCAGTCTCAGTGTTTCTTCTCACAAACGGGGGCTTTTTTAGACACACCACAGGCTCTTTTATTTTTACATTTTCATAATAAGCTGAAGCAGTCAATCTACATGGCTCCTTTCTCACTAGAGTGCATTTAAAATTCAAATAAAAACAAATAATTTAAAGGAAATCAATGCTTAAAAACTCACACACACACAAATACACACACACACACACACACACTGAATAGTAAAAATATTCATTGTATGACTGCTCAGGTGGATGTGAGTGCTTCAGAGTTTGAGGTTAAAGGTCGGACATGTCCTCGTCCATCTGCACAGTCTGTAGTTTGGCTAGCTCCTTCCCCTCTGCAGCCTCCAGCTCCCCGCACATCGCCCGTACCATCTCGTTCATCCCCCCAGGCCCCGAAATGTCCGACTTGCTCTCTGAAATGTTCATGTAGTCACTGTTCATCCCGGGGCCCAGTAGGTGTGAGGATGGGGCCCCTCGGTGCACCTCATGTGTGCCGAGGAACTCAGCCGGCTGCAGGTGATGATGGGCGTCTGGGTCCGTCTGAGCCATCAGAGGCGTGCTGTTGGTGAGTGTGGTGTAGACCTCTGGCTCAGAGCTGGATGAGCTGATGGGGGTGACGTCAGTGGTGGAAGTGGTGCCATGACTGGAGGAGATGTGCCCAGAGTCGCTGCCGGTGTAGCTGATCTGACCGCTGGGGTCCAGGTGGAGCCCGCCGTGGTACGAGGAGTAAATGCCTCCATCCAGAGGTTCCTTCTTTATTGGAGTCTGGTTGCTCATGCTGTAGAGAACGGTGTTGTGGTGCAAGGATGTCATAGTCAGCTTGTCCTGTGGCTGGAAAGAGTCTTGACTGGATGAGCTTACCACTGCGTTGTTCAGAGACATGCTACCTGAAAAAAACAAACAAACAAAGAAACGAAACAGTGAACACAAAATCAGATATCTAAAAAACTAAACCATCATTTGTTCCCATCTGACATGCATCTTTGAAATGTTTCCTGTTTTAAGGAGTAAGGATAACAAAAATAATGGATATTTGCTAAACACCAGAATAAATGCAAAGAGAATAAAACTCTCTTTTAGCATCCTAAGGTCAAAGTAGCAGCACATTGCAATCCAAGCCTACATGTACATTCATTGAAAACCTCTCCAATACCAGAACTAATGTTAGCTGCAACTGTCCTGGTACAGCTGCAAGGTCAACATATGCAAGTCCATGGTACTGATCAAGTTAGAGTGTCCATTTATTAATGTAGACATTTGTAGCTGTTGCTGTTTAAAACACTACCCCCCCTCCATCCATAAGGTTAATCTATCAGAAGCTTTCAATGTAACATCATCTGGGCTTTCCCAAATTGTATAAAGAGACGCTGATCTCATCGATTCTCAATCTAAAGAAAAAAGACAAACCTCATTCTGGAATTTGGAAAACTAAAAAAAAAAATTTAGTAATCCTAGCTATATTTCAGACAATAAGGGGGGGAAAGAAATCGCTTATGTCAGTGTGCGTAGATATTTACTTTAAACTTCTTTCAGTGCAGCTAAACCAGATCATTTTCCTTCTTTTTGTTGTTTAACTCTCAGTGGATTTCATATCGCATACCTGCTTTGTTATATTGCGTTTAAGCAAACAGATTAACTTTGTTAATATATAACAAAATTAATATACAAGATAAAATTGTTAAAACATGCAATAACCAATACAGTTCATACAAAAACAGCAGGAAAACACAAGAAAACAAGGATGTTTCTCTGTTGCTTTGACATCTGCTTAAAATCCTTAATATGAAAGAAGCTGCCCTGCTTGAAGTCAGTGAGGAATTAACATTTTTGTATTTTTCATGTATTTTTCAAGACATGTAAATGATGAAAACAGAAACACATTAAATTTCATGGAGCTGTGTTATTTGTTTTAAATTTAAAGGGTTTGGTGCAGCAATAATATGGTTACTGATTTATTGATGAAAATCTACTGGTGTCACAATCTGCACAGACCTTCTTCTCAGAGTCACTGTTGCACATCCCAAACACTTGCTGCATTTTCTGCCCGACCCAATGGTGACCCAGAGAACAAATGCTCTACTCTGCCCGTCTCAAATGGAAGCTGTAATTCTCTTGTTTTTTTGGGTAGGAGGGGTTCTGCTCTCGGTTCTCTGCTTTATGTCACATTAAGTGCTGTAATTTCTTTTCCCCCTGTTTCAGTGTTTCAGTCCAAATGAGTCACACCTCCATTGCTTTCTCTGGAGATCAACACTATTAATGATGATGAGTGATGTGTTTTTATTCATCTGAACAGATCACCGCTTCTAGAAATATGAATGTCTGTGTGTTTCTCTTTCATCTGTGCATCATGTTTTGCTGCAGCCCGACTAATGAGGTGGCTTTGATATATTGGGTGGCAACAGCTGAGATGGCTGACAGAGGTTTGCAGGAGGATATAAAGCAATACTGACCTATTATAAATTTGTTCTCAGGTTTTAACTCCAGTTAAATCTTTTTATGTGCAGACTAAAACTTTCAGGGCCAGTGTTATTCATGATTCGGGTAAGATTATAAGTAATTAACTAGATATGACTGTTATAAGTAAGAGTCGTTGCTTTAATGGTTGTTGAAGAGATTTAGACTAATATTTACTGCTTTTCTCTAACAGATAAAAAAGAAAACTGGTTTTAATATTTTAAAAATGACAGCATAAGCATATATATTTAAAAGTAAAAGTATTTTGAAGATTTTTATAAAATAATTGCCAGAAAACGAATTAAAGCTTGACTAATCCAATTTAATAGCATTACAACACCCTTATAAATTCTGCATATTTTTTACAATTAAAAACAACTATAAAATGACCTCTTTAAATTGATCACTTGTTAAGAGCTCACCTTGTTGTGTAATTGTGGAGGAAGATGAAGCAGACGGCAGCTGTAGGGGAGGAAGACCTACATCGGTGTTAAGCAAGGAGCTGCCATCGCTGTCAGGGACTCCACTCGGTACCTGGACCAGGCTGTAGCCACCGAGCTGCAGAGACCCTGACGGTGAGCTGAATGTGAGGACTGAGGAGCCTCCATTCTGGTCCGCCATGGTATGAACCCCCTCCAGCTTCACCTCCGACCCATTAACACAGCCCGTGTAGGAGGAGTAGTGCAGGGCGGACTCCTCGGCACCAATCACTCCTTTTTCCTGGCCTGTTTGCATGTGCATGTCCCCCGCAGAGCCCCCCAGAAGCACGCCGCTGGGCGGCCTCAGAGGGTTGAAAGCCAGAGGCTGGATGCCCAGATTGAGGCCGTTGAAGAGAATGTTTCCAGGTGAATGAAGGTAGGATGAGCCACCATTATGAAACACGGCAGGGGAAGTATTATTGGCTGCCAGACTGCCATTGTAGACCCCACCACCACCGGATCCTGTGGACATCTTGATGTCACCAATCTGCTGGATGACCACTCCACCGTCCAGAGCTCCTGTCTGAGCTGGGAGGCTCCCGTGGTTTATCACTCCATCCGAAGAGTTGGAAAGAGGACGAGGGGACAGCTCCTCCTGTCCCTTACTGGACTCATCCTCTGTACTGTGGTTTCCATCAGACTCACTGCAGAGTAAGAGCAAATAAAAAAGATGGGTTGCAAAACAAATAACAAGAAAAGCTCAGTTCATGTCTGAATAGAGAATTTTTTATTTATATTAGAAAGATTTTTCTCTTCTGGGAAACAATAAGGAAAGACTCCATCTTATTGCAGAGCTGAATAGCAGTCTGTTTGTGGACGTGGGGCCCTCTCTACCTCATAGAGAGCTGCTCTGACAGCAGCACCAACCTTGTAACCATTTGGTGCAATAAATTCTGTCGACAAAAGGCAACAACAAACGGCTTCCATGGCTTCGAAGTAAAACTAAAATCCACATGTCCAGTTTTAAACACATATATTCAACGAAACTAAAACTAATTCAATAGCTCTGTTTTCTCTTTTTATCACTTAAAAAAAGCCTTATTAAAACAGCTGCTTCAACACCCCCCACCCCACCTTCCCATCCCGCGAACACGCACAACCAACCGCCATAAAAAAAAAAAAAAAGCATGTGGGCCCCTCCGAGGAAATCCACAGGTTCTAGACATTTTTACATTACTAATTTTGCCCCTTTGTGAAAGTGGGGGCGGGGGGTGGATAGAAGGGGTCACCTTCACCAGGTGTGCGTCATCTTTGTTCACACAATGCAAGAAAAAAAAAAAAAAACATGAAAGACCAACCCTCACATCTCAGTGCGTGTGTGTGTGTGTGTGTGTGGGATTATGAGATGAAGCGCAGCTGATGGAAGCTCTGAGATCCTTTTAGTCCAGGAAAAAAAGAAAGGGTTAACATGAAAATAATTTATGTTCTGATCTCTGTGCGTTCAGGCACAGGCTCATCCAGAGTTGCCTTTTGAACTCGTTCATCAAAGTTACCTTCCCCTCCTGCCTGCCTGCCTGCCTGTCAGCCGGATCTCTGAGGCTTGAAGATATTTGGTTGCCTCTGGTTTCCATGACTCTCCGCTTCGCTTGAAACCGGATACGAACGGCAACAGCTTCATATTTCAAAACATTAAAAGCGTGCTGCTTAAGCTTTTTTCTGTTCTTTAACCATAACTAGTAAATAATTCACTCATTCGCTACACTGTCTGTACTATAGGGTTCAGTTTTGTTATTGTTGCGTCTTTACGCACCAGTTATCTGCGCGGGGCGTAAAATGTGCTTCCAGCATACACAATAAAGGTATGTTGAGTTATTGCTCAACATTTTTAAACTTCATTTTATATGATGCGCCTTTTACGCAGAGATCATTTCCACCAGTTAAAAGTCTGATGAAGAGAGACGAATGTAAATGTTCTTCTCCTTTGTTCCCTTACCTTTTTGACTGCGCCTCAGACGGGTTTCTGTCTCTCTGTCGCCTGTTTTTGAACCAGTTGCTGACCTGGGTCAAGGAGAGTCCGGTTATCTTGGCCAGATTCCGTTTCTCGGCTGGAGACGGGTACCTGTTCTGGTTGTAGAGATCCTTCAGAGCGTTCCGCGACCTCTCCTTGAAACAATAAACCGTCTCCTCACCGTCCCAGATAGTCCTAGGGAGAGGATACTTTCTCCGGATCCGGTACTTATCCACGGCGCCCAGGGGTCTCCCCCGCGCCTTCTCTGCCTCCGTGTACCGGGCCTTGTACCAAAGTTCCTGCAGAAAGGTGTGGTTGGACGGACTGAAACTATGATTCTCCAAAATACTGTAGAGCTCCTGGTAACGAGCTTGATGGAAGGCAACTAGGGCTTGGGCTTTTAGGATGCTTTCGTTGCCGCGGAGCAGGTCGCTCTGGGGTAAGGACCACAGGAACCTCGCCAACCGGTCCACGTTGCCCCCCTGCTGCAGCGCCTCGCATACGCACGCCACTTGCTCCGGGGAGAAAGCCAGGGAGGAAGCGGCGCTCACCAGCAGCTCCGTGCGCACCGCGTCGGCGTTGGGAGCCGTGCGCTCCATGGACAACTCCACCGCGTCCAGCGCCACCAGCTTGATGCTCTCCCGCGTATCCACCTCCTTCACATTTTCCCTCTTGATGTCATTCACCGCCGTGACCTCTCCAGAAGAAGAAGAAGACATTTTTTTTTTTTTTTTGTTCGAGCCTTCCCTGGTAGAGTCACTCCTCCCCGTTCGATCAGGTTACCTCCTCGCCATGCGAACCCGATCGGATATCTGACAGCAGCTGTAAGCAGATATCTCTCTCCCCTCTTCCTTCCAACGTGACTTTTACTCTGAGGGGACTGGGGCTGGAGGGAGATACGCTGGGGTCTATCTGAAGGAGAGCCACGCCATTGGCCGCTAAGGGCCCCACGAGGGAGGAGCAAGCGCGATTCATGCGCGAATGTTTGGCTTTCAGCTGTCAGTCAATGAGCTTCCAGCAAGGCTTTATTCCCGGTGTTCACCTGTGCAAGGTGAGTGCTTTTGGGATCGTGGGAACGGGAAGTTCTTGTGGCCTCTGTTCTCAGTAGCTGTATTGCATGAAGGTATGCACAAAAGTGTTTTATACCCACATCAAGGCAGAGAAATCCAAGGGGAAATATGGGAGTGCTCTCATTAAATTTCTCTAAAGAAAATACAAACAAAACATCACAAAAAAAAAAAAAGACTGATTTCAATCTTATTCTTCATTTGCACATTGTTATTGTAAGTACTTTTTATGTTGCTGGCCTCAGACGAGAACAAATCAAAATGTGGAAAAACAAAACAAATTCTAAACGAGCACATGAGATCTCTAAAGCATTTTAAAATAAGTTTCTGCAAAACCACCATCTTCACCTTTTTTGTTTTTCAAATTGCCAATTTAACCAAAGTGTCAAACAAAATGCTTTCAGGGGTGATATTTTATCACCAGGCTCTACAAAAATCCCCATAAAGAGCTCTTCATTTAAACATACTTCATGCATAAAGGAAGGCACCTTAAATGTTTCAATAAACAATCAGTAAATCCACAATACAGTCTGTTTGTAACTGTTTATATTAACAGTTACTTAAAAAAGCATATTTACACAGTCTAATGTTTCACTTTTTTTTTAGATGATGAAAACAGATTTTTTTATGAGCTATATGTATATTCAGTCTATAAAATCAACATACTGCAACATATGATAAAATAGGTTTTATATTTAACTGTAGTAAAATCATTTATGAACTATAAATAAACTGTATGAAGGAAAATTCATTTCTAAGCTCTAACATCAAGTTTCCCTCACCTATCAGACACTTGTGAAAACAATCTTAGATAAAATCCATCCAAAACAATTAATAATTATTCCTTTACAATTTCTGTTTGCAATTTTATCATTTTTATAATCCAACATTGACCTTACATTGAAATAAACATTGTATTCTAATGGAGTTAATAATTAAAGATTAAATTAGTTAAGTCAAAACATCCTGCTGGAAATAACACTTTGATATATTTTTCTTTAAAATATAAATATAAAATGCATGGATGGATGGATGGATGGAGATAGATAGATAGATAGATAGATAGATAGATAGAT
>NW_015150552.1:1196066-1230690 GCF_000732505.1 Cyprinodon variegatus | reverse complement strand
AAGGAATGCTTTGTTGGAAAATAAAATAAATTTCTGGTTACATGTAAAACATCATAGTACTGGGAACACAGTGAAACATGGTAGTGGCATCATGCTGTGGGTTGACGTTTATCCAAAATTGAATCAAGGTTACTGTCAAGGTAAAAAGCATTATTTTTCAGCATCACAGTCAGCCCAAATACTTACATTTAAATAAAAAAAGAGGTAGTTCAATGTCCAGATGAACATTTTTCAGAAAATCTGTGATTTTACATAAAGGTGACTGTGAACAAGAGGTGCACTCAGATTGTGAAAAGTTTAGAAAGTTTTTGCAAGGTGTTTTAGGGACAATTCTCTTCCTGTTTAAACCATCACCACCCTGTTCCACTTTAATGGACGATTGATTATTGTTTATTTGCTGAGATGTATTTGTAAACAAATTAATTTAAAAAACATTTAAACTAATTGCATCAGAAGTTAACTATGATAACACAAAATGTAAAAATAATATTTTAGTTTTGCAGCTTTTCTAAGATTTATGTTGTAAACTGTAAATTCAAAATCTAAAGAAATACATTTTAAGCACCTAAAAAATGCTAGATTATGTATGCTGAATCTGTCATGTCAAAAATGACAGTATTATCATTCTTAATCAATGCATAAAAAAACTAAAAAAATATATTGTCCATGTCAGAATTAAAAAATAGATTTTCCTTGATGGTTTTTGGGGCCCTTAGTTCGCTTCAGGATTGCCCCCCCCTCTTGTAGAGTTGGTATATGCCATATGAAGACAAGGGATGCTCATTGAGTGCTATCAAAGAAGATTGAATTTATAAATGAAGCTGTTGTTTGTATGTACACCAGAATGTACATCGAGATATTTCACTTTTTTTTCTTCTGCGGAATAGGAACCATTGTTATTGAGCAGTTTTCCACCGGAGCGCTTTTGGTGTGACGCCTTAGCTCTCCTCGGTGCTCTTATCTTACAGATGATTACTTTTTTCTGAAGCCTGTCTCAAACAGAAGGGAAAAATGGACGACCAAGGTTGTCCGAGATGCAAAACCACCAAGTACCGAAACCCGTCCCTGAAGCTGATGGTGAACGTCTGCGGCCACACGCTGTGAGTCCTGATAACCGGGATTATTTCTCTAAAACAAAGCTGAGTTTATGGAATAATCCACAGGGAAACTGAGAGACAGCACTTAGATGTCAGCAGAGGAGCATCTAACCTGGTTTTAGCGTTTAATTGAATTCAATTGCTTGCGTTTGTTTTTGTTTTATTCCAAAAAAAGAGTGATAGTTTACTTTCTTCTCCTTTCAGACCTTGTTAAATTAAACTAAACCTGTAAAAATGAACTCCTGATCAGATTACTGCTTAAATGCACCCATCCTATCGCTGACACGTTCTTATTAAGATATTTAGCCTAATATTTACATTTTATAGAATAAAAATCTGATATATTGTTAACATAACAGATTAACTCTCTATTTTGTTATTGTGCATGCCTACAGTGACGCAGTTAGTAAAACTGTTTTGCAGCATGAAGGTTCTCGGTTCAAATCCCAGCCAAGCGTTTCTTCCTCCTACAGTTTTAAACATGCCTGCTGGGTCAGCTGGATGGGTTGTTTTTACCTGTGTGACTCTATGGGGATCTGTCCATGATGTAACCCAACTCTCCCCCTACAGTTTCATAGAAGCACTGATGCTTATTTAATATCAGTAAGACAGAATGTAAGCATAAAACAACTTTTTCAGCAGCCCAAGAAAAACAGAATAATCTGAAAGTTTTGCAAAGAAAAGCTCAAAAGGAGGATATTAAATAAGATTTAGAGATATTGATTATTCAGATTTATACAGATTAGGAATCTATATCTGAAATCTGATGGGATTAATTCTATGTTTCCCTGTATAGACCATACTAGTCGACTTGAAAAGTACCTTGAGAGGATTTTAGCAGCGAATCGGTGCTGCATAGGTAGTTAAATTACTTTGTTATTGTTTAATAACTTAATGAGAAACAAACATTTTGTACCTTTTTTTTCATTATCTAAGGGTGTATATCATTTTCCAGATTCTTAAGTGTATTTGGAAATTAACATTTTCCTGGATTTTTAAAAGAACAATCAGCAAAGTCTCTCATTGGTTGCATTCATTATTAATATGAGAAGTTCTGCACCTGAAATATAACATCTAAGGAGTCTGTTGCATTGTTATAATCCCTTTAATCTTATGATGATATTGGCATTCTCTCTGTTTTAAAACAGAGAGAATGCTTGGTTTTGGTTGCTAAAACCAACCAAAACCAAGTACAGTTCATTGTAATTTCAAAACCAGAAAAAAAAACACAAAACAAAGCGGTTTCATGAATCTAAAGAGTGGGAATTGTCTTTAACATTGATATTTTATAACTAACAAATATGTGAAGCAGAACAAAAAAACAGTTGTGTATTTTTTTTTACCTAATCTTCTATTCTTTTTGGGAAAATTCAATTGGATCCTCATACCAAGTATGATAAATGGATTAAAATCTGGGACGCTAAAAGACCAGATCAAGCTTTTGCATTTAAGAGTAGAAACAAGCACTTCTCTACTTTAAAGAAACCCATCCTAAACTTATATGTACAATTGGAAAGAAGAGTCTTGCATTAATTATAAAACAAAAATAACTAATATTCTAAGTCCAGCCTTTTCACAAGAGAGCAACACTCAATATAAATCATGTCATCGTAGTCCAACACGGAGAGAAAAAATGAATGTCCGTATTTAAAATAACAATGCTTATGCAGTGCAAAATACTATAGGCAATCAAGCAGCCCCACAGCATGATACTGCCACCACCGTGCGTGACAGTTTGTACAGTTTGTGTTCTTAGATTTCAAAGCTTCTTTGGCTCCTTCAAATTAGGGCTGAAACAATAATACTTGATTAATAAAATGATTGTCAGCTTTAGTAATCTATTAATCATTAGCTGGAGATATACAGAATAACATATGCCATTAGCTAAAAGAGCATCCCAATCAGAGCAGTGAATATGCCAAAATAGTAAAAAATATATAGATTTTGCATTTATGATGAAAAACCTTTTGTTTGTCTGTGATTATCCAGAATTTATCAACTGGAACAGTTTTAATTTTACATGGTCTAAATTCTGTATAAAAGTTTCTCTCAGGCACCTTTTGCTATCTTACCATTAATTGAAAAAAAAAAAAATCAACAGATTGATACAATCCTAAAATACTCATTGGTGACATCCCTGCTCCAAAATGTTCTTAAAGGTTTGAACAAATAGCTCAATCTTTGTCTCCTCTGCCCCTTAAACATTTCTCCAGAGGATATTTTGCCTGTCCATACTGGGTGCTGCAGATATAAGGCCAACATTAAGATACTGATTTTGAAATAAGGACTTTATTCTTGGTTATGAACCCCTTAGTTCATTGTGATGCTAAGCAGGCTCCATTATTGACAGTCACCGTGCCATGTGAACAATTTTCATTTAATTGTGGGCTTCCTGAACATCTTCATTAAACTCCTTCATTTGATGACAATAATTTGGGTCTGGTTTTTGGTACTTGCAGATAGTTATGTGCTTTATTAGGACAATGACATGAAACACAGTCCTGGGGTGCAGTAGTAGAAGATTTTTGCTTTATTTCAGGGCACTTGGGTTTATTTACTGGTTGAATCAGGAATGGCATATGGCTTAGAAAACTGCAAGAGCATCCTGACATTTAGCTTTCTAGATTGCTCTTCCCATAGCTGTGTCCTTCTCATATCTATTGAAATTTTCTAAACCATTTTTGGAACTGAATCTCTGCCAGGAATCCAATTAACTCTGCAAATTTTGTCCAAGATAGTTTTCAAAGATCCAGCCAGAGTGCTGGCAAAACCTCTTTGATGGCTGCGAGTGGTTGAGATGCGACTTAAAGGAAGTTTAACCACATACTAATGAGGGTATTTGTGGATGTTGGAGCTTGTATTGCCTGCATTAGAGAAGATTTCATTCAAGGTTGTGTTGTTGGTTCGTAATCTTAACAAGTGTGCATTTACTGCCTTTCAAATCCTTAGGTTGTTGAAGAATGGATTTAATCTTCTAGCCATAACTAACTTTTTAAATGTGATTCTTTTTCTTAGCTTTTCGGGTTCTGTTTAAAGTAAGATGTTGTCTTTATCCACTTAGACTCAGACACCTTTTATTGTTATTTTGTATACACAGAGTGTATAAAAAACAAAATCAAATTATTTGCAGCTCTCCTTACATTTTGCCCAAATCATAAAACTAGTTTTTCAAATGATGCTAAGCTGTCGATGCTAACTAAATTTCTTTTCTAAGATGTTACTAACACAAAATTAGTAAGAATCAATTTAGGAGGCATTTCTAAGAAGAATAGAAATGTTTCATCACAGGTAAAAACAAATCAGTCAGTAGAGTTTTACATGGTTTATTTTTAATCAGCGGTTAAGGCTTTAGCTTATTCTGTCACCTGTTTACAGAAGCCTAGATGTAAACCTATCAGAAGCTGTGCCCTTTCAGCGGATGTCCTGCAGCTAGTGCCCTCAAGAACATGACTTTTCCGACCCTCCCTTCTGCTTATTGAGCGTAGCGTTTGGAAGTGCTGGTGCTTGGTCATCAGGTCAGAGGGGCTCATAGCTCGTCTCGCTCGGTCTGGATCCAGGAAAATTAAAACATTTCTGCAAATGAAGCAATTTCAGTGACGTTGTGGCTCAGGTCACCTTGGCTTTGCTCCTGCTTAGAGCTGGTGTGACAGAATATTTATGCGGTATATTCGTCTGTTCCCTTATTTCTGTCACCTCTGATATAATTCTAGGGACGTTTTAATATTTGTTTTGTAGAATCTAAAAGCCAGCTCAGGTCTCAATAGTTTAACTGACAAGTTGTTTTTCTATATAGTTTAATGTGCACCCTTGGCTTCTAGATCACCTTTAACCAGTTATATGATCAACACTATGTTGATCTTGATTGTTCTGTGTTATAATTAGGATCAAATCACATTGCTCTAAAAAGCTACAATAACTGATTGAATTATCTGAACTGAATTTGGATTTTGTATATTAGCATATTAATCAGAAACTACCTTCAAATTACATCTGTTGTTATTAGGCTCTATGAAAATGGACAGAAGTACATTTCACCTTTCAAAAAAACAGCTTTTAAATAGATTAAATATGGAATAATTACGTTTTTGAATTAAAACCCGGTTATTGCTGTAAAAGGCACGTGCTTTGCTATTCAAACTGAGCAAAAGCAAACCGTGGAAGTTTTGTTGACTTGTATCGTTCAGCCTCACATTACTTTGTCATTCCGCTCCGCGCCTCTAAATTTAAACTCCACCAGAGCACATTTTGGATGCACATCTGTCATCAGAAGAGCTTGATGTGTTTTATGTATTATGTTTGCAGAATGACTTCTGGCCCTTGTCTGTTGGTATTTGACGCGTTGAACATTCGGCAAAACAAATGTAGGTGTGATCAGGAGTGGGTTAATGTGAGGCTTAAAGAGAGGACCACCTATGAACACAAAGAACTAAAATGTAGCTTGTTGGACACCATTGTTATTATAATTATCATCACCAGTTCACATCTATCTAGGCAATAGATTAAATATAGATCAGAAAAGACCACCAGTGTTTGTTTAATAGTCTAATAATAATCTAACTCTACTTTTATTGGACAGACTTGTGTCTCCAGAAATGTCCTAAAGTGGGTGTTTGACATCTTTAATACTATAAATCTTTTGTGAACTGAAAACATTGATTCAAATACTTGACATTTTAAGTTGGTCTGACTAGTTAAAATAACGCATTAAATTTTTATTTAAGCAATATTACAGAAATTAATATGAAACAGAACTAATCCAGCAGCTCATATCCAGAGTTAACACGATCTAGTTGTATAAAACGTGGCCTGCTCTAAACCAAACTCAGCTAGAGGTCTTAGCTGGTTGTCATGGAAGATCCCCTTCATTTAAACTTTCCATTCTTCTCCAGCTCTGCTAGATCCATGACTTCCCTTTTATGAACTGTATGTTTGAAATGCCTGAAAGGTTCCTGTCAGGTCTAAGCACCTAAAACATCATACATACATACAGGGAAACAAAGAAGGCACAGAGACAATTAATTTAGTTTTACTCGCGAGGAGAATAGGAAGAGACTGCAGAGTTTACAAATCTCCAACCCACTCTGCAGTCTTCAGCTTTCTCCTCCCTATTTTTTGAAGTCAGGGGATGTCCCTAATTACACAAGCTGAGGTTTAACTAAGGGAAAGGGAAACAAAATGATCTTACTTTAAACCTCAGCACATATGTATATATTAAAACAAAGCATGTGGTTGTTTTACAATTGAATTGTTCCAAGAACACATGTTTAGAAGAAACATGTGATAGATGTTCAGGCCTCTTTCACAACCCGTCCATTGCATGACCTTTATCTGGAACGATTTTTAACAAGAGTTAATAAACGATGAATCACACATTATACATCATAATAGTTCTTTAGTACACAACCCATGAAAAACAAACAGAGTATAAATAAAATATTTCTAACAGTTCCTCAAGGACGCTGAGGTTAGGAAGCTGACATGAAACCAACAGTTCTTCTAGATATTGAAGCCTTTATGTTAAAAAGCTCAAATTTTCTTCATTGTTTTCTTGGGAAGCACAATAAAACAATATCACTTCATATCTCCATATCACCTAAATTATTTATTTATCATTTAGGTGAAGCCTTACCCAGAACTGTGTGGCATTCTGGGTAATGTAGGCATTGGGGAAAATCTTTGCATCTTAACCATGTTTATGTTTAAGGTAGTAGAGCTGACCTATATTTAAAGGTTAAGGTTATATTTTTATAGGTTGTGATAGAACTAGGCCTGAAACAATTAATCGGATTAATCGTGATCAATCAATTTTTTAAATAATTGTCGACTAATTAAGTAATCGATTAATTGTTAGCTGGAGTATAGAAACTATAAAACATGGCTTTAGCTGATCAAGCAACCCACTTAGAGCAGTAATTTTACCAAGATTAAAAAAAAATATATATAAAAATTTGTATTTAAGACAAAAAAGAAACTTTTCCGTCTGTCAATATGCTCTATGCAGAAGTACTTTATTCTAGATGTTTGAGTTTCAATTCGTTTAATTTTGTTAAAAAAATCTTCTTTAAGGTACCTTTGGCTGTCCGGTTATTAAACAATTAATCGAAAAAATAATCAACAGATTAATCAATTTGCAAAATAGTCGTTAGTTGCAGCCGTAGTTAAAACTAAACATTTTGTTATTTTTTGCCTTAATTTCAAGTGAATAAAAAAAAAAAAAAATAGCTTATCTTAATAATTATTAAGATCAACTGATATGAAATGCTTATGCAATTTTAAGCAATATTGCACAGCCCTAGTATTTTCTGAGACTTTTTTTTTTTTGTTCTCATCATCAACACTTTTCAAGGGCTCAAACTGCTGTTGATCTTCCTAAACCCCTCATATTTCACTCCTTAGTTTATGTTTGAACACTGCTGATTGGCATTCTACAGTCCTTGGATGTCCTATTATATGTTTTACCTGTTTTGTGAAGTTCAGCTACACCTTGTATCAGATATTTGATGATCAATTTGTTTTCCCAGGTTTATTTTTCCTAGCGCAGTCTGGACTCAGTCTTTGGTCTGGGAAGGTGAACGACTCTATTAGAGTAACCCGTAGGCATCCTTTGCTCTGGCTCTTTCCTGCAAAGATGCAGGCTGTGTGACAATGGGGTGGTAGTGTTGGGATGTGCCGGCAGAGTCTCTTTGCTGAGCCAGGAGGACCCTGTTTACCTTCCTATTACCACCCCCCTCTCTGACCTGCTGACAGCTGCAGATGAAGAGATAGGAGCCTGGAGCTCTGAGCAGGACAGGTGAGAGAGGGAGGAGTCCAAAGCCCTCTGTCAGCAACAACAGCCCTGGGACATAGAATTGGCAAGCTGCTACCCCTGAAACGTCTTTCTGTCTGAGCAGGGTTTCAGTGGCAAGATGTCTCTGAACATTAAAGCTGGCAGAGAGCAGAATACGGAAAGTCTCCACCCTTATTTTAAGGGGTCACCTCTCGACTCTAGAGTTACACAGGATTTCCCCTTTAGAGGGTTCTGTTGTGTGGTCCATTTATGGGGCAGGGGGCAAGCTACTCCCCGCTCCTTGCCCCGTGTTGATGAATGGGCTCTTTGTGGGCCTGTGGAAACAAGCAGAATCCCTCCATCCACCTCCATATGGTGAGGCCTATAGATCTGCTGTAGCCTGAGGCCGCGTAGAACATCTGCCTCTTCCAGGGAGCACTCCGACCTCTGAGACGTCAACTGGACACCACACATGTTTCTGGCCGTCGCTTTGCTTTCATTTTCAACATTTCAGCTTGGCTATGGCCAAGCCAAACAGACGCCTGATAGTATTAGTGCTTTCAGTCGTGGCAGGTTGGGTTTGTTTGACCCTTATTGGAAGCTTTAGATGTAAACAGAGAAATTCCATGTCTATGCACTTTCCTCTTTTGCTCTGTTTTGTGCTTTGTGTCCTGCTGATTAGGTAAAACGTCTTGGAGGATGCCTCTGTTCTGAACTCTCTGCTCTACTTCTGATTTGGCTCTATTCCACTGCAACGCAGTGACTCAACCATACCGCCAGTGAGGTGTTCTGAAAAACATGCTTTTCTTCTCAAATTTGCTCTAAAATTCAGATGATGCCTGGTGCTTTAAAACTGAGGGCGATGTTTGGGAAACCAGATGTCCATTTTTGTGAGGGTGGTCATGAGCTGGAAGTTGGATTTGTGTGGCAATAAAGCTCCATGGAGACTTGATTAAAAGATCGACTGTGCAAACGTTTATCCAGCCTCTCCTGTCTCTCAGGGGGAAACAAAGGGACATTCCCATTGTCTGCAGTGTCTACTCTCCACTTGAGTGTAACTGATGGGTAAACGCCTACCTGCATAAAGGTGTGATTGATTGTTAGACTCAGGATTGTGCCCTCAGGTGTGCCTGCTGATCAGGCTGCCTTAGACATTGTTGAGAAGATGCATAGAGCAAACCTTCCAGACTGGGAGATCCTCAGTTTTTCATTTTGAATTTCATCCTCGATTAGAAGTCCAGCATTATGTGAGAAGATGAAGACCAGATGAGAAACTTATTATGACTCTTCTGTTTTATTTTTGTTTTATGTTAAATTTCCATTCCTATGCTTTTAATTCACACGTAAATGTTTTATTGCATCAAATGCATTTGAATGTCAATTAAAGATAATCTAAGTTAATACAAATATCAGTTTTCAAATAATGATTTAATCGAGTTTCATAGTCTGGAGTTTGACTCGGCCGCTTCAAAACTTTGATTTTGCGTTTTTGACCTGTTTGACCCGTGCATTGCACACCTGTTTGAACTTAAATCACAAAATTATAGCTGGACTTTCTCCAGGATTATCTTGTAAACAACATAATTCTTGCTTCCATCACTAACGGCTAGATGTGCAGGTCCTAAAGCAGCAAAGCTGGACCAGATCTTTAAAATACCCCCATGTTTGACTGGAAGCGCAATGCTCTTTGTCTGAAATACTGATAGTTTTACCTCAGATGTGCAAAAAGTTCTACCTATTTTGTCAGTTGATAAAATATCCCAAATCATTTGAGGATCATAAGATGTTGTCTGTTTAAATGTAAGATGTAAAATCGTGGCTCTCACTGATGTTTAATGGAGTAGGAAAGTCTTAGAATTGATTTTGTAACCTTTGCCAGACTGATGGAAGTCTGGTGTTGGATTTTTTCAGATCGGGGCATATTGCTTTTTAAAATCGTTAGCATGCATTATGTTTTCACAGGGGAACTATTTATGTTATTGGAATTGATCACAGCTTTTTGAAAACAGGATTAATAATGTTTTAGTCCTCCATTTAACCAAATGGGCAATATCTTTATTATTTGTTTTTTATTCTACCTCTCATGAAATAGAAGAAAATTGTGGCTTTAGCGCCTTTATTTTGAAAATGGTCTGTGAGGAAATGGAGTGAAGAGACATGCTGGTAAGATTTTGGGGTTTTATGGAGGACTGAGACTTCTGTACAAAGGTCAGATGCTCTGCCTCTTTTTAAATAGACATAACACTTGAAACGCCGTTGTAATAACAGGTTGTCTTTAATGGTAAAACTTTATATATTTGAAAAAATATCAGTTTCAGTTTGAGGGATATGAAACTTTATTACAAAAATATATGGCAGACATAATAAAAAATAATGAATTATTTTCTAAATTTGTTGTTTTAGCTTTAAAATCACAAACCTATCAGGTATAAATGAAAAACACAAAAGCCTGAGGTTTTCCGCCCCAAATTGCTCAACATATAATCTGTTCTGTGCATGAAGTCTGCACAAATTACTGAGATGGATTTTCTTTTGTTACGCAACGTGGAGGAATGGTTGACTGAGAATCTTCACCAGCAGAATGGTTGAGGTTTGCTGAAATAACAATAAAGCAAAAATTTTCCAGTGCAGACAGACGCTCGACAGAATGGATGTCAGGCTAATTTTCTCTGGTCTGAGAGTGTGAGACGGCCTAATCGACAGTCAAATCCTAATCCCGGCCATCTTTCATGCACTTAGAAGAAATATTCCTTTCTCCCATCATCATCATCCGCTGCTCCAAAGATGATTCATGGAGAAATGTGTACAAAAATTTATTTGTACAAGCAGCCACTCAAAGCTGTTTGGCTGTGTTGTCATCCTTATAATTTGTGTCTTCTTGTCCCTCTTGCAGATGCGAGAACTGTGTGGAAATGCTGTTTGTGCGTGGCTCGGGGAACTGCGTGCAGTGCGACACGCCTCTGAGGAAGAGCAACTTTCGCGTGCAGCTCTTCGAAGATGCTTCAGTGGACAAGGAAGTAGAGATCCGCAAGAAGGTGATGAAAATGTGAGTGAGTTGGGTTGGGGTGGGGGGGTGAAGCATTAGGGGTGTGGTTCTGTGTGTTTATATGTTACTCCAGGCCTCCTCCCACTTCTTAAGCTGCCTTTGTCTTCCTCATTACACTGTTTGTTTTGTAGACAATGAGTCTCCCCGGGGGGGTGGGGGCAGAACCCTTTTCTCTGACAGGTTTTTACTCCGCAGCCCCTCCCTGCCCTCTTTCACTCCATCTTATCAGTGTATTTTAATAGCCCCCTAATTGAGTTCTAATGCATGTGTATATTGGGCAGAATGCAGAGATGGTTTATAAAATGGTTGATTTAATGGATGCTGTTGTTGTCTGTGCTTGCCATGTGATCGCTCCTTTTGTTTTCCACAGCTATAATAAGAGAGAATTCGACTTCTCCAGCCTGAGAGACTATAACGACTATCTGGAGCAGGTGGAGGACATAGGTAGGAGCCCCAGGAGGAAAGCCTCAATCTGGAATAACTTTGATGTTTCTCATTGGCTCTGAGTTTTTTAACAGCGCTGGGACCAGGCAGTGCTTTGGATCAGAGAAATAAATCCCTCTGAGGAGATTCAAATTGGATGGACTAATGTCCCTATCAGTGTCCAATTGACACCCTTGGTTCTGCTTCTAAAGGAGTAAAAATACAATGATGTTATAAAAGAAGTCACCACTTACTGCAATCTATAAGTTCTTCTGTTTAATATCAGTTTTAGCAATATAATATCAATAAAGAAACTGAATAAAACGTATTTCAACATGAGATACAAATTATAAGCACAAACCAGGTCACCCACTACTTAATATGGATGTTTCCTGCTTAATAAGACTAAAATCCCACACAGGTGACATGATTGCAGCATCTTGCCAAAAATCTAAAGTGCCATTTCTTCTGGCCTAAACTACAATTGTGATATGATTTTGAGTTTCTTCTGTTTTAACCACAAGCATAAACATGTTTGGCTTTGTTATCATGGCCTTGAAAGTTCTCTTGTCCAGAAACCATTTACCCCATTTCCACTACCCTTGAAAAACCATGCCGAGACCGGTCCGAGCTTAGTAACTGAGATAACTTATTGTGTGTAAATGGAAAGAAAACTGAATTGAACCGAGCTAGACACAACCGAACCGAGCTAACTGCAGACCAGTTCCAGAGGTGGGCTCGGCTCGGTTTTTCCCTGGCTCGGTGCTCTGATAACAAGAGCGCATGAGCAGAACGCGTCATCTCCATCTGGCTGCACATCCCGATTCACACTCCATTCCAGTAGTTCGCGATAATGCCCCTCAGAAACGGTCGTCAGAACCGAGCTCGGCCTGGTTAACTGATCCGAGCTCGGACCGGTCTCGGCATGGATCGGTTTTTCAAGGGTAGTGTAAATGGGGTATTAATCTCTGCACTCTACTTTGACATGGAAAATTGCTTACTTCCAGCCCACGTGCATAGATTTGCACGCTAGATGTAACTCATGTTTTTTTGTGTGGAGGCAAACCTTTTTTAAGTGTATTATCACCACATAAAGGCTGGGGTTTTAACGCTTGTTGAATGAGTGACATGACCAATAAATATGGAATTTTTAATAATTGTTTTGTTGCCAATGCAATTTGTTGACCAGCGCCTAGTTTGCCTTGTTTGCCTTGTTTAAAGCTCAAGGCATTTAGCTTGGAAGTACTAGATAAAACCATGGTGAGATTAAGAGTGCTGTTTGAGGGCTTCATAAAGAACATTATTGCATTTGTCTAGGGATTCAAAGAATTACAAAAAAATAAAAGTAAGAAGCTTCACAGTATAGAAATAAAGTTACTTCATAGCTGCTAACATGCTAGGATAAAGCAGTCCAAGCAAGTTTGCCTTGAAAGGAACCGGCAAAGAGCTGAAAAAAATCTGCAGAAACTTTAGACGTCATCATCTGACCTATAGCAGGTTTTTGCTACACTAACAGTGAAAGTGGAACTCTTATGGATTCAACAGATCTTATGAACCACTTCAATCAGCTAGATGTTGTAAAACAGTCCAAATATCCAACGTCTGCTCTGTTGTCCAGACACTTTGCTGTGGCCATGAAGGCTACAAGTGAAGCCCCCTAGAGCAGCGGTCCCCAACCTTTTTTGCACCACGGACCGCTATATGTCAGACAATATTTTCACGGACCGGCCGGGGGGTCGGGGTACGATAGAGTAAAATGATACGACTGGCATAAAATCAAATACAAACAGCATAAAAATAAAGCAACAAGCCGGTCCCATCTAGGCGTAATCGGAGAAAATGACAGACGAAGTGTGCTCCTGATGTCCAGTCTGCTCCGTAGCTTTGTTTTGGTCATTGTAACTGCAGAAAATCCCGCTTCACAAAGATAGGATGTTATAGAGAGGATGAGTCTTAACCTGTATTAACCTGTGTCAAGAGGCACAGATGCACCGACTGATGGAATTGGGAGAGAATACCGCAATTTTTTATATTTTTCAAAATAAAACATCACTCAGACTCTGATCGTCGATAAATTTTATATATATACATACTTTTTTCTGTGCGGCCTGGTACCAAATGACCCACGGACCTGTACTGGTCCGCGGCCTGGTGGTTGGGGACCGCTGCCCTAGAGGATATAATGCAATTACAAATGCATGAAATAAAGTGGACATGAATAGAACTGACCATCTACAGAAGATAATGATTTATGTATAGATTTTTTTGTAATTACTTCCACTGTATTTTGTTTTTCAGGTGATAAATTAATGTGTTTGGTTCTGTTTAAGAGAAATAGATCAGTGTTTGGCACAGAAGCATATTATGTGCTAAGTTTTCAGATTTTATTTTATTACATTGTTTTGATCCTCTTATATTACAAGAAGCAATATTTAGATTATAATTTATCCCTTTTTAAAAAGACTTCATAGTTACACAGCATTGCTTCTTTAGAGTTAAAAGCCATCCGTTCTCCTTTTTCTGTTTTACATCCAGTTTACAACCTAACAAACAACATCGATGTGGAGAACACCAAGCTGAGGATGGAGCAGTACCAGAGGGAAAACAAAGACATCATCCAGAGGAATAAGGCCAAGCTAGTATGCTCCATCTCCACTCCGCCCTTAGACAAGGCCAGACCGTGGCTTGGAGCTCGCATGACTTCTGATTTGTGGTCAGTGATGTTGCAGGTTGTTTTTAAGATCCTGTTTCCTTCTCCTCCCTCAGACGCGGGAGCAGGAAGAGCTGGAGGAGCTGCTGCTTCTGGAGCAGCAGAGTAACGAGCAGCGGCGGCTGGAGGTGCTGCAGGAGGAGAAGAGGCAGCTGCAGGCCAAGAGGAAGAGCAAACAGGCTCTGCTGGATGAACTGGTGAGAAATGCACGTGTTGTGTCACCGAATTGACTAAAACTGATAAATCTAGGGATCAGGAACGACAAGGGGGAAAAAAAGCTTCTGCGCATACTTTACCTCGCATCCACAGACACACACTTACACAGTCAGCCTGAGGCTTGATGCCTGCAACACCATTAAGAGCTTATTACCAGTCATTGCACTGTGGCTTGCATTGTTCTCATTCTCTGATCCCAAAGCCTTTCAGCTTCATTGTTTTGAGTTGAGGGCTTTGGAAGTTATTGTTCCTGCAGAGCTGCCTGCAGAAGCACCATCACAGATAGCAGGCTAAGCTGTGTGCTTGTTTGTTTAAGGCACAGCGCCTGTTGACTGTAGGCAGATGAGATCAGCTCAGACCCCCCTCTGAGGGGAACTCTCCTGGGCTCTGACATCTCTACCTCTCTGTGACCATTTGCACCAGAATTTATCTATTTAGTTTCCATATCTACTGTATTCTTATCAGTAAAAACACTAATTTACATATTGGTGTTAAGGGCAGCAGCTTCTTATCATTTTCTTACCATTTCTTTTAAAATGTTTAAACGTCACAGTTTGAATTAGATTTAATAGAAACATTTAAATGATCAAGCCAAGAATGTTTGAACAATCAAAGCTATTGTTGAAATTGTTTCTTATCTTAGATAAATGTTATAATTTTAGTTCTGAACCGGTTGGTTACTAGTAACTAAGAAAAGTTTACTTACCCACTTATTAATGGAATGCCCAGATTGTTGCTGCGCTCTGTCTGTCAGATGGCTGAAAATATGCTATTTGCTTTTCTTTTTCCTTAATAACCAGACTAATCAACCAGCTAATTTTGGCTTATTACACTTTTTAACTATAGATTAAAAAATAAAACAGAAAAGAAAGATGACGAGCTGTAAGAAAGATCATATTTATTTAAAAAGTGGTTTGAAATTTAGATCTTTAGGTTTCTAGTAAATACAGATAACCTTGGAGTTTTCCTTCAAGGTTATTTTTCTGGCTCGTTCCTAACCTCGGCACTGGTTCAGCATTCCTGCCTGTTGCATGAAGGCTGTTTCATGATCCCAGCTCTTGTAGTTTGTGCACTTAGACATATGTGCCTGACCTTGCATTTAATTAGAGGTTGTGTTTTCTAGACGCCGTCTGCTGCACGGTCACAACTTTTTAATATCTCTGCCTTCAGTTCAGTGAGTGCTTGCCTGAAAGCATCATTTACTGATGGTTATCTTAGCTCCAGTGATGAGTGACGGACGGAGGCTGCCGCCTGTGTTGCTCTCTGAAGGAAAAGCTCTTAATGAAACTCTTTCATGACAGACGCTGAACTCTCCCCAAATCACTTGTGTCCCTCCAGGAACAATCTCAGCTTCCTGCCACCATCTTATTGGCTCAGCACAAAGTTCGTGCTGCCCAGCTGGAGACGCAGATAGAGCAGCAAAAACAGAATGTGAAGCCGACCAGTTTGTTTTCAACTGGAATCCAAATAGTAAGTAAAACCACTGTGGATGTTTTGGACATTAATTGGGTTTCTAATGGGCCTGGAAAAGGCTTGTATGTAAAGTATGAGTTTTTTCTCTCTCTCATCTAAATATTATCCTTCCTTTCCTTCATGTCCTCAAGTTTTTCCTTTCTTTTTCCTTTTCTTTGTTCTTTTTTTCCTGAGCCCTTACTTCTTTCCTTCCATGTTAGCTCAATATGTACATACTGTAAGTTCTTCCTCCTCCTTTCCTTGTCTTTGTCATGTCCTATCATCCTACTTTTCCTTCTCCCTCTGTCCTACCTTTCTTCTTTCCATTGTTGTATTTCTTCTCTCTAGCTCTCACTTTCTTCCTTATTTTCATTTCTGTCCTTCCTTCCTTTTAAACTTTTGATAGAATACATCTCTAAACCTTTTTCTATTTATAGGGAACTTTTTACGGAGCCCCTAAAGGGACATGGAGGGGAAAAAAAGAACTTTTGCAAGATCCCGCAATAGTTTTGCGAGATCTTATGAACCAAAAAAAAGTATTGCGAGATCTCGCAAAAAATAAACGTTTGCGAGATCCTGCAATAGTTTTGCGAGATCCTGCAATAGTGTTGCGAGATCCCGCAATAGTGTTGTGAGATCCTGCAATAGTGTTGCGAGATCTCGCAACACTATTGCGGGATCCTGCAAAACTATTGCAGGATATCGCAAATGTTTATTTTTTGCGAGATCTCGCAATACTTTTGCGAGATCCTGCAATAGTTTTGCGAGATCCAGCAATAGTGTTGCGAGATCCCGCAATAGTGTTGCGAGATCCCGCAATAGTTTTGCGAGATCTCCCGCAAAAGTATTGCAGGATCTCGCAAAAGTTTATTTTTTGCAAGATCTCGCAATACTTTTGTGAGATCCCGCAATAGTTTTGCGAGATCTTGCAAATGTATTGCAGGATCTCGCAAAAGTTTTATTTATTCCTTCCATGTCCCTTTAGGGGCTCCGTAGGATTGCATACTGACCTTGTCCCTCTTCTTTTGTGTAATGTCGTGTTTTGGGACTTCTCTAGAAATTAAGAACCTCTCCAAATCAACCTCCATGGTTGTAGCTAACACATGGGCGTGTTATCCTCATATAGCAGTACACTTTGCACCTCCACTGTTGTGTGTCTGTTTTACTTCCGGTTCGCTGACATGGCAAAACGTTTTGCGAGATCTCGCAAAAGCTTATTTTTTGCAAGATCTTGCAAAAGTATTGTAGGATCTCGCAAAAGTTTATATTTTCCTCCATGTCCCTTTAGGGGCTCCGTACTTTTTGGACTAAAACTTAGAAACATAAAAAGTGAGACCTCTGGAAACTGTCGTTTGTAGTCCAAACTTTTTATGCATTGAAATGTAAGAATATTTGATTAAGTTGAGACATTAATTGATCCACTTCTTAAAAAGTTTTATGAGCAGGAACTGAGTGGACATTAACCATCACTGTGTTCATTTAACAGGCTTTTAACTGTGCTGCAGCTGTACTTGCATAGAGATGCTCTGAAAGCATCTCCTCTTGTTATCGTCTGGTAGATCACTACCTACCAAGACTACTAGCATTTATTTGTGTGACAATCATACTTTCATATTTGAGTTAAAAAATTAGTTCACACTATGAAATCTATGAATTTCTGAGCTAAGAATTTTTCATGCCTGGTTGTTTTTGTCTATTTTGTCCATGGAGGCTATACCTGTATTTAAAATAAAAAAAAAGAGGTTTTAGTATTCCTTAGATTTATATGAGATGTTAAACGTTCGGGACAGAGTTTGGCTGAATAGCATTTGTTTTTTTGACTTGTTAGTAATAAACCTTTAGTTGGAATAAGTTAGATTCCCGATTGATGCAGATATTTCAAGTGTCTGCTTAGTAACGTAAGCAAATAATAACTTTGGAATATTTGTGAAAATCAACAGTGAAGATAGACCCAATTTTTTCCCTTGTATTGGTATCGGTCGATATATGCCCGCATTGACCGATTCATTCGAAGATTTAGCCGCCATGCCTCGATATAAAGAGAAGCGCATGCAGTGATGTAAATGGAGGAAGAAAAAGCAATATCGGTTTCAGGAATCGGCCCAAAAATATTTGCAGCACATATCGGGGATCAGTTAGACTGATTCCAGAATAATCCGTATCAGCATTAGCCTTCAAAAAAAAATATGAATCAGTCGATTTCTTGCTAAGGACTCTGCCATCAGTTCAACTTTTAGAAATTGGCTACATTTTTCCTTTTTCTTGACAAAAGCACACTTTGTAAAATGTGTGCAGATTTTCTTGCTGAACGTGACTAAAAGGTAGTGCAGGTTGTTCAATGATGATAAATGTATTCAGTCTGTCGGCTGTTGCAGTACCAAGGTGGGGGCCCGTCTTGTTCTGCTGTGTATTCAGTTGAGGCCTGTTTTAATTTCCTCACTTGTTAACATTGCTGCATTAATAACTGTTCAAAATGGTAACAGTGCATGTTTGACCTGATCTGGTGCTTCTTCAGTGTGGGAACGGGCTTTGACCTCTTCGCTCGCATCATCACATTCCTCTATGAGAGCGGTGGGTCCCACGAGGGCCGAGCATGGGGGCTCCGGGCTTTAGCTGCGCCGCAGTTTATGCACACGATGTGCGAGGAGGACTTTTTTCTTGGCTGTCGTTCATGTTTTCACTCATTTATTTTCATTTTACTGGGATGAGATAAGCTGTGTCATCATCCACAGTCTGTCCACTGCAGCCCGCATGAGATACGGTTGTCTTCTCACAGTTTAGTGATGCATGGCGCTGATATCTGCTTCGTCCTCGTCTAAGGCTTGAAACTGGAGTTTGATGCAAGCCATCACTTTTCTCTATACAAAACTGCATTGGAAATAGTTTCTTCTATGCTACCAGATTTGGCTTTGCACTTTTTGATAGAAGGTGGGAATTAAATAAACTTAAAGATGGAGAGAAACATGGCCTACTTGTGTTGTCCTTGGCTTCTCTCCTGGCTTTTTTTTCCCAGCTTCTTTCTTGAATTTCTCTTCATCTCGTTTGTGCTGCTCTTAGTGGAACGGAGCTCTCACCACGCATCTGCTCGGTTAGACTGAGAGACGTGAGTCAGGGGAAAGTGTTGGTTTGGATTTCCCTTCCCTTCAGAGTCCAGAGCAATGACTTTGTTTTACTTGGTAGGTTTTCAGTAAAATACTGTGGGTTCCTGCACATTGCTGGAATGCATGTATCTACATGCGTTATGGTCTTGGCAAACACTGTATTGATAGACATTTTGGAAAAGCAAATCAAAAAGGTAAATATTTTAATACAATAAATCATTTGTGGTAATTATCTTTACACCCGTAACTGTCCGTGCAACAAAATAAACAGTTTGGCCACTTTTATGCAAATAGACAATTACTATTGCCAAAATATGTTTTACATTTTTTATATTATGTTGAAGTTTCAACTTTCCTTCACAAACTTGTGTTTCACTGGAAGTTTATGACTATGCCATATTTAATGATGAACAGGAAGGCAAATGATTGTTGGCTTTCAGCCTAATTTACATTTAAAAACCTGAGATTTAACCTACGTATAAATTCTGCCGCTTTTCCCCGATACCACCAAATAAAATATAATGCAACTAAAAGCTTTCACATTTCATTTTAATTAATAAATAGAGTCCAACTTTGGGTAATCAAACCAAGGTTTACATTCAGCTGTTCTCTGAAGGGCAACAAGGTTTGTAAAGGTATTTTTTATAAACAAATAAGATCATGAAGACCAATGAGCACAGCAGATGGAACACTGAAAAAGTTATGGAGATCTTAAAATGCAAGTTTAGCTTATAAGACCATTTCCCAAGCTTTAAATATCTCATAGAGCTCTGTTCAACCCATTATCTAACGATGGAACGGGTATGCAAACCTGCCGGGAAATGGACGTCCTTCAGAACTTCATCAAATAAGATGGCAAGAAGCTGACGGTACCTGGTAGATCTTCAGAGATCCACACCTTAGGTCAGGGGTCACCAACTTTCATAAGGCTGAGGGCTACTTTATGGGTACTGAGTCATAGGACGGGCTACCAATACTGAGCTATGAACTAGAGGAGTCGGCGTTTACCTGAACTTCATAGATAATAAACATATTTCTATTGTTTCTTTTCATTTTTAATTTGCTTTTAAATATTCTCATGATGAAATCCATATAAATCCTCAAATGTTCTAATTTATTGATGTGATAAGATGCTTCATAAATGCTTCAAAATAAGAGCTTCAGTAAAAATAACATTTCAGATTTAGTCCACTGGTGAATTGTTCTGTTTTCAAAAGATGCTGAGGGCACCCTATGTTGTCCTTGAGGGCCCCTTGGTGCCCACGGGAACCACGTTGGTGACCCCTGCCTTAGGTGGTAAAATTTGTTGTTTTTTTATATAAACTCCACCAATGTGGTCTTTATGAAAAATTGGATGGATGAAAGATGAGAGGAAAATTTTCCTTTCACGGTCTACATATAAAACTGACCCTCCATCACTCCTAACCCTCAGGGCTTTAAGACATAGTGGTGGATGCATCATGCCATTTGTAAAATATGTTGAAGGCCATAAATCTTTTCCCTTACTTTATGATTATGCTCTGTTTCACTCTACAGTTTGGTTATGTAATGTTACTGAGGCATTTTGTGATTTTTTTTCTTATATTATTTTTAATTAAAAGTGAAAACACAAATGGGTGCCCTCAGTCTCTCTCATCCAGTCGTTTTTCTTTAATCACCCTGTCCATTGAGTTAGAGGATGCGAGTTCTTCAGCACTGTGGTCATTTTTAGACTAAATTTAAAGTAGGATCTTATGTAAAAACTAGTTCTAATATGTGCTGGGAAGAAAGGTATTTTCATTTACTCTGGCACACTCCAACATCAAGGTGAATTTTCTTAGGAGCATTTAGAGAGTCTCCTATTCAAACACGGATGTTCCAGGCCGGCTGTGGGTTAACGTCACAGTTGAATGGCCGGATGAGGAAGTTGGCCAATCCTGGGGGGAAAGAAGTGGTGTGAGTCCAGGTGTGATATTTGATGGGATAGGCCTGGTCTTGCCTCAGGAATGGTCTGGAAATGTTCCCTAATCCCTCACTTTGTAGGTGCTCTATTGAACCAGGAGACACACAAACATCCATGTGCGGGTGCATGCGGATAAATACCCCCCATTGCCCCTCCCCCTTAAGTCTGAGCACACAGCGTTTGAAGAATAAAGTGTCTTTCTGAAATAGATGTCCTCTGAAATCAAAAGATCTGCTCTGTGTGGGAGGATTCACTGTTTAAACAGGCTTTTTGTTGACTGATACAGGGCCGACCTCACAGCTGAGCATGATGCCAAAGACTCATCATGCAATCGAATAGTCTACTTGGCACCTGCTTTCATTAAGGTGTAGATTTTAAATGAGTGGGAGAAAAAAAAACATTAACATGTTATTGTGGCAGTAAAGGTAGAGCGCATCATCATCAGTGGGTGTGTGTTTGAGCTGATGGGGGATTGTTCTCAGCTGCTGCAGCCTCCCATTCCGGAAAGCAGCTGACCGATGGGGAATCTTTCCACCTTGGAGGGGCTTTCAGCGCCATCTTAGATGAAAGGTCCTTGGTTCCAGCCCTGCTGGGGGCCTGGGCCCTCTGCCCACAGGCAGCATAGCAGCTGACATACCTGATGAGGCCGACATGGGCACCTATTGAAACAGGAGGCACATAAACAAATGGCAACACACACACATTGTGGAGTTAATGTGGGTGGAAAGTTTATCCCTAAACACTGATGTGTGGCTGGCTGAAATAACCCAGGTTCTCTCTGGCTTTAGTCTATTGGACACTTGGACAGTGGAATTTGCCTGCAATAGAAAGCACAACACAGTCCCGCACGCAGGGCGACGGCGAGGCCAGTGTTTGCTCTCCTGGTTGAGTCCTCTAACATGACCTCTGCTCAGCAGATGCGCTTGTCGACGCAGGCCGCGCTCTGCAGACTGGCCCAACCTGTTCTGTCTGAGTTGTTGCTATAAACGCACTGCAACCCCCACTGATGTTTGTACTTTTATCTTCCTTTCCTTGTTCACACTCAGAAGGAAAAAAACTGACAGATCTTCACTACATAGTTCTGTCAGAAAGAAAATTAACAGCTAAAACAGAGTATGACCTTCTAGTTTTTAAAATTTATTTACCGTTATCTAGGTTAGTGCATGTGGGGGTCTTGATAAGGAGGGGAGTATGGAGAACTTAGTCCTGATTGGCACCAACACATGTGCATTCACACCTCGGCCCCCTCTGACGGTCTGGCCCCACTTCGGAGGGCCCTGCCGAACCCAGCCTGCAGGGAAGGGGAGTTGTCAGCTTTAGGGGCTTTGCGCCGGAGCAGCTGCCACTGATCAGGGAGTTATATTTAAACTGGTAAGGCAGAGGGAGCCAGCAGTTTTTACACTTGCTACTTGGTGCTTGGCGTGCCAGTGAGCAACCCCAAAGCCCTTTATCCATACAGAAGCACCGACAGCTCTGGGGCAGACGAAGGAAGTGAGAATGGGAAGGTGTTAGCATAGCTCCTAACAAGGCTCCTATTTTCATTCCCTCCACTATGCTCCACAGTTTCCTCTCCCTTGTTCCTATTATCACTTCTTGCATTAGTGAAGAGGTCCCAATCGGCTCCCAAAGCCCCCTGGGAACCAAGTGAATTTCTGTTTGTGTGTCTGCACATGTGCAGTGGAGGTACTGATGTAGAAGCTGGTCTCTACAACCTTGAGGTGTCCTGCTGAGCTGCAAAATGAGGCTCAAGAGCGGGGGTGGGGGGTGTAGTTGTATAGTTTTTCCATGTATAGTTTATGTCACATGTCATCTCAAGGCACTTTACAGTTCAACCACATCATACAGTCAAATTGATTCAAAGTTTTATATCTAAGGAAAACCAGTTGATTGCATCGACTCATTGACTTGAATGCAATCCCTCACACTAGGCATACTTGTAGTGACAGTGGAGAGGAAAAACTCCCTTTTAACAGGAAGAAACCTCCAGCAGAACCAGGCTCAGTGTGAGCGGTCATCTGCCGAGGCTGACTGGGTTTAAAGGAGACAGAAGCAGAGACACAAAAAGCAGCTGCAAAAGGCGGCCTCGTTCAGGAAACACACAGCCAGGCAGACAAGCTCCGAGCCAGCTCCCATACCAGAGGACGAAGAGAGCACATCCACTCAGTCACGGCCAGAGAAACAGGATGACACTGGAAAACAGGCTGATCTCCTGCATCTATAAACAAGGGTGTTGATGGAAGCAGCACAGCTGATGTTTCTCTCCAGGATGGCGTCACAGCCAAACAGGAACAGACGAGGCAAAGCTACTCTGAGGAAAAGCAGAGAGAGAATAACGTTAGAGATTGAACTAACTGATTCTGCAGAATAGGAGAATAGAGAGAGAATGAAGCAGAATGATGAAATGGGTGTCCCTATGTCCTCCAAAAACTAAACCTATAGCAGCATAACTATAGAGATAGCTCATACAAAGCAGTGGTTCATCAGTGAGGGTCTACTGGTGGTACTTGGGCTGCCTGGACTGGCTCGCATTAGAAATTATGCTGTTAAATATTTCCTAGGTAAGTGTGATGGAATTAGCTGAGGATGAGGAGCAAATGCTGGGGGTGTTGCACTTTGAAAAGCTTTTTTTATTTCCCTTATTGAGGTTAGTTTTTTTTATTATTATTATTCTGTGGTCAGTATGGAAGCAGGTTTTTTCCAGGGCAGCGGCTTTGTCCGGTTTAAGATCCTTGGTTCCTTAAATTAGGAAAAAAGCAAGTTCTAATTTCAAGACTGCTTTTAATTTTCCCCAGGTAATAATTTTCAGACTTTAAAACTAAAATGTTCCTAAAAGTGTTTGGAAAAAAAGAAAAAACAGAAAAAAAAACAGTTAAAGATTTTATGAAAATGTTTATTACTTTGCTCAGTTGTAAGGAATCAAATTAACTGGGAACTAGGAAGAGGTACGAAGGTCCACTCAGATGTTTTATTTTACTCAAACACCTGGATCTGGGACCAGGCTAACAAGTATTAGCAATTCAAATGAATAACAATGTTTTTCATTCCACAAGTGAGAATAGAGAAGATAACCAAAAATAGAGAAATGTGATAAGCAGACTGCTGTTCTTCACCGGCTGGAGAATCCGGAGAGGAGACAACTTCATTTAACCTTTTAACACCGTCCTTTCAGGCAACATCAAAACACAGAAACTGAATCTGTGAGTTTCTGAGGATACAGAATTATCCCCACTGGCTCACCAGTGATTTCTTCAAATCATCTTCCATGTGGTTTTATTAGGATTGATGGCCCCCAAAGGCCCACTTTAGTGCCACTGGGGTGTCATAAGAGTTAAAAAACCAGTTACATGCACAAACTTACAATGAACACAAAGCTGTATAGGTAGTTGGAAGGGCCCCTGTGATGATAAAAGCAGATGTTCTTGCTGGCTCTCTGCTGTGTTGATCCAAAGACCCCCCCCCCGCTGGGCCCTTTGCCGTTTCTACTGCCCTGGACCTGACTGGGGGTCTCAGTCCTCCATCCATTCTGTTGCTCTTTCTGCTTAGGAGCATTCTTGAAAACAACATTTGTTTGTTGTAATTCATAGAGGCTTTAAATAGGAGGTGGTGAGTTAGTGATTGAGATTGGAGGGGGATTTGATGATATATCTGGACTATATGAAAGGTTTTGAGTCTTCAGTTAAAGACATGCCATAAATGATTAAGCTGTTAATGTGTTGCCATGGTAAATAAGTCTGCCAATGTTCAAGGTGCCCTAAAGAGGAATGTGTTAGAAATATCTCAACACAGTGGGCTCCCTCTGAGGGACTGGATTGCAGTTGTATGCTGTTCCCAGTCTGGTGCTAGATCTCTCTGTGTGCTTTCCTAGGTTCTGGTAGCCTGAAGGAAGATGGATGGAGAGGCTGCCACAGTATAAAGGAACTGGAAAGTGACAGGGATCGGGTCAGCTAGTCCAGATTTCTTTAGCATGCATGGGATGATTGATCAGGACCTTTGTAAAGGGTAAATTGAAGCAGCTGTTCTACATCTGAAATTAAACTTTGAACTTAGAAATCTAGCATTTTTACCTTGGTTTTGGTGGGATGCTCAAAGGGAAGTTTTTCATATGTGGAATGTCCTTGCTAAGGCAATAAATTGAGTTAATTCAGAAGCCACTATTAAACATAAATTCATGACTAATATAGTGAAAGGTTTCAACCTATTGGATCATTGTTTACTCATAATGAAAACTTCCAGATTTTATTAAATTAGAAAAGTAAAACACTTTGAAAACTGATCTTAAAATAAGTAAAATGATTCTTAAATGAACTGTATTTTCCCTTAATTTAAGCAAGTAAATATTAACATCTACAAATGGAATTAGTATTTTCCCCCTTAAAATAAGATACTTGCATAATATGTTCTTAGAATAAGTTGTTTTTTGTTATTTTAAACATAAATTATCTAATTCCTTTAGTGAATTGTCTAACCTGCTCAATATAATGGAAAATGCACTTGATTACTTCTTTTTAAAGCAAATAAAATATTTTACTACAGAGACGTGGGCCATATACTGTACAGTACGGTACTTAATCCTTGTTCAGGGCTCCTTTTGCCACACAATCCTCCAGAAGTTGTGAGCTATACCTGGTATTCAAGCACCTCTTCTACCACACATTTTCCTTCCACTTAACTTTCCACACTAAATACAGCACTCTGTAATAAACAGATTTGTTCAGTGATTGGCTTTTCTAGCTTTTGGACTGAATGAATGAGAGCAAAATCAACAGTTATACCCATAATGTATAAACCATAACATGACTTATCTGTACAAAAAAAACAACATTTTTTTATTTGTTCTTATGTTTATTTTCAACAAAGTTGAATTTGGCTTGTTTTTTTAATACCGTAGATGCAAGTTATAAAGCAAAACATTTGCAACATAAATCTACAATGAAACATTTATTTTTATTTAATTTCCTGACACCCACCAATAAACGTTTTATTTGATCAGTCATCCTCCTATTGCAGCAGAAGCAAACCTGTTGCTCCACTGAAACAGAATCATTAGGCTGAGGCATGCATAAAAAAACAACAACATTCAACTTTCATTACTCGTTCAGTGGAAAATCCCACTAGATTGCAGTTAATGTGCTGCCACTGTCACTATCTTAGCTCCCCCACCTCCCCTCACCTGCACAAACTAAAAGCCGCCGCACAAAGTAACAGGCTCAGACTTGTTCTGTTAAAATAGCTGAAAGTCATTCTGAAAAAAGAAAAAAAAAAGAACAGCGTTATGTGAATAAATGACCTGTAAAACGTCCCATTAGCAAAGACACATTTCCTTTCAGCAGGTATGATGATCATTGCTGAGGGGGAAACCCAGCATCTAAGCTTTTCCCCATGATGATGAAGATCAGCAGCTGAACTAAATTATCTTGCAAACGTAATCGTTAGTAGCTAAAAGTACCACGTTTGCATATTCCACCTAGAATCAAAATGACGCTTCTATAGAACGCCACTTTATAATTGGTGTGTTGTGTTGCTTTCTGCCTGTACACACCAGGACAATAACACCCATTGTTCTGTTCTTATTGAGCAAGAAAACTTAACATCTTCCTCCTCATTGTGCATCACTTTGAAAGCTCCAGCTCAGCTTTGCTTCCTTTATTGCCCGTGTGTTTGTGCGTGTGTGTTTTCAAATAAGCCAAAGCATGTGTGACAGGCGGGCAGGGCAGTCTGCGGCCGCGGGGGCACATGTTACTTGTTTAGTTTGGTTTTCATCAGCTCCCCTCTGTGTTCTGTTGTTTATTCTCCCCCACTTCTTTTTCTCTGCTTTCTCTCTTATCTTTTTGTCTCCCCTTTGTCTCTGTGTTCCTTTGCTGAACTCCAAAGTAGTTGGTGCGTGTTTAAACAGCATCTCTTTTAATTCCATTGACTTTGGTTTGTCTTCTGAGGCTGGTTCAGTAATGCTGAAGGCCCATAGAGCTCTGACGCTGGTGGGAAATTCCCTTTTTCTTTGCACGGCCCCAAATCGAACAGTTTCCTGCTGATCACCCCGATCAGCACCAATAGTGAACACGGCAGCTCCTCTCCAATCAGAGCTTTTCAGGCTCTGGTTTTCTGCTTTTGTACATGTGGGTAGAACGAGTGCCAAGCAGAGCTGAGGATTTGCTTAATGTCATCGGCTTGATTCACCCAGCTTCAGGAGACTGGATCGTGTTTGCATTCCCCTTTTCCTGCTAAAGTTTCTAGCAGAGTTGCTTAGCTGCTAACACACTGTTAACTGCCAAAAGCGTTTTCAGTATTGTCCTGTTTTAGTTTATCCACTAAACAATAAAATGTGTTCCACTTTAACAGTTTGGCTGTCATTAACTCCATTTCTTTTCCCTTTTCTTTTGAGGCTAAGGTTTCCATTATAGTTATCAGAATGAAATTTATTTTGCATTTGCTGAATAATCTGCTTTTTTTTCTTTTCAGGGTCAGACTGTCTCTCTCCAGCCTTTGCCCAGGATACAGGAAGTTCTGTACCAGTATAAACCCCTCCAGGTTGAAACTTATGGACCCCCAGCACCAGACCTGGAGCAGCTCAGCAGATTTGGGTATGAACTTGTTTTTTTCGGTTTCGCTCCACCCACAGCGACTTGATTAGTTAGGTGTTCAGCAGTTGGCGCAGTTTGTCTGTTGATTGGTAGAGGATTTGGCCCATAAAGTTTATGTTTATTCAGGGTGTCCGCGTGTCATTAAAAATCATTCAATTATTATTTTTTAAATTAAGGCCTTAATTGGCATTAACATTTACTAAATTTGATACTTGTGGAATTAAAATGCTTCAGAAAATAAGCTTGAGGCGGAGAAAAGGCTAGATAATGGGGAAAATGCAAATTTGAACCAAAGTGGCGGGAAAACGAGGAACTCGGGACATGGCTGCAGCCTGTCCATATTGAAGATGACGTGTATATAGGATATCTATGATATATATATGTATGTGTGTGTGTGTGTGTGTGTGTATGTATGTAATCATTTTCTATTCTATTGATCTGTTTTCCATTTTCCTCCTTTAGCTTTATACTCTAGCTTTTTTCTAGATAAAAAGGCAGTTTAGCAGAGCTGTTCTTTCTTATTCAGAGAGAAACGTCTAAACATGTTTCATAAATTGGAGGAATTGATCAACATTTGTTTGGAGATGTTTCATGGCTAAAATAATGTTATGCATATTTTTAACAGTGAAAGTACAATCATAATTTCTCTATGCAAAGTAGCTATTTTATTGTCAAAGAAAGGTATGCAAAAACACATAGCTGGGCTTCTTTCAGATTACCTGCCAATGGAATTCAAATAAATGTAAGAAACGAGCCATTAACTTTTAAACTTACACTAAGTTGTTCATTTGCTTTCATGAGATGGCTCACTTTAAGGTCTTTCAGTACAATTCAGAGGTAAAAATAGGAATCTAAAGGTCTAAAGATATGTATGCTAATAAACAATATGTTTAGGGTAGGAATTTAGTGACATGAATATAAGGGCCGATGTAGATAATTCATATTTAAACTGCCTTTATGGGCGGTAACTGATATGTGCTGATATTATTTTTTATATATGTTCCTACCCTTGTTGCATTGTTAACCCTTTATAGGGCAAGTTAGCGTTTTTGTTCACTTGCATCCCCCTTACAAATGGAATCCCCCCATCCCTCAGTGAGGTCTAGAAGCACAAGATCTATATCCAGCCATTCTGCAAAGATACTGCTACATGGCTGTACATCTTATTTTGGCATTTGACCAATTAGATGAGCCCTTGAATGATGTATTACCTACTGTAAATTAAGTTGGAAAAAAAGTTAACAAATCAAGAAAAAAAGGTGAAAATCTAATTAAAAAGTTAAAAAGTAAAGTTAAAAAGTTGACAAGCCAAGTTAACAATTATATTTAGGTTTATAATCTAAAAAATGTAAGTGCCAGTATCAGTATTAATGCCTTTAACATTATGTTGGACCAAAAAAAAATGTGTTTCTTTCACTCTAAGTGTTTTTAATTAATTTCTTATAGAAGCACTTTTGTTATTTTTCCCAATATATTCGGGCAAGTTGGCGTTTCTTGTTAATCCATTGACATCCGTTTTTGCCATCAACATATCCATATTTTTCAATGTTAAAAAGGTAATAAGGTCCTGAATCCCAAAACACTATTGGCTTGAAAGGTTGATTTTCAAAGTATTTCCCTGAGTGCCCAATAAATGGTTGAAAAACAACCGCAGAGCTGACATTGCTTCAGTGCTTCAGTTAAACGCCAACAATCCTGCTCTGCATGGTCATTGCTGTTACATAAACAAAGAACAGAGTGGCTGTGTTTGAACGTCCACCCTTACACCATTTTATGAGTGTCCGAATGTCAAGTGGATGAAAAAGTAGTGAACTCAAAATGTCCCACAAAATACCTTAAAAGAAGAGTATATTGATCGTCACTGCACGAGCCGTTGTATCCCAGAATGCTTTGCAAGAGCTCTCCTTGCAGAGCATCTGTTCCCAACAACCTGAATACGTTGTTACATTGATGCTGATTTTTGTGCAGTTTCTGACTTGGTCAGTTAAATAACATCCTGCTGTTATTTTTTGCACATCTCTGTTGTTGCTGCTATATTTAACATATCCATTACTGTAAAAATGTCCGAAGCTGTTATTTATTTTTTTATTCTTCAGATACAGTGTTTATATCGTAAAAACACTGTAAAGTACAATACTGTATTTGTTTTTTTTCCCCTATCTTTTATTTTCATACACATCTCCAAGCTGCACATTGTCTGACCACTTCTACTTTAACCTTTTGCTGCCCGTTAAGCCCACAATGTCCCCATTTTGGGACAGTAAAGGGATTTTCTATTATATTTTACCATGGGATTTGTATTTGGGGTGAGAAAGAACAAAGATTGCGCAGGCATGGTGCTGGGTGCTAGAGTCATGTGACCAATGGGCAGTGAAAAGTAGTGATCATCTGTCAGAATGGTCAGTTAACTGATTTCACTATAAAGTCTCTCGTTTGTGGCTTTTTGGCCAAACCTTGAATACGTCACTACAGAAGAGTTCTCTAGACCCACAATCATCAATTAACTTTTAACCTGTTTAACCTCAGTGGCTTTTAAAACTGATTTCCCTGTTAAAATATACTACAAAATGAGTATGCAGGTCATTAGTATACAGTTATCAGGTCTTAAGGCAAACTTTGGTAGCTGTATAAAGGTAACACATACAACATTATTTTTTTCAGTTTAAGCAACACTGCAGAGGGTACTATGCCTGATTGTAATCGACTAGAAGGATGTTTTAACTGGTCCCACAGCTTTCAAGCTAGTTTTGAGCAAGGGATGAAAGCTTCCTTAAATTTATATTTAGTTAAGCCTTCTTTTTCTTCAGTTTCAGCATTTAGTCTTCCTGGATTAATTATGCTGAATTAAGATAACCTTAAATAAAGCTCAGTACTAACCCACTGCCATATGAGGCTGATGTCTGCCTGGTAGTTTAAAAACTTGCCACAGTGCCTTTGCTGTTCTTAGGACTCTACTCTTCTGGCATGAAATCTCCTACGTTCCTCCAGCCATGGAGGTTACTCATGTTCCAATGACCATGGGAACTGCTGCTGCCTCCACCTGCCAGGGTCTCTATAGCCCTTGTTTTTTATCTATGTTCCCTCTTTCAGATGTTTCCATCATTTAGCAAAATCTACATCAGTCAAAACATCCAAAAGCCGCTGCTTAACAAAGTACACTTGGCTGACTGGTCGTATTGTGGTGGACTGGTCGTATGTGCAACAACGATCTTGTTTACGCTCCACGTATCACACTAAAAAGTCTGGTTAAAAGACATTAATCCTTTTTTTCTCAAAGAAAACTCCCAGGATAAGTTAATGTCTCCTAAAACCTTCTGGAAAATGTGCCTTAGTATAATGAAACTTAACTTTACTAAATTATTTGGACCGAAAACATCAACATATATTAACAAGGGAGCACCACAGCCATAATGAAACCCAGTGGTGATTACATTGTGGGGTTTTCTTTTAACGGACAGGTTTTTTTGTGACCCAAGATAAGAGTATCTTTAGTCTCTTAAGATGAAGAGGGTTCTAGTATTTCAGAATGGCTTCAGCAGAAATAAACCTATGGACCCAACTAGAAAGGTTGTAGACATGAGAAGTTCTCACAATGTGGGAGATCTGGAGAATCTCTGAAAAGGGAAGTGGGGCCAATATTTCCGGACAAAATGTGACGCACTAAAGGCTGATTTATACTTCGAAACCGGGTCGTCTGTGTAGGTGTCGCATTGAACAAAAAGACGTCCCCGCCCCTTCCGCAGACACTCTGATGCACCTCTCCCGGATTGCAGGTGACTGCAGACAGTGCCGCAGATAGGAGGCTGGCTTGTTTTGTTTTTATGACCGCAATTGCGGAAAACGACTCGTGAAGTTTGGCCAGCTAGAAGATCGAGGTCTTTTTCCACCTGTATCCCCGCTCTTTTACGGCATCATGTCCCTCCATTGTCGGACAAACTGGCCTGAGCTTGTCTGCGTCAAGCTCACTGCGACACACTGCTGCGGGGAGTATAACCAGCCCTTAAGCCTCCTATCAAAGAAGACTGAATACTGTATACGACTCACAACCTGCTTTGATAAAGTATTAGTTTAAGCAAAAATGTTACATTGGCTCATTTTAACATGTTTATTCTAATACTTTAGCAAATAAAGAAAACATAAGGTGAACGATTATTCCTGACTCCTGAATTCATGAGGTTTTCTATTATGTAGTTGGAGATCACCTGGGATCTGTGCAACTCATCAGGCCTGGCTCATTTCTCATGACTCTCCACTGATTAAGTGAGAGAGGAAAGGAAACATGTAGGGGTGGAGGTACGGGCGACAGAGAGGGAATAAGAACCCTCCCCCCCCCCGCCACACGCCACCACTGTGCATCCAAAGCAGCGTCCATTAACACACACAGGAAACGGTTTCCCGACAGCCCCTTTGGGCCAATCAATCCAGGACGCCATTGGCCAAGTCCTCTCTGAGTGTTTGCTCTCCATCAGACAATCCAGCGCCCGGTCGTCTGCAGTTCAACTGCATGGCACTACGGTTTGCTCAACCACCTGGAGGGAGTAGATTTTATGGGGGGAAAATGGGGTCTCGTTCTTTCAGGGCACGCTCACTGCTTCAAGATTCAATTCAGATTTGCATCTTTGAACATGTGTGCTTTGGTTATTCACATAAGGTTTTTATCTGTTTATGCCATCAAGTTCATCAAGAAAAGAACCAACTTCAGATGAAACATTTCAGGAGCATATAAGTTGAAATGCTGGGTCTTATTTACATGATGTATGCAAGGAAGTGCTGAGGTACCACTTCTTTTAGCTAATCAATATGCAGATGAAACACATCTTGCAATTTTGCTGCATGCCAAGGCCTAAAGAAGGGAGGAAGAGAAGGGGGGGTTGTCAGCAGTTCAAGGGTCCAGAAGGACCCCTCCTGGAGTGGAAGAAGCACAGGCTACAGAGATAAATGAGGCTCTGTTCAGTGAGGAACACCAATCCCTTTGGTGCAGGAATCCGGCTGGGACACACACAGGCTAGTTCAGACAAACCACAATTCCCAAGATGCACTGTTCTGTTAAGTAAGAGCAAGAAATATTGCTGACATTTCTGCTCACACTGCAGCTTTTGACTCAGCTAAATTTGACCTTTAGTCAGATACATGGATAGGTGAGCATGTAAACCTGCACATGGTGTTTATTCATTCTGTTGTGTTATTGTTTCAAATGCAGTCATGCTGAGATTTTCCTCCTGCAGTTCCAGCATTTTGGATGCAACGCAACAAACATGGTTCTATAAATATTAATATTTATCAACCCAGAAGAGTGACGATGCAGACCGCCCTTCGAGCATGAATAGTGACACCAGCGCCTCTCTGACCTGTGAAGGGAAAACGCTTGGATTGGGTGGAGATATGGATGTAGATGAGGTGGAAGGGGCGTAGGGGGCAAGCATTTATTTTAAAACATGGCTGTTTGTCTTGGTAAAGGCCCACTGTGACAGCAGCTCCACTGGTGATTTGTCTTGGACAGAGCTGTCAAGTCAGACCGACGCGTTGAGCTCATACTCCCCACCACCCCAGCGGCCCCCTGGTCCTTTGGGGCCTGTCTGTTGTACAGAATGTCCAGTCAACACAGGCCTGACTGGAACCATTTTTTTGGGGGGGGCGTCTTTTTTCTGCATCCTTTCCTTTGTTTCTTTCTTGCCGTGTCCCTTTGCCCCCCCAAAAAAACCGCAGGAGCTCCCCTCAGCTGCCAGGAATAAGAAAAGCCACACCTCTTTTGCTGCCTGTACCTGAATAAATATGGGCTGAGCACAGCTCATATATTAAAGACAGCTGCCTCCATACTGGAGTAAAGGCTGCATGTTCAGGCTTTAGGGGCCTTTGCAAGTGCTCATTCAGTTTCCAATATCCGCACCCTTTGCACAGGATCTCCTGATGTGTGAAGGTGTGTATGACTTGCTACAGAGGATATGACCCCGACTGTTTGAGGTTTCCATATTGGTGCTACAGTGCTGCCCATCTCTTTGACTGGCAGGGACCCAGAAGTGTGCGTGATCCGTGAGAACTACGAACAGACTGTGAATGCAACACCGCAGCCTGTACTCCAAATGTCCCTCCATGGCTCTGTGCTTTCATGTCGAACAGTAAAAGCCTTTAATAAACAAAATCAAAGCTGAAGTAAATAATTCTCCGAAGACCCAAACAGAAGCATATGATGTTTATGTTCACATGGCTGTTGTATGGATCCCAGCATACTACACCTACAGGACCTCAGCAGTAGCTGTGAAACTGCTGGCGCCTCACCCTCACCCTCCACCACAAGAGGCCCATAACCTGCATACATCAAAATGATCAACACTTCAAAGTAGGGCTGCCCAGTATTAGAAAAACATGCATTGGGAATGTTCTTGCTGAATATTGCGATGACGACATCAGTTGCAAGTGTCTCAAATTGTCTGCGCTCTTTTCTTCATTTGTCATTGGTAGGACTTCTGCACCCTTTCCTCCATATTCATTTATTATAACAGTTACATTTATTAAAAACAATTATTACATTTATTAAATTACATGAAATTAAATTTAATATCAAACAATATTAACATAAGTAAATATAAAAGCAGTTTTCTTGTTAATTCTTGAATTATTGGTAATTAACCACAATTGAATTCTAATTAACCCTCATTTAACAAAAATCAAGCTTTTTCTTTTATGGTTCCTAGATTTCTAAATGCATTTCTTTTAAAGGTTAGAGACGCGCCATTTGAAAACATATTTTTTCATTGTTGAATTTAACCATCAGCATATTTCAGTGTTTTAAATATGTTTTTTTAATCTTGGTATGTGCTGCCCTTTGGTTTACCTATTGTTTATAAATGTGATTTAAAAATACAATGGATTTGGATTTTGGATTTATAGAACTCAGCATTGATTACTGGGAAATCTGTACAACCAAAAAAATGACTTGAAAAGAAGAGAAATTGGAGTTCTGTGAACCACAGTGACGGCGAAAACAGGGAACATGTTAAAGCTTTCCATTACTGGTTGATCTAAGATGATTACTCCAATAAGCCATTAAAGGAATAGTACACCCAAAACATGATTAGCCTTCATTTTCTACCCACCCCCATGCTGAACAACACTCTGGAATACTTTTTTGATATCTCAAATGCATCTGGAGATCTGGGAGGCTTCTTGCTGTCTGCTGACATTCAAATAATGGAGGTCTATTGTGCCCGAGACAGAAAGGTCCATAAAAGTCCACAAAAAATTGTCAATCTTCGTCTATACTGCTCATCCAATTTATTCCAAGTGTCCTGAGTG
>NW_015150552.1:1180103-1192194 GCF_000732505.1 Cyprinodon variegatus | reverse complement strand
ACTGAAGTCCTCAGACATTTTTCTTTCGTTGTTTCTTTCTTTGCACAGGTAAACAGCACATTTCTTCTTCTACGCTTGCATTATCATCAGAGCAGACGCTGAATGCGCACTTTCATCTGGTTGAGACCAGATGAAAGTGGGGGTGTTCAGCATGGGGGTGAGTAGAAAATGAAGGCTAATCATGTTTTGGGTGTACTATTCCTTTAAGGAATCACCCAGGAGGTCAAAAAAGAAACCAGAACAGTATCTAAAGCAGACTAGTACGGAAGAGGATTAGGGCCAGTGGAAAAAAAAATAGTTAACTGATTTTTAAATTTAATTTTAGTTTAGTATGGGAAAAAAGTCAGAATTCTGACTTTTTTCCCATACTATACTGAAATAACATTAAAAAAATCAGTAAACTTTTCTTTTTTTTTCAGTGGCCCTAGTCCTCTTCCGTAGACTAGGCCTCCGTTGCTTCAGTTCATATCAGAGTTTATGATTCAGTAGAATGAAAGAGAGACTTGGCAGCGATGGCATCCATGAGAGAGTTCCCAGGCCAGAACCACTGCTGACCTTTTATAGGAGGAAAAGGCTGCAAACTATAGTTGAATCGCTTGGTGGGCTTGTGTTTGATTACGTCTGGTTAAAAAAAAAAAACAACTCAGCATTTTTTGAAAAAGTAAATGATACTTGCAGTTTAACATGCCGTGATAATCTGGAACAGCTTTACTGCCTCAGGGCCTGGACGCCTCTCTGTATTAGAAACCAAACTTTTCTCAGTAGTTGAAAATCCAAAAAAAGTGTCCTGCCATCAGTTTGTAACCTTTAGCTGAATGCGTCTTTAGATAATGCAACTAGACAATGATCCAAAGAAGTTGGCAAGTTTACATCCGACTGGCTGAATATAAAGCTTTTGGAGTGGCCTAGTCAAAGTTCAGACTTAACTTAGGTCATCTTTGCTCTTAGGTACTGCATATTCTGATCATAAACATCATATTTGCTTTGCTTTTGTTGGTTTTCTCAGATCTGAAACATCAAGGCATGAAAAGAAATCTTAAATCTCTCAGGGGGGAAATCATTTTTTTTACAGGAATGTGTTCTGTTTATGCAGAGAAAAAATACATGTCATTTAAAAACACTTCAACAAGCAGTTATTATTTTTGTTAAATTGGACAGCGTTATATTAATGACAATTTGAAAAATGTTGCAGCTATTTACTGCTAAGGTAGTAAATCTGTTCATGTTGACAAGTCCTGTAAAAAAAAAAAGAAAAATATCTATTTTTGTTTATGCACTGTAGATTAGCATCTGGATCTGAGTTTCTACCAGAATACTTTTGAGGCTCTGACTGCGTAGGCGATGAAAAAACTGACTGGGATCCAGGAAAAAGACAAATCATATAGCAGGAAAAAAAAAAGTAAGGGAGAGAGAAATTGGCTTCAGAGCGCTGAAAAATTTTGACTCAAACCTCAAGTGCTGACAATGAAAGCTAGCCAGAACAGTTGTTTGTGTTGGCACGAGTTGCCCTGAAATTAGCCCATCTCTCTCTCTGTCTCTGACAGAAGTTGCTTAATGTGCTTCGCCAAATGCCAGTGTGTAAAATATTTTGAAGTCTTGCCGTCTCCTCCTCCCCCACACCGAATCTGTAATTGGTGGAAAAAAAGTTTTTTTCCCCTGTTTTTTGGGGGTGGTGGTGAGAGCTTGTCAGGGATCCGTCTCTTGTCGGCTGGGGTGAAGGGGAGCAGCTGAATGAATGGCTGTTTAGTCTGGAGCTTTCCTCCCGGGGATGCGCCTCTATGCTTAAGGAAGTATCCCTCGGAGCACTTTCTCTCACCGAGTTGCCGTCGAGGGGTTAAAAAGCCACAAATAGTTTGCTGTGACCTACATTCATAAACGAAGATCATAAGCGATTATTTTCTTCCCTTAAAACTTCCCCCCCCAAGTCTTAATTTAAACTGAATCGATATATTTGCGGGCATAAATCACTCTAGCACACACGCGCAGACCAGCTATGTTTAACGTGTACTTGAAACGACGCCTGCTTGCTGTTCTGGTTGGCAGCCAGAGGTTAATGGGTCTCTGAGTGATGCTCTCCTCCTGAGTCTTCTTTAGCTTCTAGTGCATCTCTCAGAGCCTGCGTGTTTATTTGAACCCTGCATGCATGTCTTTGTTTGTGTGTTGGTTCATATTGCATTGTTAAGTGCTTTGGTGGAAAGGAGTTTAATAGGGTAGGCAGTGATGCTGTCATTGCCATGAGTTCCTGGCAGCTAGCTTCACTGAGCCTCTTCCTGCCTGGTTTGCCTTCTTCATATTCTGAGTGGTCCTTTGAAATCTCTTGGACCAGAGGTTTCTGGGTCTGAGTCTGGAACCTTGCAGAACTGTTGAACATCAAGCCATTGCAGACATTTAAATAGCATGCTAGTCATTTTTTCCTTCCTTTTCTCTCTTGGTGCAGAAGAGTCAGTCATGACATTCCCTTTTTTTCCCCCTCGTATTATTATGTGGAGGGCAGCCAGCAGCAGGAATCTCTAGGATTACTTTGAATGGGTTTTCCATGTACTCCAGTTTCTCTGATCCCTGCGAGGCAAACATCCAGCTGAGGGCTCTGATGGGAGTGGAGGGGCTGGAGCAGGGTCAGGGGTCACTGACCAAGAGGGAGCGGGAAGTCAGAGTGCCTGGGCTGACAGAGGCAGACTGATGGGACCTTGGAGAGATGAGGCATGGTTTGTGAGCCATGAAGGTTTGTGCAGTTTCACACTCTTTCAGGCATAAACACTGCTTTGATGATTAAGTTAAGAGCTTCTGAACAAGACTCTTGTTAGCAAGACCTCACCTGAACCTTTTCAAGAGCAGCGGTGTTTGATCTGCCCTTGTTTTAAAAACCTACTAGATTACATCTCCAGGTTCAAATGGAGCAGAAATGCACATTTTAGCTCCTAATCTTTGATTATGTATTCTGTTTATTTAATACAATCATTTTACATTATTTATTTTCATTCTCTTTGATTATTCATTACCGTTATGCCATTGCAATGTAAAGTACATGTATCCCTCCTGAATGTGCTCTGTGAATAAATTTATCAAGTCAGTTTGCCAGTTTATCCCAGCCTGCTCTACTTCCAGTTTGGTCCAGCAAACTAAAGTTTTTAAACCCACTTTAAACCATGGAATAGGAGTGTCTTTCTTTTTTTTTATTTAAGCATTTTAATGAATTATAGGTAGTTATTTAATAAAAGTTCTTATATGACCTAATTCAAATCTGTGTTATTATTAAATCCTTTTGTTAAACCCTATTCTATTAAACTTTGTTCTGATCCCCAGTTGACATTTATGAAAGATGCCAGAATAAGAAAGCTGATCAAATCCACAGAATTATGACATCATGCTGGTATAAATAATAGATTAATCAGCTTCAGACGGACTGAGTAGAAATAAGGATTTTCTCATTTTTATTGGGTTATAATTTAAGTGCAAAACATCTCCCTATTGAACACAACATGATCTATACAAAAGACCCCACAGATTATACCTGATAAGTTCAGGTATGAAATTCTACAGCAGTTCATTGGCGTAATCTAAAACCTTCATATTATCCATTAAGGATGATATTTTAGTTTTGACACCTTTTATTTTCCCCAGCTTATGTTGTAGTTTTTATCCAACTTATATGTGTGCATAGAGTCCTGCAGTCTGCAGCAGTATATTTGCGTCTGTGCTCTGACGAGTGTACTAGACTGGTCTGTGAAACTGTTTGAGAATAAACATGGTGCCTATAAGGTTGAATTACTTTAAATGAGTTCTAAATATTTTATAAAATCTAAACATACAGTAAAAATTTGCAACATTATCAAAGGTTTGGCTCTGTGAATTATACCAGAAACCTTTCATATTTGACTGATAAGCTGCTTATTGCCTATTTATCGACTTTGACTCACTGGACAGCGTAGTCTTCTTGGGATTAAAAGGTGGTGGGTTAGATTCCCGCTTCCTCCTGTCGCATGTTGATGTCCTCTGGAAGATCTACTTAAACCCATTGCCTTAAGATCCCAAGAGGTGTATGACTGTGTGCATGTTAGTGAGTAAAATTGGTTAAATGTTATTCCTTTTTAAAGCCCACTTATTGCTCAGTATGACCAGAGAAACACTGTTAAAGATTCTGTCTGTTTACCTGGTCCACTGTCTGTTATTATATAAACATTTTGCATTTAAGATGGGAAAACAATGTCCGTCATTATTCTCTGTCCGGTCTCCTCAAGTGGAAAATTTGATTTAATTTCGTAAAAAGTCTTCTTTAAGGAAACTTTGGCCATCCAATTATGAATCAATGAATCGAAAAAACAATCGATTTGCAAAATAATTGTTAGTTTGTAGATTGAATTACATTGGTTAAAACGACTTGTTCAAGGAAAATATATTGAGTGAAACAAAAGTTATTGTTAGCCCTTCTACAAACCTACCAAAACTAAAAGGTAGTAGTAGGCTTTAAGTAAGCTTGTGTACTTTACACACTATTCGACCTTTTGACTTTCAACTTATCATTGTGAACCACTGGGAGTTTAACAAGTTGATGTGCTATGGTACATTAAGAAATGATGAGAGGTACCTCTAATGTCACACAGTGGAAACATTCAGCTGAGTTTTGTATGCTAATCCCTTTATTGTCACACAATGGAGAAATTCTCTCTCTGCATTTAAGCCATCCGCTTGGGGAGCTGTGGGCTGCCATTGTGTGGCGCCAGGGGAGCAGTGTCAGGTTTTGCTCAGGAGCCCAGAGTGGAGGCTGTGGGGATCGAACCGGGTACTAGCTACCTTCTTAGAGCAAACACTCCCCAGTTATCATTGGAGCTCCTTTGGAGAAGTTTACTTTGACTGTCCTGGAATTTTTCTAGTAAAATAGGTTTTTGTTTATAAGCAAGGAAACATTTCGGAGCACTCTTTCATTCAGTTGATAGGCAGTGTGCAGCAACATGTATGGTAGGGGTAACTCTGTGTTATTATGCTGCATGTGCCCAGAAAATAACTTTATATCAAGTTTCCATCAGTGGAATGGTATAGAATATGCTTTTGATAATTGTTAAAAATTTTAAAAGGATAATTTAATATTTCCAGTAAGGAGCTCATGTCTGCTGATGTAACTGGGTCCAGTCTACTCTTAGTAAGCACCACTGACAGTTTAAGTTTTTCCATTGCTTCTGTCTGAAGCTTTGACTGAAGTCCTCGGGCGCACAGATTTATAATTTGCATAGCCAAAAGAGTACAGGCTCTATAAAAGTGTGGAGGCATGAGGGCGGCTATTTGACTTGCAAACCTGTCTGTGTCCACAGGGTGACCCGTCTTCTTCCACAGCCCAAACATCCACCTTACATCGAGTTTCTGTCAGTTTCTTCAGCAAAAACTGCATCAGAAGCTCAGGCCAGTGCAGCGCGGCCGTCGTCTGATTCTCCACCAGCCAACACCCAACCCATTATCCCGTCTGTCTCAGTAAACAGACCATTAACAGACCAGGCTGGTGGAAGCCACATCGCTATTGTTTTCCTTCCCATAGATCTGTGCAAATATTGATTTTCTCTTGAAGCATGAGTCAAAATAAGCTCTCTCTGTAGTCGACTGGAAGCTTTTTACTTGTGGGCTAGTCATTTTTGACCTAAAGAGCGAGGAGCAGGCATAGGGAGGACAGGTACGTTTTTGGAGTCTCGTAACCAGGTCTCACCACATCAGCCAGTCGCCTCCCCGACCAAACCCAGTGAGGGAAACAGCAGGTGGAAGGGATGACCGAGGGTAACTCACCACCCTGTGTCCTGATTTATTTGCATTACCATCCTGCAAGCATGAGCTGATGCCGTCAGACTATTTTAACACTCAGATATGTGGAGAGGTTTGCACTGGAATACTATCCAGGCGCACATGCTTTGATTGTAAGCTTGTGGGCATGTAGAACTATGCATACACACGGGCAAAGCGCACCATATACTCGATTTGAGTGTTGTAGCCACAAAAGTAAACAGACTGGAAATTCATGCATCCCTGCTGCTCTTCGCCCCCTGTGGGCCAAGGGCTCAGTTATGTACAAGGGGGATTAACTGGCTCATTTTCCCTCTTAAGAGCTGCAGAAACAAAACAAACGGCTGTCATGGGGGCCTAGCTGTAGGGAGCACTTAAATTGTTTAATGCCTGAATAGTGGCCCTTACCTTTGCTTTAACTTAGGGTACTTTTTGTTCTAGGCCTTTTCACAGAGATGCTTCAGTAACTGATACCTGCAGAAATGAGTTCTCCTCATCAACCTGTCAAGCCCCCCATGCACGCAACTGTGCTGGCATGGGTGTGTCTCAGCAGTCACTGGTCAGCATCTGTCCCACCATTGTGTACAATCCCAGTTGGTTTACGAAGACGCTGATGTCATGTCATTATCTTCCCTCCTGCATTATCTGCTGGCAGAAGAAAAGAAGGAAGCTGTGGCTGTCAGTAGGTTAGAGCCACAGTTGCTGCATTACAGCCAGCCTCTACTACCCCCATCAGGCGACAGACGTGAGGTGCAGGGCAGGAACACAACAGCTGTGAATGAGTGCTGACAGGTGATTCTAGGACCTGGAAGTGAACATAAGCCCTTATCTGCAGCCACGGTGTTAATAAACAACACAAACAGGCCTCTTCTTTATCTACGATACCAACAAGATGCCTCCTTATAGATTCCCCCTCTTGTTCTTGCTGAGAGTGGTTCTTTGAGTGTTAATGTCAAGTCTCACCTCACACTTCTGTTAACACTCTGGACATGTTTTCTCCTTCAGTCGGCAATGCCGGTCTGCCTCTAAGGCTCTCTGCTGGGATGCAGAGCATCAGATTGTTAGCGGTGATGAGAAGAAACATGATAATGGAGGAGGAGATGTGAGGATGTGATGTAAGCCCCTCTCAAGCACACACACAGAGAACAACTTTAGATAATCTGCTGGACAGTGGGCCAAGGATCCATCTCACACACTTCATGTCCCAGAGGAAGCCGCGTTCGGGGGGGGGAAAGAGTGTGACCTGTGACCCGCTGTGCTGAAAGACTGCTGTTGAAGGATATACTATACCTGTGAGAGTTATCGGTGTTTGGCTTGTCCACACAGGGGGCATATGTGTGGATTTCAGCCTCATATTCTCCCCTGGTAAAATTCTGCCTCACCAACTTGCTTCGGGTTTTGATATGAGCAGCTCTGCCTTTAGATAAACAACCAAGAGGTGCAGATTTGCACACAGGGAGCCTAAGCTCCACACTGCACATCCAAACAGTGAACTCGGTTTGCTGCCTCTCTCACAGGGGTTCATTTTCTCTCAGGGTTGAAGTTTGGGAAGGAGGGGCAGATGGAGTGAAACTAGAGCTGCCTCAGGAATGCAGGGGGTGTTTTTGGAGAACCGGAGTGTAGTTTAGTGGGTGCAGGAGGGGGCTGACTTAAGGGGTAGGATGGGTGATTAGGGGGTGACAGCTGAGTGCTGACCCCTCAATAATGACAAATCATCTGGCAGGTGTGTGGCTCCTTCCTCCCTCCAGCTCCCATCATTCCCAGGGCAGGAATCTTCCGTTGGTGCTGGAACATTCAGCGTTAAAGGAAGATTTCCGGGCATTTGTACCATCATCCAGCAGGGTTATGCCTTGGCTTCTAAACAGATACAGAATTTATCACACAGATATACCCTCATCTGTGCCTGTCACCCAACCTCAGTATGCATTTAGCTCTACAGTTGCTTCAGTGTACTTATAACTGAGCTAAGACATTTACACATATACTGTATATAAACATTGATAATTGTTTTATCTCATTATCTGACAGAGTCCAGTTGATATTACATAACATATTCATTTTTTATTTTATCTAAAAAAGTACTGTGAATGTGCTATGCATTTCTTTCTTTCTTATTATAATGAAGTTTACATAGAGTGATATTATTATTTTATACTTTCAAAGAAATCGGGAACGCCTTGCAGATGACATCATGGGCTTCTTGTCTTATATTCCCCGTTTGTTTTTTATTGGAACACTTTATGAACAAGAATAAAAATATATCTAACTTTTACAATATTAATATTTGCATATTTAACACACACCTAACACCACAACGACCACACTTCAAACCAACATCAATGGTGTCAAACTTATTTTTTAATCGAGCTACTCAAGCAATAGAAGGCCCGATTGCAGCTGTATAATTAAAAACTTAATTTTTTCATTTAATTTCCTCAAATAACTTTACTCCCATTTATTCAGCAGCTTTAGCCACTGTGCATTTCTAAAGAAGATATGCCTCTATTTTATGACTTGTCTTTTTTGGCTCCTAACGGATGGATAAATTGCCGCGGTGTGCCAGGTTCGACACACGGGCCTCGAGTTTAACACACTTGTCTTATATCATGTAACAGAAAACCAGCTGGTAAAGGGAGACCAGATGGTGTCACTTTGATGAAGCCTATCCAGTAGTCCATGAGTCACTTTCTCAAAAGAAGCCAGTATAACCTTTGTTATCAACCGTTCCTTGTAAGGAGGGTGGTGTTTCTGCCACCAATGTCTCAACGAGACACCATCTGATACTTGAGTTGGAGGAACAGTTCATGCTTTTAAAGGCAACACCTCAACCAAACTGCTTGCTTGTGAGACGTTGGACAAACATCTCTACAAGTCTTCTTCATCCTTGCCTTTAGTTCCGGGTTGCCCAGAAATTTTCAATGTTATATTAGTTTAAAGGTATATAAGGTCTAGTGGAGGATGTTCTTTTTCCTGGTGGATCATCAAAATAAGTGATCATCCTAATTGTCAATCATTCTGGTGATATGTTGACGTAAGGACATCCTACTGGCTAGTCCTTACTTTCACTTACCGGTGGTTAGTGTGACATAGTGGATAAATTGCAAAACCTTTTTAGAAAGTAAGCTTGTATGCTAAGTAAGCTTTTAAACGGAGGGTGCACGAGGAGGAAAGGGCTCATCAATGCTCTCTCGTGTTTAATAGGCAATACCTCTCGGGAGTCGGTGCAGGGATGTAAAATTGCTTCTTTTTTTTCCAAGTGAAGAGGGTGGGTCTTTTCAAAAATTCGGAAAATCCTCCACCATACCTTCTAAGTTTATGAAAAAAGGTATAGTTTTAAGTGTATTTCAGTGTATTTCTTACTTGAGTGAAAATATAAAGTAGTATCGCTACTCCACCCATCATGCGTAACCTCAAAAGAACAAGCTTATTTTGAACCAATTACACCGGAGTGACAAACACCTACAGTATATATTTAAGTGTGACTTCTTATTTGCATTCAAGCTTCATTATTTTAATGTTTCTGCCATGTTATTTGAAGGTTAAATGAAAATAAAGTAAACAGATTAATAGTTTCTAATCTAGATTAAATACTAAAATACTGTAAGTATTGATTTCTTATAAGGTTTACAATGTAAGATATTTAAAATATATATTTTGAAGTGCTTCTTCTACCTGAACATTTTATTGTGTAATCACTTTTTTTTATAATATTAATCAGATGTTATTAGTAGAACGTAGATCATGTACTGAGTACTTGAGCAACCTTTTTACACAGTACTTTTACTAGGTCTTGATTTATTTGATTGCTACTTTGAGTAAAAAAAGAAGCAGTGGTTCAGTAGGATTTTTAGTTACTCTACCCATGCGACAGTGGCATTGCACTATTTGCACTACCTTGTACATTTTACTTTTTATACTTTTTATATATTTTTTTTATTTATCCATATTTTTTATCCTAAGTGTATATATTAGTATATTTTTTGCATGCCTTATACCCCAGTGTTTTTAGAGATTTTTATAATTTTATTTACCTATTTCATATTATATGTTTCATGTTGCATGATTGTACCATAAAAAATTCCTAGTTGTGAACCCCTTCACTAACAATGGCAATAAACCCGATTCTGATTCATTGGAAGTAAGAGTTTGCCCTCTAATTGAAGGGTTGATGGTTCAAGCCCTGGCTCTGTCTTTTAGTGTTGTTGTGTCCTTGAGCTTGCTTCTGTCAGTGAGCCCCAGAGCAGTGATGGCTGCAATCTAGTCTGCCAGCATCAGTGTTTGAGGGTGTGCGTGAATGACTGAATGTAGTGTAAAGCACTTTGATCAAGTCCTCTGACTTGGAAAAAGCGCTATATAAGTACAGGCCATTTACCATATTACTATTTCACTTCTGAAACTCTAAATATTATTTGCAACCACAAGCAGCAGGAGAATGTCCAGCTACCATTAATGAGATACATGTGTTTTGGTGTAAAATGTGCCAATTGATTGATTGATTGAGTGACTTAATTGATCTCACACTGCAGAAAAAAACTCGTTACATCAGCTCAAATAGTCAAAGAAGAAGAATGTGCCAAAAGGAGAAAAAGGTGCATGGGATATTTACAGTAAATGCAGTGCGTCCACATATGACGGCTTTTTTTTGTTTGTTTTTTAGGCCACAAAACAAAAGCTAAAGCTAGATGTTTGAAATCATAGAGCAAATTATATTATCTGCTGCAACACATGGGCTTTAAGGCCACTGATTAAGGGGAAATCCATTACACTTAAACTGTGCAAACTGTGAAGTACCGCCTGTGGTGTATCCAGGATGCTGTGCAGTATGTTCCCACACACACAGCTTTTTCTATGTATGCAAAAAATGAAACTTCTTTCTTGTGTTTTCCATGTTCTGTACATGGCCTGCAGCCAGATTTTTGACGCTCAAGACTAATAGTTGTCCTCTGAACAGATGGTCACTTCCCTGAAGCTATGTCAGAGCTTTCATGAGACTCTTGGCGGCGTTTCTGATTAGAGATTAGATTCTGTTTACCAATTTCTGTGACATTTGCAAAAACCTTTCTCCCGCTACCTAATTCCACACTGTTTGTTGTAGGTTATTAAAACTCTTTAGAAAATAAAACATCGTAGGGTTTTTTGCAACAAAATAAAAACCAAGTAGGTGGATAGAATCTAAATACTATAATTAGCATTTGATGTGAATGCTGTTATTTAGATTTTTAAAATATCTGGCTTTTATATTCTTATCATAAATATTTGACTTCTTTAAACTTGCTTTATTGTGAATGACAGCTTAAAAACTTTAAGCATAAAAGCAGATGAAACCACAAGCGTTGATTCTTCAGTGAGTTTTGTTTAAAAGTCATTATGATTGCTCTGAGAACGCCTTTTCTGTGGTTTGCATGTTGATTAAGTGTCTACTTGTTGAAATAACTACTGAAGCATTAAAGACCTATTTTCTTTCCATTTCACTTTGACTTCTACAGTCATTGTTAATCTAATTCCAGCCAACACGTAAGAGTCTAGACAAAAGGGTCCAATGCAGCCCGTCTGCATTTCTGTACAGTATCTGCTTGCTCCCCTCTGGAGCCTCGCTACTGTCCGTCATCAGAAAACCCAAACACTTTTAGTCCCACTGCAGCGTCACTAAACGCAGATACAAAGAGAAGCAACATTCTCAGCTGGAAGTCATGCTGAACCCGCTGGAACATTTTCCCAATTATCCTTTCACTTCGAATTAGGGATGGTTCTCGGCTGCGTTTGCCAGGCGATGGGAGCGGGCAATACTTTCAGAGCCCCAACAGGAATGTCTGGGCCCTGCTCAAAGCATTAAAAAAAACGTCCAGGTATTTAGTGTTGAGTAAGAAAGCATGAAGTATTAGTACGGATAAAAACAGACAAAACTGTTTTACATTTTCTGTATTTTTCTATATGCTTCTAACATTAGCTTGCTGGAATTTTGACCCATTCCTTGTGACAGGACTGGTGTAACTAGGTTAGGTTTGTAGGCTACCTTCCTCACACCATTTTTAGCTCTGCCCACAACTGTTCTATCAGAATGAGGCGAGATATGGGCTTTGTAATGATTTCCATTCCACTGAATCAGTTCTCCTTTCTTTATGCTTGACACATCTGCTAAGTTATGTCATTTTAGCTTCAACACCACTCAACATGGCCTCTGCATGGCCTGATATTCCTGCATGGTGCACCTAGGACAATTTTTAACAAAGCAGACAGTTCAGCTTAGAAAAGTGTGTTGCAAGAGTGAGAGCTCCTATTGGCGAAGGTTAGAAAATATAAACTTCTATAAACGTCTCGTTATTTGACA
>NW_015150552.1:1176727-1179802 GCF_000732505.1 Cyprinodon variegatus | reverse complement strand
GGGTTAAAAGCAGGGAGTTAATTTCATTACTCTCTACATGTGACAATGTAATGGCAATAAAGTTAAATTCTATTCTAATTCTATTCTGGAAACAACTTTTTTCTACTTGTGGTGTCATGCTTGTGGTCGGTGCTCTACCCCCCTGGAATTGGCCAGACTGCTGGTACAGAGGGGAAAACCACACAGAGTATAAAACGCTGCAAAAGAAATGGAAATATTCTAATTTCAATGGTAGAATCCTCATGTATAAACCAGCCTTCAAATCATTCATTTGAAAAACCAAGTTATGAACCGGTTCTAAGGTATTTGTTGATGTATTTCCCTCATAATGTTCTTTAAGGATGATGGTGTCTTTGTATTAAATACAGTAGTTCCTTCTGCAGCAATAAAACCACACAACTTGATCCTGCCACTGCTGTACTTCACAGTTAGGATGGTATTTCTAGGTGTGTAAGCTTCGACCTTTTTCATCCAAATATTTGGAGCAATAGTAATTGTAGTGCATGTGAACTATTTAATTTAAAGACTGAAAAGTCCTATTCTGTGTCACTATTTAATATTAGCAAGATTATATTGGTTGTGTCTTTTTCTGTGGTGTAACTTGTAGTTTTCACTGACAGTGGTGAGATAGGAAGAATTTAATATTTGACAGATGAATTCATGCTTTTAAGAAAAGGGTAGGGGATGTTTTAAAAAAAAAAAAAGTAAAGACACCTGTCCCTCCAACTCCCTTGTGGCAGTTGCAGTATGATGCACCCACCCACACACCCACCCAGAGGCCTTCAGTTGTCTTCATCACTCGCGCTCGTCTTTTCCAGCTCCCCCGAAGCGACATGATGGGCCGCTGCAAAGTGACCCATATTTACCCAATAATACAAAGCTTTGAAAAGACCCATATCAGGTTGCAGCTAATGCTCCAGTGGGGCCTGAAGAGTGAAAGATGTTACCGGCCCAAACGTCTTAGGTTTCAGCGCCTCATGAACAAAAGGCAGTCCGGTCTTTGGAGGGAAAGGGAGAACCAGGGTGATTGGAGGGGGGGGCAGCAATATATATATATATATATACATATATTTATATATAGCATGGAAGTATTGCGTCTTATTTTCTGTTGATTGAAAAGGTTTAAAGGATACTGTGAACTCCCGATCTTTGCAGTTTTGCCCCGATACACGTGGGTTTTATCACGTTCAATTGAGCGTTCGGTTTCGTCTACATCATGAACTGCTCTATAGCTCCTTTAACAGGAAGATGCAGATAGAGGCGCTGAGTTAATGGAGCAAAGCCAAAGCTAAACTCTGCTGTTCTGGGTGAGAGCAAGTCGGACAAGGTCGGTTTAGAAAGATGATTTCACTTCATAGTCTTCATCATTTTCTCACTCCCCAGCCCCCACGTCTACAGTACTCTCCTTCTCCTTCACGCTCTCCTCTGGCTCTCCCTCTCCTTGGGGGCTTGCAGGTATAAAGTTACACAGAGCTCTCAGCTTTCTTGGAAGGAATGACCACATGAGTAGCTTGGGGATTAGATTAGCAGGAAGAGCAGACTTAGGCGGGCCGTAAATAGCCCACTTTTTTCACCATTAAAAAGGCCCGGTACAATATAATCAATAGATAGCACTCATCTGATGCAGGAAGCCATATGAGAAGACCTCCCTCAAGTGCTCTGAAGGACAGGCTACAGCAGCGTGGGCCTAATGAAGTTATTATTAATCACTGGGACTGCTGTGTTGTTTCTCTAGTGGGTGATGAGTGGTCTGATCTGATTGTTATTCAGTGCCGTTTCTCTGACTTTCCCTCTCTGAGTTTGCTTTAATTTTGACATTTAGGACAGATCAGTCTAGTTTGAATGTTTTCTTTTTTCTACAACAGGAACATTGAAGCTATATGAGTGATGCAGTGTGCAAGATGAGCAACACCTCTCCTGTCCCACATACATCTCCACTCTGTCAGTCTTTGCAAGCCTCCCCGCAGGTGTTGGGTTACTCTGTAAAGCAGCTTGAATGAGTCCAGAAATCACAGAGTGCTGTCTGCACTCCTGATGCATCACTTTGAAGTTTCCTTAGCTCATAGTAACCGGGAGGGGGGGGTTTAAAGCCAGACTCGTGTGAGGCCTTTAGAGCCGTCTGCCAAAGAAGCACCAGACAAGGGGTTTATTTTGGGGCAACATAATTGGGAAAGCCTATAGGTTGTCCAAGTTGCTTTAAGATGTTACTTTTTTAGCTTTGTTGTAAAAAGATTGTCAAGAAAGAGGATTAGGCCTTGGTGCATATAAGGGGGTGAAGGGCGGCTGTAACTGAGGAACATGATGTGGAGATTAGGAAGAGCTCAGCTGTTTTTCTGCTCATGCATCAACTTCTGGCTTTGCTTTGAATTCAAAGCAGCTGTCTTAGCTGGATACATCTGTAAGCACTTAGAAAACAAAAGATATCTAAATAATGTAGCTGATGATAGGCCATGCCACGCTAGATTAAGATATATAAATATTTAATGAGATAAGTTATTGATGAATCTATCAAGAATGAATCCTTTACCTAGACGCTGGGAACACATTTACTGTGCCGGATATTTATCCCTCCTCTATCCCAAATATTGTAGTCACACCCTTCAGTCTATTGATTTACAGAAGCAAAAATAAAATAAAGAAAATCCTACTCAGATTCTGCAGAATAATTCCTCAGGACAAATAAAATAATAAATAATCCAAGCAGATTAATGGTTTTCCTTGCATGAAAGTTTTTGGTTCTCTCTGGAATTTAGAGTCAGTCTCAAAGCCTAAAACTCTAGGATCTAATTCATAGAATTGCTCTGAGAAAAGTCTTTGGAAATGGCGAAGGATTCAGTCACCTCCAAGCTTTTGTTTTTATCCCCTTCAGCTCCTTCTGCAGTAGTTTGTCTTGATTGGTTCCTCACTTTGAATCATCTCAAGACCAAATTTGACACAAACGGAAAAAAAATAAAGTGCACTAAAAAAGTCTCTTAGTGATGATTATCAAGAGAAAACAAGAAAATGTCACCAGCAAAGTGTCGAACAAAAACGTTTACAGGAACTGATGATAAGGCCTCTTCATGAGGCCTCATC
>NW_015150552.1:1168107-1176610 GCF_000732505.1 Cyprinodon variegatus | reverse complement strand
GCTAAATTCACATTTTCTGTAAACTAGCGATACATTGGTTTGGAAAAGCGAGAGTCCTTCATGATTTCCAACCTATTTTTTCACAATTGTCACAATTTAACATTAGAGTTCCATTAAGTTAAACCGTTTGATAAAGATAACAAAACTAAACACAGAATTCAGTTTCTAAATTTTATGAAGGATAAAAAAAATGAAAATCACACCCACATGACTGTGAAAGGAAATGCCCTTTAAACAGGATATCTGGTTGAACGATTGCAATAAATTGGATTGTTTCCCTTTCATTTAATAATAAAACTACATCATTTCGAAACTGCTCTTTATTTATTTATTTAATTTGTAAGAAAAGTTTCAGATCAAACATAAAAACTAAAAGTCAAAAAGAGGCAATCCCTGCAGATTAGGTTGTAATGTAATTCTTCATAGTACCGGTAGATGTAACTAAAACTGCTTCCCAGTTCAAGGCTCTTGATTTGAAATCGCTCTTCAGTTCATACATTCAGGCATGTTTTTATTTAAGAGTATCGCTTTGGGGTTTTAGGGAGGCATATTGAATGATCAAGGAACTTTTCAGGTTCTTGGAGAAGGAGGGTAAGTTTTTCGTAACTATGCTGAGTTTGATGGAGCTGCCAATATTTGTTATTAGTGACCTCTACAGATCCATGAAAATGTTTCAGTGAGATAGATGCCAGTGAAAAGTTTTTCTCAATAACTTCTCATTAAACGTCTGCTGCTGGTACTAAGTATCGCCTTCTGTTTTCTCAGGTATCTGAACCATGTCAGGACAGCGATGCCCCAGGACACTGCTGGAGGATACACCTCAGCTCTGGCGTGTTATCGAGCCATCCAGGATGCTTTTAGTGGGCTTTTCCCTCTGAAAGGCTGAGTCCAACCAAACCTTCACCTCCTGTCTGACTGGACGTCACAAACATCACTTTAACCATCATTGTTTTGTCAATGTTCACCTGCCCCTGCTGAAAATTTGTGCAGATGTAGATTTTGTTTTCTATTTTGTTTGTTTTTTTAATAAAAAGAAAAAAAACATGTTTTCAAGTATGTGGGTTTATTTAAAAATCAAATATGTTAATGTAAAGCCCATTGAAAGAAGAAAAAAAATCTATTTAAGGGCATAAAATGAGGGAAAAAATATTAAAACAAAATGTAAAACTGAGTCAAGCTGATGTTACATCTGGAGAATCTTCACACTTTGGTCTCTTCGGGGCGGGTTCCTCTGACTGTTCTGTAAAAACAAAACAAAGTTTGGTTAAAGTGTGAAAAAAAAATCCTTAAAATAAATTTACTTTAGAAAAATACATGAAATGGAAGAAAAACTAAAATAATTTTAACTAATTTGTGCAAAAATTCAAAAAGGAACCATTTTTTTATAACACACTGCAAAAAATTGAAATCTAAAAAAGTCATTTTTCTTAAAATATGTGCATTTTTTCTTGAATTGAGGAAGTAAGTGAGTCTCTTTGCCAATGGAACAAGACAATTTACATTTAAAATAAGAAAAAGCAATTGCATTGTCTTATTACAAGTGCATATTATCTAATTATCTTATTTTAAGAGTAAAATAATAATTCCATTGGCACATCATCCCATTAACCTACTATAATTAAGGGTAAATACACTTGAGTTAAGAAATTTTTACTTATTTCTAGATCATTTTTGCAGTGCATAAGAAAGGTAAATGGTGCGCAAATGTGTTTTTTGGAGGTATAAATATGACCCCATAACAGGCTTAAATCAGAGGCAACTGGACTTTTGCTCGGTTTTTGTGAAAACGTTTAAACTCTTATCCAGGAGACGTTTTTCGCTTATGACGCTCTCCAAACAATACAAATTCTCAGACATCCAGCAACAAGCTGAGTTATCAGTTTGAATACTTTTTAATGAGTTTTAACTTCCTAATTTTCTGAGAGTCAGAAGTAGAAGAGACAAAAATCCTCAGTGACTCATTGTCTTAAATTCAGACAGTTTAAATCTCATTATATAAATTACAAGGCAAGGATATGAAAACTACTTAACTTTTCCACATTGATCTTATTTTAAGCTCTAATTAATGCATTATTAAAAAAATAAATAAATATCTTAAAATTTTTATAAAAGAAACATAAAATAAAAAGAATTAAGTGAACAAAGGGAACAAAAGTTCTCATTAAAATGTGTTTTTTTCCAGGTTTGCTTGGAAACATTCATACCTGTGGTCTAACCAGGTTAGTTTCTCACCTGTTTTTCCTTCATCGCTGCAGAACAGAACCTCTTTAGGGACTGTGAACCTCACACACATCATATCCTTGTTGGGTGCGACGTTACGTACAAAATGCACAGAGCATTTGTTCTCCAGGGGGAATCCAATGCTGCGGGAAGCCCTCTCCACCATGTCCGCCTCGGGGTTGTCATCTTTAGAGAAGCCATAGCAGTGCACTATGGGAAGGTTCTGCTCAGCGGGAGGCAGGTTTAGAAGCCCCCGGAAAGCGTCCAGAAACTCCAAAGCCAACGCAGGCAGGTTCATGACCACGTGAACAGCAGATCCTCCCTTCAGCAGAGCAGGCAGCTCCTGCTTTAAAGGCCCCCGGATGAAGTCTCTGCCATCCAGATTGAAAGTTTGAACTTTGCTCTGCACCTTGTTGAGTTTGCAGTTGTGCTGCAGCCATCTGTAGGACTCTGGATTTAGATCGTTAGCCAGAACGTTGGCGCCGGAGCGGGCAGCTGGGATGGCAAAGGGTCCGACTCCGGCAAATACGTCGAATACTGTGTCGCCACGTTTAACGAGCTGCACCACCCGTTGGTGCTCTGTACTCAGCCGAGGGTTCCAGTAGACACGAGAAAAGTCAAACTCATAAGCCACGCCGTTTTCCTTCACCTACAGGAACAATTAAACAAACAGGTATCTAAAGTTTTCTTCTAACCTGCAGATTTATTTTCCTATGAAGGAATTTTATCTAACCCCTTTGTACAGAGCTGTTTTATTTTATATTTCTTATTCCCAGGTCCTAACTACGCCACTACATTCATTCCTTACCCAGTGACAAAACCCAAGTGAGTTATAGTTTAAAATAGGGAACTGATAGTTGGACCTTTTCCATTAAGATTCTCTGAGAGCAGAATCATGTTTCTATTAATAAAGCAAATAGTTCTGATCCATAAGTAGCTTAAAAAAAAAAGATCATCTTATTGAAATAATATTCTATTTTTTTATAAACTGCTGTAATAGTTTACTGAAAATGAAATATAAATCAACTTTGCTTGAAATTAGTTGTTTTTTCTATTTTATAAAGCAGGTAAATAAGACATTTTTTTATTTAAATAGGTGGATTTACATTTAATATAAGAAAAAACTCCATTATCCTATTTCAAGTGCATAATATCCAGTTATCTGATTTTAAGGCAAAACATACTAATTTCATTTATAGATCAACTTATTTAATTTGCTCAAATTAAGAGCAAATACATTTATCTTAAGAAATTTGTACTTTATTTTTAGTAAGTCCTCTGAATATTATTAAAAAATGTTTTGTGAATCAAAGTTGGTTTTGGCCTTGAGACTCTCCCTTGGGGGCCATTTTTATGGAGTTCTGCTCTCTTATTTTTTAAATCATGACCTCTATCTTAAACTGAGACAAACCAGCCCTGCATTGTTTAAGATCTGGCTTGATATTTGCTTTTTGTGACCTTCTGGATGAGGCTTTAAAGGATAACGGTTCTCCCAGTGGTTATCAGGAGTCCCAAAGCCTTAGAGCTGACTGAGTAATCCCCCTTCAGACTGATTAATGTCAAATGATTCATTTACCGTCGTACTTCATTTGAAATATATATATATATATATATATATATATATATATATATATATATATTCATTTTTAATCAGGAAACTGTGTTGCTTTAAAAGTTTTATATATTTTACTGCAGGTTGTCTGGCAGGAATTTCTTTAGTTCATCATTTAACAAAGGGTTATTACTTTTTCCACATGGTCACTAAATACAATTATTTGAAAACAAATACACCGAATCCCCTCATCTGTCAGAAGATTCGGACTGCAATGACTGATTGCTCTATGTGGGAATCATTATAACTGCACAAACCTTGGCGACCATGTTCTCCTCTCCAGCCAGCACCTCCATCTTAAAGTTCCTGTAAGTAGAGTCGATGGTGTTGGTCTTATTGACCACACAGGTTACTCCAGGGTTTTTATCCATAATTACTTGACCTACAAAAGACAGAGAATGAATCTTAAAGTTATAGATCAAATTCTGCAAATATAAAGAATGGGGATATCCCAATACAACTTTTTCATTTTTGGTACGATACTTATTTTGCAGGTTTGAGTTCTAACCGATACAGATATTAATCTGCTATGATATCAATATGAATTGTAAATATTTTAACACTTATTTTGTAGTGTGGCATGTTAGAAAATACTGGATCATGTGATATTAATCAAGCAAAGAAACATAGTAAAACAAAATAGGCATGGATCCAATTGAAAATTGAAATTGAAAACAGAAGCGGAGTGTTTAAATCATTGTGCTTATATCAAAGATTTTAGATGCAGGGCGATATATTCCAATACTCATTTTTCAATATCAGTATCTGCTCAAGGCATCTCTAATCCAGACCTGTCCAAACCTAAGAATGGTTTTTGTTACATTTAAAAATTGCTCTGATTGGGGATATAAGCCGGTTTAGTGTAAGTTGTTCTTTTTATTTTCATGACACCTTAAATAACATCCATCCATCCATTTTACATCCTGGACACGTCACCAGTCCATCGCACGGCAACACAGAGACAAACAACCATTCACGCACACACTTACACCTAAAGACTGTGGGAGGAAGCCGGAGTACCCGGAGAGAACCCATCCATAAACAGGGAAAATATGCAAACTCCATACAGAAAGACCACGGACTGGGAATCGAACCCGTAAAGCTTCTTGCTGCAAGGCAGCAGTGCTAACCACTGAGCAGCCCCCTTAAATAACATGTTCCTATCTTTTCTGTTCTGAATAGAGCCTAAATGAAATGGTTTTTTTTCATATTTTACACCACTGGTAAACATGAAGTCAGAGATTCCTGGAAAATCGGATTTAGTTTGAGTAAATTTTTGAGCTTCATTTGTTTTAGATAACGTTTGACCTAAAATTTAAGCTTTATGTCATCATCTAGCTGCTTTCAGCACAGGCCCAGCAGTATAAAAATGAAGAAGGCCGGTTATGCATTGTTGCCAACTCATCGCTTATATTTAAACAGCTTTCAAAATTTCTTTAGCACCTTTTTTTTTTTTTTTTTTAAGCAACAAACCCAGGTACTTTTTCCTATCTTGTTGACTTTAATGACAACAAGATAGGAAAAAGTAATTAAGTTTGTCACTTTGAAGCAGACAAGAGAAGCAAAAGAAGCTTAGGTCCTTCAACGTTTGCAGTGAGAGTCTACATATCTTCTTTGCTGGTGTAACAGTATTAGAGAAAATTACAAATTTAAGAAGCCTTGACAGAAGGCTGGCCCTGTTCTGTTCCAGAAAGTCTACAACTAATGAAGACTAATTTTACAAAGAAGAAATCTTTATAAAATGATGAAAATCATGAACAACTGTAAGCATTGTCTTCAGAAGATTGTTTAGCAGCAATGAAGTGTCGTCGGTCAAATGACTGATGAGGAACCTGCAGATCTAGTGCAGGACAGACCACTACAGAAGGTCCTTCCTGTCTACAGCTATCAACATCTATAACAACTTGCTGGGAAAAAAAAGCTGATGAGTTACTACAAGATCAAATTTCCCATTTGGATTAATATTAGTATGAATTAATAGTAATAATATTAGATAACAGTATTGTTCAGTAGGATTGATTGCAGTCTGCATTGGTAATTCAAGAATTGTGCAACCATAAGCAACCAGCAGAGGCAGCTCAAAGGTCGCCACAAGCATTTTATAAGAAACAGCTACTCCTATCCAGTTATTGTTGCTGAGAACTGATAATGAAAATTGAGCGATCAATTAAATCAATTGGCTTCTTTCATTAAAGATTTCTTGTTTAGCTTATTGTTGAGCAGTTAAACATTTAAAAAGTCACAATAAAATCTAATGCTTGCAGTTTGGCAGTCTGCCGTTTGTGGCATGCGTAGTTTTAACTTCACATGTAGATCAGCCCCTAGTGTTCAGGCGCCAGCTTCTTTCTGCCTCTTACCTATCAGGTTCTTGTATGGCAGCTGATGATCCCTCAGGTTCATGTGGGCTATGTGTCCCACCCGGCTGAATGCTGAGGTCACATCTTGACCCTGAGGAAGCACTGCCTCCAGCACCTCCTCCGTCTTCAGGTTGTCATAGGTCAGCTTCAGCTCATATTGTTGCAGCTCTTCAGGGACACCAAACGACCTGAGGGCCTCTGCTTCAGCCTCGCTGAAGGAACTCGCTGACGACACTTTGTTGGGATCCAAAAGGACTAACCGAAAGCCGCTGTTCTCCTCTTTTTCTTGAACCACTCGGTGCACACCTGGGCGCTGGATGGTGGACTTCTTCAGACTCTTTATCACTTTGTTCAAAACCCCAGTTGGTACCTGCACAGCTGGAACTGTAATGGTCTGTGTGAAGGCGTCTTTGTCCAGAGAGGTCATACCCCGGACCCCTGGAGGAGGTCGGTAGAGTTTGAGCTCCATCACGGTCCTCCCAAAGAACCCAGAACTGACTGAGTGTGAAAAAAGGCGACCACTGAGCAAGGCAGCAGAATCGTGCTTTCTTTGAGTTTGAACAGGAACCAAAGTTCTGGAGAGGATCCTGTAATGGCAAAAAAGGAGAAAACTCTGATCCCATTTCCAGCTGTACAAAAAAGTATTTAACAGCAATTAGCTTGCTGATGTTCAAGTGCTAAACCCAACATTTATTTTATATGAGCTACAAAATCATTGTGAGTGTTTACTGTATATCACAACAGCATGAAGATTCAGAAGCTTAGAAATACACTGCAAAAAATCTGAATCTAGATAAGTCATTTTTTCTTAAAATAAGTGCATTTATTCTTGAATTGAGGAGATAAAAGAGACATTTTGCCAATGGAACAGATCAATTTACACTTAAAATAAGAAAACACAATTGCATTGTCTTATTTCAAGTGCATATTATCTAATTATCTTATTTTAAGAGTAAAATTACTCATTCCATTGGCAATCTATCTCATTTACCTGCTCAAATTAAGGGTGAATTCACTTAATTTAAGAAATTTTTACTTATTTCTAGATCGTTTTTGCAGTGTAGTTTTATTGACGTCTAAGGAGATGAAATGGAGTTTACTCTATCAAACTGGGCTGAAAGGCCACACAGATGAAGAAGTTTTTATAGTAAAACAACATAAAAATCAGATTACAGTCTCCAAATGCACTCTAGTACAAAAAATGTAATTGTTTTAGAAATGTAAGTTTGGAGGAAGGGGTGGAATCCTTCAAGCTTGTGAGGTACATCCCAACTGTAAAAGGTTGGAGTTTCAATGAAAAGTTAGAATGAACTGCCGCATTTCCGGGAATAAATCTTAAGCAGAATCTTAAGAAGGGACATTTGCATGAACGTTCTTCTTTACAAAGCTGACTAAATTAACCAAGAAGTTGCAGCTTTTGGTGCAAATGTTTTTTTTTAATAAGAAACCTGAACCGTAGCATTAAATCAATTAGAAAGTGAATTACGGTAAGAAAGTCAATATTTTTTTGAAGGAGAGCACAACACAATTCTTATCACAGTCTCATAAATAAATCTGTGAGCAGAGCTGAAATGTGTGTAATTCACCAAACTGACCCAGTTTCACCAAACTGATGGGCTAAACTTCCAGCGACTATTATGAAGCATGCAAGAGGAAAACAATTTGTCAATTTTAAAACGTAATTCTACCTAAAATTAAGAAAAAAGTTTAACTATTCTTACATTTTCTGGCATTTAAAAAATAAAAATCATTTTAGTGCTAATAATAATAATAATTAATGACATAAAAACAGGAAAATGTTTGTATGTTTAAGGTAAAACAGTCAGATTAAAAGATTATGAATTTTTCCATTAAGTGTATTTAAATATCTGGTCTTAACTGCACATTAGGGGGACAGGCTCTGTGTTTTCAGAGCCAAAATGAAACAGGAATCTGGAGCTATATTTGGTAAATAACAGAATGTATGTTACTCTCTTTGCTTGAAAGTTTGCTGAGAGTAGTATTGCTGCAACAGGAAGCAAGAGAGAGCCTGTAAAGCACTGGGGCACAAAACATCAATAACAAGAAGAAAGCAAGGGCGTGGACTTCTGTTTCGGCCTTGAAGTGAATATCTGTGCTTTCACACGCTGAGCTTTGTGTTTAACAGCATGTTCTCAGGTATAACTATAGAACCGCAGTATCAGATGTCACTCTGAGTCGTTTTTCTTTCTGCTGCTTTTATTAAAAAACACTCTTTCACACAACTTAATGACCAGTAATTATTCTGATGTGTATGGTGAAATTAAAGTGCCTCCTGCTTGTTAATGAGCTTAAA
>NW_015150552.1:1148237-1167935 GCF_000732505.1 Cyprinodon variegatus | reverse complement strand
CATACAGAGTTAATTTACAACAATTCTCTTTTGCAAATGTTAAACTGTAAACTTAAGACATGCTATGTTACCAAGTTTTAAAAATCTAAATTTTTTGGTAAGGAATTAAATTATGTTTGGTAATTTTCAGTTTTTTTCATGTAAAAATATTACTTATATAATAACCTGAGTTAGTTAAACTAAAAAAGAAAACTTTTCCTGGAGTGGACTGTAATTTTCAACCTTTTTTCTTTTTTTTTTTTTTTTTTAATCAAAAAAATTTTTTTATCAAAAAATTGATTATCAGGATGGTTGATGGAATACTCAACTATTAAAATAATCACAAGCTGCAGCCACAATATGTGTTATAATAGTTTGGAATTTTATTTTATTACAAATAAAGTTTCAAATTCTGGAACAAAAGCGTCACAATCGGCCCAAGTCTCATCCACACCCATTTAATGAGTTCAAGAAGGTATTATTTATCAGCTTTGTTATTTGTTTCAACATTTCATATATAGGAAAGTCTAAATTTTGCTTTATTATTGTTGACTCATCAGAAATATTTATAGGTTTAAATTTGGTTTCTACTTATGTCAATTTATAAATACACTGTAAGTGATTTTTGCATTAATACTGAGGAATAGGTAAATTTTTTGTTTTGATATTTTGTTTGTGGTATGACTGCATTCATTTATTCTCCCAAAAAAAAAAAAATGTTTTTTTAAATCATTCTTCCATTTAAATGGCTAACACACAAAATCTGGATCCTATAACAGATAATCTTAAATAGCTGTAATCGTAATAAATCATCTATCCCAACCCCTTGAATAAATGAATACCAAACGAGATAAGTTGATTGGGTCCTCATTTTTCTGTGTTATTTAGTATTTAAAGTGTATAATGGCTTTTCTTACAGTCCATTAATGTTATCCCCTGTAAAAGTGATAAAGATGCTGCATTTATATGATGGAATAACATAGATTCTTCCCCCTGACACACTGGAATGCCCACCTTGTAGGACAAAAACGACAGAAAATATCTCTAAATTTAAAATACAGGGAGTAAATCCTGTTTAAACCGCTGTGTAACGCTAGTTTTGAAAGATCAGAGCCTCAAATTAACCCACTATAGTGGCCGCTCTCATAATAAAACCATTGTAATTGTAAATATTTATCCTTGAAAGTTATAAATCATGTAAAAGAAGAAATCTAACCTTAACATCCTCCGTGCTAAGGCATGCTTGAACTGCATCATCCACAGCGGACGAGGGACGACTGCTGATTGGTCGAGAATTTAAAACTCGCTTTGTGATTGGTCAGAGGCGGTGTCGTAGGAAAAATGCGACGAAGCAGGAAGTTAGGGGAGCCTTTTATCAATAACAGAGGCAATCAGCTGACTGCCCGATAAGCGGCGGGAATAAAGAGGGTCCAAGAGAAGATGGGAGCATAAAGTCTGAGAGCGAAGCTGTTTGTATGTTTTTATCAGTTCAGAATGAGCATCAACAGCAGCGAGCAGGCTGATGTTTACTCTAAACTCTCTGGGAGAGGCTCGTCTGTCAGTGAGAGGACTCCTCTGTTGGGAAATGTGAGTATTTAATCACTACATCTGCTTCTGTCATCGACATTAATCTATAGAAATAAGGAGTTTAACATCGAGTCGCTGCTTTGTTCGTGCTTTTTTTTAATGGTCAGCATCACATGAGCTGGACTTCACTTTTTCAGTTTCCTTTGGGATTTCTGCTTCTGTCAGCACAGCAGTCAGCCCACACAGCAAGCAAGCAAGTGTGCAAAAAGGCTCACTTATGTTTATTTCTCCATTTACAAAAAGAACATTTGGTTTAATTTACTTCAATTGTTTTGCATTGTTCCATCGGGATCTCCTCCTCCAAAATGTGTGTAAATCAGTGCTTTTGCTGCTTTTCTACTTTAAATTCTCCATACACTTACTGTCTGTGAAACATGTAAAAACTGAAGTCTGCTGATGTCATTTTGTATGAGCACGTTTTTCTTTCTTTTAGCATTAAACATAGGTATCAGTATAAAACAATGAACATGTGGGATTTTTATCTTACAGTAGCAGCTCTTTTCTTAAAGCTGAAATTTTCAGTGGTTGTTAAATTCCCTTTTTTGGTTATTACAAGAGTAATGACACGTAGGAAAACCAGATCCTCTGCCGGGTGGATGTCCCTTTAGTTGTCAATGGGTTTAAAAAAAAAAGATGTTATATGTTCAATAAATGTTTCTCGGAATCATTTTGGAAATGGATTCGCAAATATTAATTTCCATAAAAATTAATCTGAGCCAATCTTTAAAAAAAATAAATTAGTGCAAAACATTCCCTTGATTTTTATAACTAAAACAATGAGTAGATTTTCCACAACCCACAGTTGTGTTTTAATAGTTTCACATGTATCAGTCAGACAAAAAGGGAGCTCTTTTAAACTACTAACCACCTTAGTTTTAATTCCTAATTAATAACTGATTTAAAACAACCATCACATCATGTTTTTATTAAATGGATTGTATTCCTTCTTTATGTTAAAATAATTAATAAGAATGTACAATGCTAAAATAAATGCTAAGAAATATTTTTCTACCTCAAAGTTGTGTGTTTGTTACAGAAAATGACCATTTGAGAACAAACGGGCCAAACAATGTAAAAACTAACAGCAGTCTGGTGTATATATGAGCATATCATTACTCCAATATAATAAGCAACAATTTTACTTGTTAGTTTTTCACGGGTAAAATTTTTTGAATTATCTATATTTTAATATTGTTAACTTTAATATTAACATTTCATGTTTAGTCATTGCTATACAGTTTTACAGTTTTGCATATAATTTACTGTAGAGTTACTGTAATAGTAGTTCTGATGGTAATAATGCTTTATTATCATTGTAATTATTATTAGTAGTAGTACTACTAGTGATAGTGAACTGTTTTTTTATGTTTCTGACTTACTGTAAAATCCCCACATGATATCAAAGTCGTGTTTTGAATGTCAGGTTATTCTATGTAGGTCTAAGCATATCAAAAATCAGATAAAATGTAATACTGTATAAATGTGAGCAGTGTGTTTAGACATCTGATCAATTCTTATTGGGTTTAATCAGTTTAAAGGTAATTTTCAGTCCATGTCATGTGATGCAGTGATCCCAATTTTAACCTGCGTTTATCAGTTTAAGAAAATTAGATACAAGAACTATTTTATTTAGAATATTTTATCATTAAATATGTTTTCTAGATTCATTTCTTATCAGTCGACCCTCCATAGGATCATGGTGTGGATTTGATCTGTTCACTTAAACATCTGTGTCAGTTTAATCTGTATCAGGTGAAGAGGTTTTGGGATGCAAGGGTGGTGGGAAAAGCATTCAGGCTGGGGGGAAAAAAATTGGCGTATTTCAAACTCAACTGTCTCCATGTTTATTTCTGAAGGACTCTGCAAATAGTCTTAATTCTCCTCCGTCTGGTGTCTCCCATGCACTTCCCGTCTTTCGTTTCCTGTAACAGGGTGAATCTGAGCGAGAGCCTTGCAGGTCAATCTGAGCTTGTTGTGACACTGACACCAGAGTTGCCACTTGTTCTATCCAGGATATCCCCCATTAGAGAGGTCAAGCAGTTTGGGCAGCTCCCCTTATCCTGAGCTCAGGCAGCTGTCCTGCAGCCAGCAGCTCAAATCCCACCCCATCAATTCCTATATCCATCCCCTGATCCTGCATGCCCCTGCAGTGTTGTTTTATTACATCCATCATCAGGCCGAGCCAGTTGCTCCTTGTAATGTCAGGGGGAGTCCTCTGAGCAGGTCTTTTTCTGCAGTTTTTGTTTTGTTTTGGTCTTTCTCTGTAGCTTTAATTGCTTTTCTTTTTCCGTCTGCAGGGATCAGTACAGATCCGGACTACAGGAGCCTCCTTCGCCTCCTCTGTGTTCAACCTGATGAATGCAATCATGGGCAGTGGGATACTGGGTCTGGCTTATGCAATGGCCAGCACAGGAATAGTTGGGTTTTGGTAAGAATGCACTCCTTCCACCAGTGCTGTCTTTCTTCAGAATAATGTTTATCAATTGGTGCTCTGCTTTTCTTCCCAGCATCCTGTTAGTACTGGTATCCAGCCTTGCAGCATACTCCATCCATCTGCTTCTGAAGCTTTGTGATCAAACAGGTGAGGGAAAAACACTTTCCAACCCCAGCCAATAAATAAACTGCAGGATTTCTTCGCTTATTGATGTTGACTTCATGCTCTGAATCGCTTTTCCTTTAACTCCAGATTTAATCAGTTTGTTGCAAAACTATCTATTGTTTGTATTCGGTTATTACTCAAGTCCTGATTGTGACCTCATCAGGTGATGCTTGACTAATGAGTAATAAAGGGTCAAAGGAGCCCAAAGAAATGATAACAAGAAAACACAATAGAGGGATGTGCAGGTTGTTGATTACCATTAAATCTATTTAAATACTGTGATGTTTTCACCAAAACGGTTTAAATGCTCAACTTTCATGCAGACATTTATCCCTTTTTCACACTTTCTTCTTTTTATTTCATATGCTTTTTCATAAGATTTTAGTTCAGGCAGACAGTTGATTAAAGACATTTATTTACACTTTACATTTCTGTTTTAGCTCAGTTAGGATTATAAATGCCAGACTAAATAAAGTAGTTTTCAAATTAGGGCTACAACTAATGATTATTTGGCAAATCGATTAATCTGTTGATAATTTTTTTGATTAATCAATTAATAAGCGGATAGCAAAAGGTTCCTTAAAGAAGACGTTTTATGAAATTAAAGCAGGGGAAAATAAAACTGTTCCACTTGAGGAGTTCTGGATAGAGCAGATTGACAGACAAAAAAGATTTTTTATTTTAAATGTAAAATGTTAACATATCTTTTTCACAATTTTAGTATAATTGCTGCTCAAGATGGGCTGTTCTTTCAGGTAAAGGCATGTTTTAGAGTCTCTACACTCCAGTTAATGATTAATCCCTTACTAAATTATTTGACTCAGAAACAATCAAAAACTTAAGAAGTTGGGGAACCTTGAAAAGCCACGATGTCATGGCTTTAATGCTAAGCGCTGTGTATGATATTTTTCAGGAAGCTTTTTAAACACTCTCCTCGCTCTATCAAAAGAAATCAGAAATCTGTCATCTGTTATTATTTGGAAGTTAGGCTCCCAACGCCATCATTGTTGTTAAACCGACATCATTGTTGTTAAACCGAAATCATTGTTGTTAAACCGTCTTTGCTGTGGAACAGATTCATTAAGTTTCAATGATGTCAGCTAGTTCTCTCCATAGTTGCTTTCATTTTTGAACATAAAGATGTTGTAGAGCTGCAGGAAGGGTGGGATCGACCTTTAACCTTCTCCAACACATCCTAAAAAGTCTTGACTCTGTGGCTGATCCATGCATGAATGTGTCAATCTGAAACCAATGGCTGTGCCATCAGCATGTCTAATTCTTTGGCCTCATAGGTGTTTCTGAACCTGGACCTGACCAAATGCAGCCACCCCAGATCATAGCACTTCCTCCACAGGTCTCCACTGGGTGTGATAGAAGCAACATTGTATGCACTTCTTCTTATCTTGATGCTTGCTTTAGAACAGTGTAAATCTGGATTGTCTTGTATTGTTGCTCCACTGCTCAAACTTTATGCTCCTTAACAAATTAAAGCATTTTTTTCTTCACTGATCAGAGATTTTTTAGATGTTTAGTCCCCGTCGTAACTCTGTGTGTGTAGAATATCTTCACTTACTTTTATTAAAAATACAAATGGGTTTGCAGTTTTTGTTATTTTTTTAAATGATTTGATTATTATAAAAACATTTAACTGAACATGGACCTCAATCATAAAAAAATATTTCCTTATGGTCAGCATCATTTGTATTATTTTTTTTAAGGAACCTTTTTTTTTGCCTTAAATTGCCCTGCATAAATGACTCAAACACAAATATCCAGGCAGTAATAATGGAATAGGAGGATCCTACCTATCTGCAATGTTATATCAAGGCAATTACATTATTTTTGACAGGCAGTTGATAAAACATAATTTTTCTACTGCCATCATAGCCTTCTTGAAGGAGAAATATTCTTTGTCCCACACATTAACTTGTTTCAGTGCAAAATCTGCAATTTAAGACAAAATTAAAAGAAGGCCTTATTAAGATGCTATTGAGGTCGGTCATTGTTATTATAATCAGTCAGACAAGTCCTAGATGAGCTTGCTCAGCAAAAAAGGACAAACACCAATCACTACAGTTTTCTGGTTGTATTGAACATTTTTAAATATAGAGGTAAAAGGGGAGCAGGTAAACCTGAGAGCAGCATCTGGACTGTGAAATATGGGATGGTAGAACCGTGTCGCATGGATGCCTTATACACAAATACTGAAGGGATATCTTAAGATCAAATTAGTTATAAAAGTCACAGAAGAACAACAAGGTCAGTGTTTTGGAGCAGCCAACTCAAAGTCCTGATTTTAGTGATATTAGAGCAGGTCTTACAGAGTCTGGCTTGTAAACCGGACTCTGTGACTCCAGGCTGTCAGGAGGAATGGTCCAATATTCCAGAAGGTTGTACAGAGCCTGTGGAAGATAACCCAAAACAGCAGAGCCATATTGTACAGTTTTAAAAAATGTGTTTGAACTGCTAAAAAAAATCTGTTATTCTGGCATTTAACTAATAGAAATAACATATAACTGGACTAAAGACCTTGGTTTTTTCTAATGAAGTTTTAGACTGTGACGGAAAAAAAGTCCTGATTTGTCTGACTTTGATTTATTTTTTAAATGGTCATTTGCTGCAGGTATCAATTCGTACGAAGAACTTGGAGAAAAAGCTTTGAAAAAAACAGGAAAAGTAAGTGAGGCCTTCAGGATTACTGTGAAGGTTCTGTTTTCATTTTGTTTACTCTTCCCTCCCCTTTTTTCTCTCCATCTCTCTCTCCAGATTTTAGTGGGATTGGCTATTCTCATCCAAAATATCGGTGGTAAGTTGGCCTTCTTTTCAACATGAAGGAACAGACATTGTTTCTGACATGTTGGACGTAAAACTATTATGTGGTTTTTATGAGAAGCAGAGCTGGGACAGAGCTGAGGTATGCTGCAGGGACAGTTTGTTTATTTTGGAGGGAGATATCGCCTCCTGCTGGTGAACAGAGTGGTCTGTGTTGAGGTTCTCTCTTTCCTCATCACCCCCCTGCCATTATCTAGATTCCCTGATAACCCCTGACCCTCTCAGCCCCCTCCCCTGGGCCTGAAACATGACTTCTCTCCTAATTGATCGCTGATGGCGAAACCCACTCCCACCCTGTGTGTGGAGAGTAGCGTATTGGGGTCCCTCCCTGTACCCAACTCGACCACAAACGATGCTTCTCAGACAGCTGAGAGCTGAGCTGCTGCACCGTCATTAGTATCTGGGTTGAGTCGATTACCTCTGATGTTCTGGTGTTTTCCCAGCATGTGTCCAGGAGTGTGAGAGCCGGCACTCCAGAGTCCATCTGTCTCTACCCACAGCTTCTTTTATAAGAGTGCAATTAGCCTCACTCTGGGTAAACATTCATTCAGGCTGCCAAAGGCTGAGCAGCCAATTGACCTTAATTACTGACCACCCCACGGCTCTCACAGCCAGCCTCTCCTGGCTCTTAATGAAATGAAAGTTGTTCTGTCTCATGTTGGAAGCACTCCGCAGCTATTTGCTGACCACACAAAGAAGCCTCACCTCTATACTCTTTAAACATTACGTAAATGTTGATTATCAGTGTCTGTTTTCTTACCACTTGGCCAATAACGTCCTCTTTCTTCACTCAAGGGCCATTTTGTATGGTCGTTGTAAGTATTATCTCACCTCTGATAGAAGTGTTTGTCGTTCCAAGAGTAACCAGTTGCATGAAACTAAACCACCGCATCCCGACTGACTGACTGCTGTGTGTTCCTGTCAGTCTGTCTTTAATGGGTTACCTTTTTGTGGTGTGTTCACAGTGATGGATTCGTCTTTGATGTGAAACTCTTTCTTTCTTTCTTCGTTTTTTTTCTTTGTTTGTTTCTTTGTTTGTTTGTTTGTTTCTTTCTTTCGTTCTTTCTTTCCTTCCGTCATTTCTGCATGAGTTAAGCTACTACCATTATAGTGAATGTGCTCTATACAAAGTTTTGCATGGAAATCTGTGAAGACTGAAATGTGGAAGGATTTGGTTTTGACATGGGAAATTGTTAGGAACCCTCGATATTGGTTCTCTTCCCCCTTAGAACTGGGTGAAGAGAAACAACATATTAAAGTGGATGGGTGCACAAAGACACGCTGCTACCAGCTACAGTAGTGTAATATGCATATATATATATATATATATATATATATATATATATATATATATATATATATATATATATATATAGCATGTAACAAAAGTAATTTCCCTCTGGGATTATTAAAGCATTTCTGATTCTGGTACCATGGTATGCACACTAGAAGCCCTGAAACATTTGATAATGGAGTCCCTAACTGCCAAACAGTGCTCATGAATAGCAGCTTTTATTCAGAGAGGGAATGTGCTTGTGTCTGTGTGGGCGAGAGCATTATTGGAGGAATTTTCTTTTATAAACAAATACAGGATCTGAGGGATTATGACTGGGATTATTTAAAGAAGAGTCACAGACCCGCCCGGGGTAGTAGGATTCCAGCTAGTCTTGCATTTTGCTTGGCTTTCCTAATAATAATTCCCTTAAACTCAGGGCTGAGCACATGCTGCTTGTGAGGAGCTTGCCCAGACCAAATGCACACTTCTTTTTGGGAGCGCCTTATCCCATTCCCTGCTATCCTGATGGAGCTTTTAGAAGCGGGCTTAAAGGAATTGAACTGATCCACTGTCCATTTGGCTGTCAGAGAAAAATGGCTGTATCCTGTTGCCTAGCGAGGTGGAGAAAGGTTGGAAGTACCTGGATTAGTGTCAGAGATCGTTACTGTTAGCATTGCAGCTCGCCCTCCTCCTTCCTCACCCCTGATTTCCCATCCTAGCTGCTGTGCAGCAATTGGAAGGCCTGCATTATGTCTGCTCCTCATACTGAGGGCTTTACTGGGGATCTCCCAATTACCCTCCCATGTTGCGGTACCCCCCCTCCCTTTCCTTTGAATACACACCACCCTCACATAACAGCTGAGAGCTTCTTGTGGCGGCATTCAGCTGCATGCTGTGATGTATTTGGTTGAGAATCGTTTCTTGTGATTTCATTTAATTTTCCTCATTTTCTCTCCTCAGCCATGTCATCCTACTTGTTCATCCTGAAGTCGGAGCTTCCAGCAGCTATCAGCAGCCTCGTGAATGCAGAAAACTCAGGGTGGGTTCATCCGTTACCCTCCTAATGAAAATGTTTTCATAATGTCACAAAATTGATGACTATGAATTGATGATTGATGCATTTATTTAAAATAGCAGCAAAGGAGTCATCCTGTTCTTTTAATAAACAAGATAAAGTTAGATTAACATTTTGGAGTAGATGGGTTTGAATGCACTAGAAAAGCCCAACTGCTGGGAGATCCTGTCTGATCAGAGGTACTAAGGACAGCAAACTGTCAGCAAAATTTATGGGGGATTTTTGTGCAGCATCTTTACCAAACATGGAATAAGAGGCTCTAGTTGGATACATACAAAATTTGACTTTTTAAACTATGCTGACTGCTTCATGTGGCAAAAACCAGCAACTGAAATCACCATCTGTGCATTGAAACATGGCAGGGGAAGCATCATCCTGTGGAGTTAACCTGCAGATCTAAATCCGACAGTTTTTTCGTTTAGGAGGATGGACCTCCATGCTGCTTAAAGAAATTGACTCTCTGTCTGCAGGTTGCTGTAGTGCGAGCTAACTAAAATCATAGGTGTTGAAAAAGAAAAAATCGGTGTCCTCCAATTAAGGCCTTTTTTTGTGCTTGCTATGACCCAGATGACTGAGTTAGAGCTATTCAATGAAGAGGAAAGACTGAATATTCCAGACTCGTTTAGTTAGATTTGAAGCTTGATGAGTTAAACCCACTAACGCCGCACGTTTGTTCAGGCATATAAATTCTCCATAAAACATATTGACATTTGCAGAGGTAATCTGACAAACTCAAGGGAATTGAACACTTTGCAAGGCACTATCCATCCATCCATCAACTATCGGCAGCCTACATCCATCGTTGACCTTTATGGGTGATCCTTCAGCTCCCCCTTCTCACAGAGCCTGGTCCCCTGGCCAAGAATGTAACGTATATCTCTTTATTATTGGCCACTCTGGTTTTCGCAGAACTTGAAGCAGCTCTCAGCCCCCAATCCGTCAACATCTGACTCTTCCCCACACAGCTGTTCCGTATTAGCGCGCTTCTTTCACCCTTCCACCCCCAAATCTCTCACACATGTTCCCAGAATCAGACTGATACAAGGGGATATCAGTTTTGCCATTCTAATTACAGCTCGCGGTGGCGGGGAGCAAAACGCTTCTGTTAATGAGTGGCTGTGGGATGTTAACAGAAGCTCACTCGCCTCCATCAGAGCTTGAAGAAATGAACAAATAAGCCAGGTCCTTTGTCACAATGCAATACAATTATAGCAATTCTGTTGACTTTTTTGTTTTCTGTAAAAGGTTTCTTTCTAGTTTTACTCATTGTGGTTTCCACCAAGCAGCTGTGGGAGTCAGTTTATGAGGCATTTAGTTAGATTCATGCTGATCTTCAGCTTTGTGTGGAGTATAATGAATTGTCAACATCGGAGCATAATTTTTTCATCATCATTCTTTTCTTTTCTTTTTTTTATCCAAATACTCTATAATGAAAAGTCCAACAGCTGAAGGCTGCCTATACTTTTGCCTCAAGTTTGGATTCAGTCATTGGTCACAGTTTGCAAACAAAACATATAAAACCCTGTCTCACTGTCAAATTATTTCATATTGTAGGGTTTTTGTTCATTACAAAAAAACCTCCACCATAAATTAGGTAATAAACAACTTAAGAGGTGGCACTTACTGAGTACCAAAAGTATAGTCTTAAGAAATTAGAAAAGTGAGTACTATATATCAATTTCAATAAAGCTATAGAGGAATGTAACGTAATATAAACAAATAATTTAAACTGAAGTATCTTTTTAAACAAATTTTTATGGAAATAAACAAAAAATAATAAATCTTGTTAGGATGATATTTATCCTACTGTAAATGGTCAAATCACACACAGGTGTTTCACATCAGGAGCACCTGATCAGAACAATGGGCCTCATGCAGCAACGTTCTTTTTATTCTTGTCATAAATTTTTCTGTTTTTCAAACGTGCCACATCAGATTCTACTAACTACAGAAGAGGATGAGGGCCACTGAAAAAAAAAATAGTTAACTGATTTTTAAATATTATTTCAGTTTAATATGGGAAAAAAATAGAATTCTGACTTTAATCTCAGAATTTTAGATCTTAATGTAGATGGGCACCATAAAGGAAGAGATGTGGAGCACTCAGCTTCACTGACAAAGATGTAAGTTGTTTGAGAGGGCCAGTGACACAATGGTGGAAAATGACGGAATTAGGCGATGCTATTTCATTAATGGAAGAGCAGAAGGTGATAAAAAGAAGAGAGCTAGTTTAGTCTCTAAAACAGACATGGCTACAGCTTGATGCTAACATTTCTTTTTTTATTTCTTTTTTTTAGAAAAAAGTCAGAATTCTGAGATTAAAGTCAGAATTCAGACTTTTTTTTCTCATTTTGTACTGAAATAAAATGTAAAAATCAGTTAACTTTTTACATTTTTTCTGTGTCCCTAATACTCTTCCATAACTACCTTTTTTAACTTCAGTAAATAATCCTTGTAAACACGATGCAGTCAACACGTTAAGTTTAGTTTAGTTTTTTTAGGATCCACATTAGCTGCCAAATAAATGGCCACTAATCTTCCTGGGGTCCTCACATAAAAAAATACATTACATTATGAAAAAACCATTAAAAAAATTGCACAAGTTGCACATTAGGAAATAATAGGAACATGAAAAAGAGTAGAAATATACAACATAAATACACAGGTCAGTTCATCATATCACCTGCAGTAGTTCTGAAGACAGTATCTTTTTGAAGCTTGTTCTGTTCTGGACTCTTCTTGTGGTTATTGGCAGTTGGTTCCAGTGACATATGGCTCTATAATACACTGTGGATTTTAGATAGTTTGTTCTGGGTCGAGGGAGTTTAATGTCTCCACCTAGTGCCCGCCTTGTTAAATAATTAACAGTGAGTGAGTGTGTTTGCCAGAGTAATGTAAATACGCATAATTACCACCCCAATAATGGCAAATCGGGCTACAACTTCCAGTCCAATCAGAAGGTATTCATTTACAGAAATGGCATTAAAGACAAAGAAGTGACACTTTACCAGTTTGAGATGGAGGCTCTGCCTGAGAACTGAGTAGCAGAATTAAAGGACCTGATAAAGTCAAGCAGTGAAATGAATCAAAAGGGTTGTGAATGATGTGGTTGTACTGCTACAGAAGTAAAAGGAAAATAGAGAAAAATAACAGAAAAAATCTACAAACAAGGTGCCATAAACATGTTAAGCAAACACAACACTACATTCTGCAAAATCTCCTTTTAATACACCATATACTGTATATCTCCAGACCAATTCTGCCATCCAATCATAAAAATAATAAAGGCCAAACTTTAATTTGATGACCCAAACATTTCAATTTTGTGCCATGAAGTGAACTGAATGCATGTCTTAGCATTGGGAGACTTTCAGGCAGCAACATGTTGCTTAACCTCCTCTCTGAACTTTCTATTCATTTTCTGTTCCAGATGTTACTTCAATAGTAGCTTAATCCTACATAGAAATAACAACAAATTAAACCAGTGTCCCCTTGGACCGATAGTTCTGTCATCAGCGAATAAAAATTTTATTTATAATTGCAGAGTTGCATAATGCATAAAGATGTATCCTAATAAAATAGACAATTGCTTCTAAGTAACAACAAATGTAGTCATTTAGTGAAAAACTAGGTCTGGATAACAGCTGACTGATTATGCAAGACCTCTTCATCAAGTTTGGAGCGCTTATAAAATAAACTCTTACCTTAGAGAAGATTAGAAATAGGAGAAAAATGTAAATGCAGCATTTACATTACAAGGAATTTGTTCATGTGGACGCTTCTTGCATGAGGCCCATTAATACTTCACACCCTGACTGAGGTTTGCCCTTTGGAAACGTCACGTTTAGTTTGGTGCTCCTGACTGTTAAAGTGAGAGGGAAAAACATAATGAGACCATGGAAACCATCTGTTAATCCAGCTCTATCTGTCTAAGTACGTTCACTCTGAAAGCAGACCTCGACATGCTGAAATACATCGCAACAACTCTAAGTAATTGAGAAAAAGTCTGAGAAAGTTCAAAATTGATTTCTCATTGTATTTGTGAGTTCACAAACACATGAGAATCCATCTTATCTTGATGCAACTTATTCCTTTCGAAAGCAACTCAAGACGGGTCGGTCAAACATGTTGCAGTAAGATGGTTTAATGCAGGACATATAGATGTGAGGAAAGCAGGAGCTGCAGAGCTCCCATTCTGAAGAAAATACACATCTCCAATCTCCAATTCTTTCTTTAAAGGAGGAAAATCAAGAGCCTAAAAGCGTGAGTTGTAGTTCCTCATATCTGCTGGTAATTAACTTGTTACCAAGATTGGCTCAAACCAAATTATGGTAGGAAGGACTTTAGATGTTGCTTCACCCAATCAGCTGGAAAGGTTCTCCTGAATGTCCCTCTTTACCCACTGAACACATTCTATGAGAGTAATCCCAGATTAATAATTTGTGGAACTAAATCTAAATCAATCTGTCTGGTAGAGAGCAAAACATTTGTTCTTCAAGTCATTTGGACTGGTAGAAAAAACATGGGTTAGTTTTTTTTTTCACAGTTTGAAAATGTAACTTTTTTTTTTAATGAGAAGAGGAATATAAATTTGTATCGTTTATGTTCAATGAAATCAGTAAATTAAAGGCAAAAATAGCCATCAGTATGTAAACATTTTTAATTTGATTGAATGTCATAATCTTCTCACAGCTTTACTTCATGCTTTGAAGTCTAAATCTGTATAATTCATTTAGTTGACATTAATTATGTAAAATATTTGAAAAGAAAGAACACTTACATTAATTACTTAATGAGGAAAATTATTCTTTTAGATTAAGAAGGAAATAAATCAGCGTTTTTCTGTGTTCGCTCCGGTGCTGTGGCATTTCGGAGTGGGAGATGCTCCACATCTCACCCGGTATCTCTGTATATTGAGTTTAAAGCCTCCTGAAGATCCTCGTTTAATTTTTTTTAAACATGTCTAAATATTTTTCTTAACTGAGCAATGGAAGATTGTTGAGACACAGCAGACATCCAGTTGTGGGATGGGAAGCGTGTAGTCGGGACAGAGGGTAATGACACAGCTGTGAAGCTGCCAAACGGGGGCCAGTGGGTGTTGATGTGGTCGAAACAGGTGCCTCTGACACTGGGAGCTCCAATAAACAGCTGCAGAGCCAGTTTCTTATGACCCTGCGCTGCGGCAGCGACACCCAGGACCCTTCCCATCCAGCCCCAACCCCAGCGGAGCCAACATGCCTTCCACATGTGTCACTACAGCCCACCCCTCCTCCTGCACAGTCCTGTATAAACCACCAAGGCTCTCCTTTAGCAAAAGAAAATATTATTCCCTTCTCTAAAAACCTGGAAGAGAGCTGTGGTCTCATCTGATGGAGCGGCACAACGTTACCATGTGAACTACAAGGTTGTTATGATTTGGAAGAGCTAAAGCCTTTAATTCGTTCCACATGACGAATCTGTCGCTCTGTATTTGAGCACAAAATGGAGACAAATTTCCAGAGCCGGTTGGTCTGAAAGCATGGCCGATTGGTCTGCGGCTGTCGCTGTGACATTTCAGAAGATCTGCTGCAGTTCAGCCTTGACTTTTAATACTTGAATCTTTGTTTTTTCCAGGAATGCCTGGTATGAAGATGGCAGGTTGCTCCTCATCATCGTTACAGTTTGTATTGTTGTGCCTTTAGCGATGTTGCCCAAAATCGGTACGTTTTTTCCTCTTTCTAGCCTTTACTGGTTTGAATCACTCCACCTTACTGGATCTTTCTCTCTCCCATGCTCCACAGGATTTCTGGGTTACACCAGCAGCCTTGCCTTCCTCTTCATGCTGTATTTTACAGTTGTGGTGAGCTCTGACCTCAACCTGTAGATGTCTGTTGACTGTATGTCCTCCTAAGCTAACTTTCTCCACTGACCTCTTGTTTCTAGGTTGTGGTGAAGAAATGGTCCATCCCTTGTCCCTTGCCTCACAACGTCACAACGCTCCCAGACCTCGAGAAGGTGAATGTAAACAGTAGCTTAGTTCAGTTTAATGCAGTAAAATAGTTTTTCCATTCAGTAGATGAATGTGGCATATTAATACTAAAGTTTAAAATGAATAATGTTCATTTATTAATAGAAGCAACTAGGGCTGGGTAAAAAAAATCGATCCTTTACATTTTTGCAAAATCGATGTCTAGGAAATGAAATATGTTCGTTTTATAGTGACGCGCGTGACATTCACATTCAAATAAGCAGGAAAGTTGCACTCAAGATGACTTCAAGCCAGACAGCTGCAAATATAGCCAATAGGTTGATTGAAGACATTAACGAATTGGGGCTGACCAGACCATGGTTTGTACAGTGGAGATTATGCAGCTCATGCATGTCTGCTGTGTCACGTCAGCTCGCTCGAGTGAGGCTTCACTTTTTCACTTTTCACGAACAAGTTTGCACACAAGTTTGCAAGTTTGTTCACATCTCAAGTTTAAACTGTCTGATTTACAAGTTTGCACTTTGTGTTTAATATGACAGGAAAAAGTAAAATACATGAGTATTTTGAAACACAGTTGAACCTCTTTCATTATTGTAAAAACAGATCGAATTGAAATTAATCGATTTAGAACTTTATGAATCGAAATCGAATCAAAATACCCAGCCCTAGAAGCAACGTTTCTGTCACTTCTGGCTTTAGAAGTACAACATTCATCATCCAGGCCTAAAAACTGCTAGTCTAAACCAGAATACGTTCCTGTTAGGTGCTCAGTGAATATTGGTACCAGTACAGAGTGCCACTTGTGCAATAAGTGTAGTTGTGAACTTTTCTTGCTGTTAAATACTCTGCTGTCGACTGTTAGTGCCGTTATAACAAAGTAGAAACTTTTTGGGATGACGGCAACTAAACCGAAGAGTTATGGACCAGGTGTAGGTCAGAGAGGGGTGAGCGTAGACTGACATAAAGACGTCAGCAACTTTCAACAGAATCAGCAGCTTCTAACCTCCAGATTACATTTGGTCTTCAGAGTAGCTCAAAAAACGTGAGTAGAATTTCATGCAGTGAGTTTCTGTCGCCTCAGTACGGAAAAGGATTAGGGCCACTGAAAAAAAAAAAAGAAAAGTTTACTGATTTTAAAACTTTATTTCAATTTAGTCATTTAGTCTCAGAATTCTGACTTTAATCTCAGAATTTTGGATCTTAATGTAGATGGTCACCATGAAGGAAGAGATGTGGAGCACTCAGCTTCACTGACAAAGATGTGAGTTGTTTGAGGTGGCCAGTGACACATTGGTGGAAAATGACGGAATTAGGCAACTTTTATGTGACTGAGGGGTCCCCTCATTAATAGAGGAGCAGAAGGTCATTAAAACAAGAGATCTAGTCTCTAAAACAGACAAGGCTATGGCTTGATGCTAACATGTTTGTTATCTGTCAGAATTCTGAGAAAAAAGTCAGATTTCTGAGATTAAAGTCAGAATTCTGACTTTTTTCCCATACTAAACTGAAATAAAATTTAAAAATCAGTTAACTTTTTTTTTCAGTGGCCCTAATCCTCTTCCGTACCTCACCTTACCAGGGGCTATGTAAGGAGTTTGATGCAGCAGGGTAAATCAGGGTGTGGCTGGACTCTAGAGCAAGTTCTTTCCAAACATTTCAACCCCAGAATAACAATGCTATAGACTGGTGTTCCCCTAATATACATATAATCACATCACTTTATTTATATGTATGAATTTATTCATACATATAAACAGAAGTAATGTTATTCATTTTAGATCAATGTATTTTTTTATGGCATTTTATTATTAAAGTAATCATTTAGATAGATTTTTGATAATTTAACAGTAAATTTTTATTTTAGTTGGGCATTTTACAATTTAATGGTATTTTAGTATTTGAGTTTTGTATTAGATAAATAACGTCTTTAATGGGACATTTATTTCATGGGCTAATCACAGTTATGTATTTCACAATAAACAACATTAATTATGATTAATTATGAAACCATGTCATGACCCTCCAGCTGGTGTCTCATGCTATCATTTCTGTTTGATTTGTTTTATTCTTTACACAATTATATTTAAAACAATACAATTGTATCATTACAATTTGGCATTAAACAAATGAAAAGGAGCAGGAAGAAGATACATTTGTAACGCCTGCCCCTATCTATGCTAGTATTTCTATAAAAAATACAACAAATCAGTTGAATAGAAGAAAGAAAATAAACATAAAAATATGTAAATCATGAATTCCTTTCATGTTCTAGTACATAAAAACTAATTTTAGCTTTGCAATTTTTTTTCTTTATTTAAATCTACCCTTCAAAGCAGTTTTTTGTTGTTGTTTTTTTTTTTTTTCGGATCAGGATCAGGAAATATAATTTGGCCTGATAAACTTTTACAATCTTTTGGGGATTTTAACATTGCCATCCTGGCTACCAAACTGAATATTCCCTGAAAAGGGAAATTCAGCATTATTTCATGTCTTTTTGTGAACAATAATCTTTATGACCCACTTTTTGGTGATACATTTTGTACTGTCTGGCCTGTCTCACTCTAGACATAATCTAACCTGCATTATTCTGGTTCTTTTCTTGTCATTTTGTCCAATTATAAAGGTTTTCCTTCACAGTGTCTTTCCTCATACTACGGAAACACATTCATTAAAGTTCGGAAATGGAGTTCTGGTCAGAAAACACAGCACCTAAGCTGTGTCATTTCAAATAGGTCTTCCTGTAGCATTGATTAGTGGCGTTTATGTCTCATTCTGGCTCTTAATTGCTGCTGCCTCTGTACTACTTCAGCAGTTAAAGCAGAAAAGGTTCTGCTGCTAAAAAAAAAAAAAAAAAATGAATGTACTTTTAGCCTTCAGGAACCAAAGGTCTGAGGTTGGTAGTTTGTGTCGAGACGGTCATGGCCAACAGGATTAGGAAGAAACCTCAGGATGTTGATTTACTGATTGAGTCAGATTTGGTTGATGAGTACCAGAGAGGTCTGCCCAGAGTTCTGCACGGTGAATAAAGCCAGTCCTTAAGGGAAGGAAGTCCAGGTGACCTTTCCTGATCCTGGAAATGAACTCTGACTTTTAGAAATTCAACACCGTGATACAACTCCAGAATGAGCATGTGCTAACTTATGACTTCTAATTGTAAAGGCGTGTAGGCAAACAGTAAGAGTCGCTTTTGTTCAAGACGACTAAAAACATTTTAAGTCTAAATACGTTTTTATTTCTTTTATTTTCAGTCATCAAACGTATCCAACTCGGAGTGTACGCCACAACTCTTCGTCCTTTCCATTAAGGTGCGTATGAATTTGACTTTCTCTCTTCACAGCAGGTATGCAGTCCTCTTTAACGGTTCACACCCTCACCAATAATGCGTTGCCAGATGTTCATAATGATGGAGAGCAGCTCCCCTCACATTTATATCACATACTGACGTTCATCTCAGCCATAGGTCTTTGCAAATTGATCAGACCCCTTGAACTTTTCCACATTGAAAACTTCAGCTTTTGTTGGAGGGTTTTCTGCGATACATGAAAAAAATAAAAGCATACATGGAATTTAACAAACAAAGCTGTAAGGTGTGCTGAGCGTTAGTTTTCACCCCCCTATGGGCCGAGGCTTTGTGGAACCAGCTTTAACTTTCCCTGCAGGTCCTTTAGGGCTTTGCTCTTCTAGCGTCACACATCTGGAAACGGACATCTGCATCCATTCGTCTCTTCTAACCGCTTCAAGGTTCTTTAGGTTGGATGCCGAGCGTCTGTTGGTAAACCTGTTCAAATGCAACACTTGTGGAACTGCAGTCAGGCTCTGTTTACAAATTAATCATATCTTACATTTTATTTGTTAATTATTTCGACTAATTATTTTTAAATGTGGGCTGCTCAGTGGCACAGTGGGTAGCACTACTGCCTTGCAGCAAGAAGGTTCTGGGTTCAATTCTGCATGGAGTTTGCATGTTCTCCCTGAGCATGCGTAGGTTCTCTCCCGGTACTCCGGCTTCCTTCCACGATCCAAAAACATGAATGTTAGGTTAATTGGCTTCTCTAGATTCTCCTTAGGTGTGAGTGTGTGCGTGAATGGTGGTTTGTCCTGTGTGTCTCTGTGTTGCCCTGCGATGGACTAGCGACCTGCCTCTCGCCCATAGACAGCTGGAGATAGGCACCACCACCGTGTCAGATAATGGATGGATGGATGGATTTTCAAATGTAAGAAGAATAAAAAGGAATTTAATCGTTTTACAGAACAAGATATGGAAACAGTATTTGTATGTCCCTGAGGTAGTGAGAACAGTTCAGACCTGACAGACTTCATTCCTGTCACCTAATGTTGTGTATATATATATATATATATATATATATATATATATATATATA
>NW_015150552.1:1131490-1148172 GCF_000732505.1 Cyprinodon variegatus | reverse complement strand
TTTTTTTTTTTTTTATGGTGGACTTGATTTGATCTGGACTTTGATTAGGCCATTGTAGCATTGAACTGATAGGTTTCCCGGTTTTTACAGCCTCTAGCTGATGGTTTAGCTCCTCTGTTCAGTTTAAGTGTTTTTTTACAATAAGCTGTTTTTCATAAATATGTCATTATTTTCTTAAATGTTAACAAGTATTTAATATTCTATCAAACCAAGAGTTGTTTAAAACATGAAAACGAAGTTCTTTATCTGGGGTTATTTTGCGTGTTTCTCTGTGATGCTTTCATAAAGGCCGGATTTGTGGAATAAATTCCTCTGTCCTACCTGAGTTGTGGAGCTTCTCAACATCTATTGATTTCTTGTTTACTCCTTTGATTAATGCTCTCCTTGCCTTGCCTGCCTTAGGGCTACTACCATGTCTTTATGTTGACTAATGTACTCTAAGGAACCTCTGATGCCTCAGCATTAAAGCAGGATTTATACTGAGATTTAATTACAAAGAAGCTGACTGTATACTAAGTATGTTATGTCCCGAATTTGGTTGAACTTTATTTGGGGACATTACAGGAAGGGGGGAAAACAAATGCTTCTTTTGCATGGTATAAAAAAAATTAATGAACCTGCCTTGTGGTTTAAGGTCACAAGCAGACCAGTTACCCAGAAAGTCCAGCATGGTCCCACCTGCTGATTGTTGATGATGCCTGAACTGTGCCTGTTTGTTGCAGAGTGCATATGCCATCCCCACCATGGCCTTCTCCTTTCTGTGCCACACAGCCATCCTGCCCATCTACTGCGAACTGGAGAGGTCAGCCCTGCAAATAAGTCCTTGAACCCCATCACCATGACCGTAATGCTCACTGAGCGACTGCTTTCTTTCAGACCAACCAAAGCCAGGATGCAGAACGTTGCAAACATCAGCATCAGTCTCAGCTTCCTGCTTTACTTCATTTCCTCTTTGTTTGGGTACCTCACCTTCTATGGTAAGCCTGCACCAAGAAGCACTTTGTCAGTTCAAAGTCCTGATCTGACTGTGCTTCTTCATTCTTCTTCTCCTTTTAGCTCACGTAGAGTCAGAGCTGCTGCTCGGCTATGGAGAGTACCTTCCCCGGGACATCATGGTGATGACGGTTCGGCTGGCCATCCTCCTCTCTGTGCTACTCACAGTGCCGCTCATACACTTCCCTGTGAGTGTGCTATACCTCGCACATCTTCTCAACCAAGCACTTTTAAATTTGAAACCTTTGTTTCCATGAATGCTGCAGGCCCGTAAGGCTGTGATTGTGCTGTTGTATGGAGGACGCTACTTCTCCTGGCTGACCCACACAGTCTCAGCTCTGATTATCCTGAGCGTGGTGCTGATGCTGGCCATCTTTGTGCCTGACATAAGGAATGTGTTTGGAGTCGTTGGTATGTAACCAGTTAGGACATTTTTATTTTTTATTTTATCCCACCCCTGCAGACAGAGTTGGTGGCTCAGGTTTGTTTCCACCCACATGTTCATTAAGCTCCAGTCACAGATTCTTTATAGCTCTGCGATCTGGCGTTATGATGGCCAGTCAAAAACCATTACTTGAGTCCTACTTCTTGAGTCCCTCCAGCAGCAAAGCACTCCCTCAGCATGATGCTGCCACTTCCAAACGATTAAATGGTCAAACACTATTTTTATCTTTTGTTCAGGGCAGGAATCAAGACTCAGCACCAAATAATGCTCATCTCTGGGATGCACAGCCAGTGTCCTTGTAAAACTGTAGATTATGGACATTCCTGTGCTGTTTATTCTTGCACATTAGATCAAATCAACATGGCACCTTCATGTATCCTTAGTTCCTTTTTGATGCCTTTGTTGAATTTTGTAGATTCTCTCCATAATGTGACACAAGGAAATCGAATGTTGACTTTAAAGCAGGAGCTTAACATCATGATATTATAACCTAAGCTTTTCTAAATAATCTAAAGTACTCAATGTCTGAGTAAACCTCTGAATTTAGGGAGAGTATTAAATACGTTCTTAAAATAGTGGCATTAAGTAAAATAGTAATAGTTTTGGTTATTCTAATTTGCCTCAAACAGTAAAAGTTTCATCCTATTTTATGTCTTGTATTTTGTTTAAGCACTTTTCAGCTTTACTGCGGGTTTTCTGCTTGAATTGAAATTTTAAACCATACAACCAGAGGAAACCTTTTGAAAGTTTGGCATCTTTCTCTATTCAAACAGTACATATGAAAGAGATCAACTATTTGATCATTAGAATTCCATTAGTTAAAAATGTATTAAAAGAAACTACAGTTATGTTTTGAAGATGGACTAGCAGCAGCCACTTTGTCAATATCCCTGTTATTGATTGTTGCTTCTAAAACTGCATTTTCTATGCATAATTAATGTTGCATTGTGAACAGTCTAAAAAGCTGCAGCAGTAAGATATGCTGCACATTGTCTTCATGCTGTTAATTTTTTTCTCTCTGTTACTTTCAGGATCAACGATGTCCAGCTGCCTGCTGTTTGTTTTTCCAGGCGTCTTCTATCTTAAAATCAGCGGCCAGCCGCTCCGATCGGCCGACTCCATCGGGGTAAATCTGAATAGTAAATAACATGTTTGTTACCTTTAGGCATTTTATGCTAACCTGCGGTTTGTTTTTGTCTCCCTAGGCTATATTTCTAGTGGTTTTTGGGCTAATAATGGGTGGTACCAGTCTCTGTGTGATCATTCTTTCCTGGGTGTTCAGTTCCTGAATCCGCTCCGACCAAAACCCAGTCCAAAGCAGGAAGGAAAGGGAAATATGGACCAAAGAAACGGAACCTTGAAAGAAATCAGCATCAACTCAGGGACTTTTTTTAATGAACACTAATGCATTTGCATTTTTTTTGATTGCAACAAACTTTTACTACATATTGACTTTAAAAACAGACAATTCAGTTCAGCAAAAAAATGTTTTATTGATCCAAAAAAGGGAAAATGGACACAAAAAGATAACAGAACAAATAGAGGTTTGTTCTGGATTTCAAGATGAAGAAGGGTTGATTTTTTTATTGTTTCAAAGCTGTGGTTTTAATTATGCACTTTATATAAATCAAAACAACAATCTATTTTTAATTCTCAAACACTCATAAACAATCATTTTTTTCTGCAAAAATCATTTCAACCTTTAATCATTCTTGTCCTAGTATGTGTCTGTTTCTGTTCACAAGCTCAGAAAAAGTTTGTCTCACTATTTTTATAGCAACAGGCATTAAAGGAAAGGGAAAATGTTTACATGATGAAATGCTTGTTTACTTGTTTAACCACTGAAATGTCTTCCTTAGAACAGACTCATCTGTGTAAACATGTTATGATGCTGAGTGCCACTCTGGCCTTATGCTGCAGCTCAGCTTGCAGCTAACAAAAGCCACACGCTCTACACTTTTCCTACCATGAAACTGTTGTTCCTCTTTATGCTGCCTCTCAAACGCTCTTTGCAATTCAGAGTTTAGGTGGATGTTTGAGGAGGGCCGCTTCCGCTTACGGTGGATGTGAAAAGTGTGGAAACTCGTTTTAAAATGTCTCCATATGTGAACAAAACAAAACTATGATGAACTGCTTTTGACTCATCCAAACATTAATATGGCCCCGGTCTATATAACACTATTAAAAAGATAAAAGTCTGGAAGGGGCAAAAAAAACAAAAAACCAACTACAATCTAATATTATTTGGTTACATAATGCACATAACCTCAAATTCTTCATCATATTACAAGGATAAGTCCTGTGCTCTGCTTTTTTTCTCAAATAGATTTCCTAGGAAGATACTCAGATCAGGTTTCAAGTTGTGGCGTTCCAAAATCTTCTCATAAAGCCATTTGTTTATTGGTTCAGATCCACATCTTGGGTTGTTGTAGCGCTGAAAGATAGTTTCCCTCTGGAAATAACTTGCTTCTCCTTCATTAAATGCCTTGATTCTAGCTGGAGAAAAACAGCCCCGCAGCATGAAGCTGCCCTCACCGTGCCTCAGTTTGGTGATGGTGTTTTTACGTTTCCCATCATGCAAGATTTTAGATGTGCTTTTGTGAAGGTCTGTTGGGCTGAAATGTTTTCCTGTGTAAGGGAAGGTTTCTGTTTGCTGTTTAGCTCAGACATAGAAGAACAAAAGAGTTCCACTTCACCGCCAATACTAAACGGAAACTGAAACTTGTTGCTATGGATCCCTGGGAAGCTTACATGAGCAGTTTTCCAATTTTCATAACATGGTCCCTTTATTTTTTCCTTCAACTGTTTACTGTGATCCACTTTAGATCTAATTCACTTCTTTATTGTCCCACAAGTGGATACTTAGGAACAGAAGCAGACATGCATAGTTTACACATTAACTTATTATCCGTACTCCTCATCTTCTGCTATCCTCTCTATGTGGAAGATAAGTGGCTCTACTCTGAGCCTCTACCAGTTGACCAAGCTCCTCCTCCTACCTCTAAGGGAGAGCCCAGCCTGCCTGTGCAGAAAGCTCATTTAAGCCGCTTGTAGCTTGGATCTCAGTCTTTCAGTCATGATTGAAAGAAAAAGATACGTTACCATTTGCATTTAATCTTTATTTACATATTACTATACATATCAACAAGGATTTTGGGGAAAAAAAGTACCAAGCTTTGTTAAAGTTTGTCCAGAGCTTAAATAGGACAATATATTTCTACATTCTTCATAAATGGTTAGCTGCACCTTTGAACTGTAAAGAAACTGTCCTGACTGAAATATTTTAACATCCATCAAATATGGACGCCCTTCCCTGTTCATCCTTAAGAGGCTCTGTGACTCCTGTTTGACACGGGTTCTCAGAGGAAGGTGGCAGTCAAAAATAATTACACTTTTTTACTATATTTTTCCCTTGAAAGGAAGAAATGGCTCTGAAATTCCTTATCTAGCTTTTAAAAAGGACAATTTCAACAAAGGTGTTAGATTTTTTTTCTACAACCCATGTTATACTTTAAATCATTCTCAGCACAATATTACCACCTAGTGTCTGATGGTGACAGCTCTACTTGTGTTCATCATTCCACACTTTGTTTTGCATTTTATAGTTTTAATGAACCCCAACAAGTATGAACAAAAAAAGCTCTGAAAGGTTGTTTCTATGTCAGAAAAGTGCACGTTGACCCAGCGCAGTGCTGCTTTTTATGGGGGCCTGTTGTGGTCGGAGCCCTCAGCTCAGGGTGGGAGTGTTTTTGTTTAGTTAAACCGACTCACACGGCTGGGCTGGGCTGGGCCCTCATCCAGCAGTATGACAACACGGTCCCCCAGGGTTAGGGGGAAGGAATGAGGCCGGGGAACGATGGTGGGCTGAAATTAAGAGCCCGCTGGCAGCCTCAGCTTCTTCTGTTGCTCTAAGAGGTGTTGGCTGTTTGCTCGAAGAGATGCTTTCTGTTGATTGAAGTTAGGGCAGTGGTCACTTATGATCCTGTTTACCGAATGCTGACCTTTCACCCTACTGTGCTGGATTTCCCTTTGTGAATGAAAGAAATGCATTTCCTCTTCCTGTTTGTGTTTTAGCATCACCTTTTTTTAATGTCAGAAACTGCAGCGGAGAGAACATCAAACACATCTGCTTTCAGTTTACTCATCTCCAACAGGCGTTCCTTCCTAAGAGGTGCTTTAGGGGTCTTTTCACGTCAGATTTTTAATGGTGGCTGGCATGATGAGTGGTTCTCCAATATTAGTCACGGTTCTGGACCACAACTCGACAAACACTGTCCATACGTGAGTGTCATCGCTGATAAAGTGCTCTGCGCTTCATATTCTGTTCTCCTTCTCTTGTCTCTTGTTCACCTTCGCTCCACGCTGCTGTTCTGCTCTGAATCCATTTCCACGCTCCATCAGTAAACATGCCTGCTGTGACACAGTTACAGCATTCCTCGCTCTGAGGACTCTTTCTGCAACTCCAGATGCTTTTGTTGTTCAACAATGTGCCTTATTTCCTCTCAGATTTCCTAATGATATGCATGAAATAATGTTGGAAAAAGCCTGTCAATTAGAGGATTTCAAATCAAATCGCTAAACAAGGTGAAGGAAATGTGGAATTTCCTTGCAACACTCATCTTTAGAACAGCTGAATTTTTGCATATCTAGATCTTGCCTTTTTGGTTTTCTTTATTTCTTACAAAGCTTTAAAAAGAACAAGTAACCCACCCCCACCTACTTATTTCATGCTTTCTTATGTCAAAGATACTCTGACTAAAATCAAAGGTTCTGGGGATGTTATTTACTTTAAAGGGGAAAAGCTATCTAAATTAACCTAAACCAGTAAAGAAATGTTATCATCTATGATCTTTCAGCATAGATTAACTATGATTAACAACAGTTATTGGATAATTATGTCAGACATGATCAAAAGTCAGATTACAGATTACCGTACTTTAAAGTCCAGAAATCACATACTTAGGACCTGTCTGACAACAGGAAGCGTGTTTAAGTCTCAACAACCAACACAACATGCTCAGGAACAGATTAGAAATAAAGTCACTGTATGTCAGGCTGCGGTTAACAAAACTCTTGTCATCCACAAAATAAAGACAACTGGGTACAGATGTGGCCGGACTTTCAAAGTGACTCCAAGAGGGCACCAACACCTCAACCGCTGAATCTGAGTTCATCCAACCTTTAGGATTCTTAAACCAAAGTAGAAGTGTGAGAAAGAGCTCCATGATAAATGCTGTCTGAAAAGTGCTGGCACTAAGAGAGGAGGTAGAAAAATTCGACTGTGCTCACTGGTGCTTACGAGCTATAAGGAGGCCAACAATCCTTTGTGTTACGTGACAGATAAGCATGGAAGACATTGTGAAAATTAACAAAAATACAGTATCTCTTCAAGCTGTCGTCCCAGGTTTACTAGCATCATCCATGTGCAGTTTAGTCATGTATTGACGTATGTTAGGACGAATTCAGCAAAGCAGTCTAGAGCTTGTTTCCTACAGTGGGTAGTGTTCTTACTGTTGACCTCAAGGGATAGAAGCTGTAGGGACAGGGGAGCAATTTGACGTATTTGGATGCAGCCATGGTCTCACCTGCAATTAAAGACAGAGTTTATTAGTTAACAATAGGAACTGTTTTGTTTTGTATTTTTAGAGCAACAAACAAGTGGACAAAATTGGCTTAAATGGCATCCAAGAGAGAGTTTCAAAGCTAAAACAATTTCTCAAAGAAACATTATTATAACAGCGTGGCAGAGATGGGAAGTAACGAAGTACAAATACTTCATTACTGTACTCAAGTAGATTTTTCTGATATTTTTACTTTATTTTACTACTTATTTTTATAGCGACTTTTTACTTCTACTCCTTACATTTAAAAAAATTGTCTCGTTACTTTAGTTTTGAATCATTTCAATGGAGTTACCGTTATTGTTTTTCACGTCATCAATACCAAATTCAATCTAATTGGATGGGAATCTTCATTGCATTTGACGCACCACTACAAGATGAATCGACAGATTCGGCGGTATTCATTGGCGGCAAATCATTGCAGCTTGGTGGCGGTGGCGTTAGCATAGTAGCATGGACGAAGAGATGATTGAAAATGAACACAACGGAGATCTAGTCCTATTGGCAGACATCCATTTAAAATGTAGGCAACGGCATGAAAAAAGTGGTTTCTACTTTTACTTTTATACTTTAAGTAAATTTACAAGCCTGTACTTTGTTACTTTTACTTGAGTAAAGAAGTTAAATCAGTACTTCCACTTTTACCAGAGTATTTTTTAACACAAGTATCTGTACATTTACTTAAGTACGGAAAGTGAGTACTTTTGCCATCTCAGCAGGGTGGCCTAGTGGTTAGAGCATAGAGCCTGGAATCCTGAGGTTCGAAGTTTGAGCCCCACAGATTGCCTCTCAGGGTCCCTGAGGAAAGACCCTCCTCGGGCGCCAAACCGGGGCCGGCAGCCCAAAAAAAAAGCAATAGCTTGCTTGCAAGCTAATCCTATTGGGGACTGTTGGCCTAGTGCTTAGAGCAGTGAACTTGTGCTCTGAGAAGGTTGAAAGTATCGGGTTCAACCCCCACAGCCGGCACTCTGTGAGCAAGACCCTTAACCCCACGCTGCTCCCCAGGCGCCACACAGTGGCAGCCCACTGCTCTCCAAGGGGATGGGTCAGAGGTGAATTTCTCCGGTGTGAGATCAATAGAGTTCAATTATATGTAAAAGCTTTCTAAAATTTGAAATTGAAATTTGTGATTGCCTCTCATCTTCTGAGGGAGCAGTGGGCTGCTGCTGTGCATTCTGGGAATAAGGGTATGGCTCAGGGAGCCAGAGAAGCTAAAACCTGCTGCCTATCCAGGACACAATTGCTCTCCTCCATCCACTAGGCTGGTGGTTTCTATCCCTGCTCCTCAAGTTCTCTTGTCCTGCTGCTGAGGAGGTCATACAGTCATTTGAATTAGGGAAAGTGGGGAGAAGGAGGTTGAGAACCACTGCCTCCCTCATACAGTATGTGGACTGATGAGACAAGGGGAATACTACAGTCTGGTTGGACTAGGTCGGTCTGACTAGCTTTTACCCTGCAAATAGGAGTTAGTAACTGGAACACAGCTTTATGTTTTTACACACGTTATCTATGTCCGGTATTAAAATTAGTTTGCAGAGTCAAATACTTCTTAAAGCACTGCTCATCATTAATCAGGTTTTAGAAATTCATACTTTGCCTGCCAATAAGATCAGTTGGATGGAGTCCCATTGCACCACGCCTGACTTTTGATTTTTACAAGATGCTGAAGGTCACAGAGAGACTTGGAACCTGTTATTAAAGAAGAGAAAGGAGTGAAGAAAATGTGGTTGTGGTTTCCCTAATGATGTCATTGCAATATTTCACAAATATTATTTGAAATCATATATTTCTAGAGTAACCTTACAGTAAGAAAATGAATTTTTTTAAAAAGCTACAACCTTGTTAAATAAGTTTAGCGACTCAGATTTTATGAAAAACAAAACAAAGAAATGCTATCTCTTTATGGTAGAAATCCCTCAGGAAAAGTTAACAGGGTGGGAGGATTTCCTGCAATGCTTCAACTTTGTATCAATAAGCAAAAGCAATGCTTCAGCTCTGTCGTCACCCTTTCTAAAACATCCATGGTAGTTTTGGGTAAATAAAGTCGTACTGAAGGGAGAGCGAGAAATGATGAGCAGCAGTGTGGGGTACAGTTTTGGTTTTATGCTTGTGATTTGCGTGGGTGGGGGGTCAGCTTGTGTCTTTGCAAACCCGTCAGCCCTGAGTTGAGCCCTTAATGCAGACCTGACGCCTTTCTGGCGCAGGGGCCACGCTGCCTCACATCTGGAGCCAATTAGCCCAGAGAGCCAGTGTCAGAGCCCCAGCCTCCCACCCCCACCCCACCAAACACCCACTACCCTCCACTGCTCCATCCAAAGCAGCTCTGACCACTCTGACAGGCACATTCCTCCACACTGCTGTATTCTTCTATGTTTTTCTTCGTCTCTCCCTGAACATCCTCAGATTGACCAGTTTTTTCTTTTATTACATAAGTTGGTGTAGAAGCAGGCCAAACTACAACAAGGCACATTTATTTGTCTTCAAACATTCATAAGATGAAAGTTTTTTTTTTGGGAAAATAAAAAAAACAAGGCACATTTATTTGTCTTCAAACATTCATAAGATGAAAGTTTTTTTTTTGGGAAAATAAAAAAAATAAATTAACTAAAAACAGCAAAAATAAGCATTACAAGAATGATCATAAAGCTTAAGCGTTACATAAAGACAGAAACCTTAAAATTTAACTGATAATATAGATTTTAATGTTTTCAGAAAGAAACTCAAAGATTAATTTAGGACTGAAGCTGGATTGGAATTTATGGACCAATTACAAGATTGCAATAGGACAGAATCAGACGTAGGCTTAGACAACATTTATTGTCATTTTGTACACAGAGTATACAAAAGGAAATGTCGGTTTGTACAGCTCTCATGACATTTACGTTTTTTTAAAGTGCAGCAATGATCAAATGTAAACATTGTGGGAGAAAAAAAAAACATAGTGCAAAAAAAACACATTTGATGCAGAGTCTGTGAAATAATTTAGAGTTTTTTCAACATTCGGCTGCTGATTGCGGTGAGGAAGAGGCTGTTTCTGAATCTGTTGGGCCCTCATTGAATGCTGCGAAGCCTCTTCCCAGAGGGCGGCAGGGAGAGCCCCTAATACAGTGATTTAAGGGCAGGTGTAGCCTGATTTAATTTTCTAGTAGGCCTAATGGTCAAGACCCAATAGCAACACCTTTTTTGGTCCAACTAATTTTCTAAAGTGGGAAGTAAAGATACCATTAAAGATGTTTAAGCTATTAAATGATAATAGCAGGCAGCATTTATACATATACTGCTTTGATCAAGAAAACCCCTCATTCTAACCATGGTAGCAGGTTGACAACTCAGATCAGTGTAAACTCACCGCTTGGACAAACTGAAAATAAATTAAAGTCACAAAACGACTCTAATGACATGTGTTATCTTTCCACAGTTGCTTCCAGTAGAATAGCTCTAAACATACAGCCAGAGCTGTAATAGGATGGTTTATATCAAAGCATATTCATGTCTAACAAATATTCCTTTACCCTGTTCTTCAGGATCCAGTCATTCGTAATTTAGGCATCTCCTCAGCTATCAATAATCAACAATATGTAAGAAATACTGCAGCTAAATGATGTAATATTAACAAAAAGGCAATTACTTTTTGTTAGCAGAAAAAAATCTCCTGGTCCATTTAATAAGGAAAACAATAGATTAATAGAAGGAGAAAGGGAGAAATTCAAATCTTATTTGCACCATCAATGCTTTATACAGTAAAATGGTTAACTGCCTGTAGTTGTTTGGCACGTTTTTTTGTTTTTCTTTGCTTCTCTGTTTCAAGATATTCAATCCCCCATTCACAAACACATCTACATGCTAAAATATGCCAGCAAATTGCACACACACAAATCTTTAACATGTAGTTGAATAGCTGTGCACCCTGCTGTTCACCAACACCTACAAAAAAATAAAAAAGTCTACCGTAGATCCACTACTGTTGCCAAGTAAAGTAGTTATGGGCTACCCCCAAAATATCCCAGTCTTCTAATCACTATGTTAAGATCAACTGTGATGAAGCAGCAGGGGAAATGACAGCAGCCGGACAGTTTCAGGATTTCAGTTTGGAACGCTTTCTGAAAAACACTTTCCCACCTTCACTCCAGTTTTCCTGCGGTTCAGAAATGGCACTAAACACCTTTAGTGTATAAAACCCATTCAAGCTCTGCTGTGATTTATAGAGTGGCTCCATTTCCACACACGTTTGAGCTCCACAGACCTTTGTGTGTGCTCAGTTTGTGGGTCTCCACACAGCCTTACCTGAGGGGAGGTTGGGGTCTTTGGCCTGACTGTGGGTTAGTGGGGGAAACCCCGGAGCTCAGCCTCAATGACTGATGGGTGTAATTGAATTTTGGACGGTGCAGGAGGGAGAGGTGGGGGTGCATACTGGCCACGCAGGATTTCTCTCACCGAGGTCAAAGGATATGTGAATGGGCTTCGCCGTGTCTGGGTTATGATCCTCTTCCTCGCTTTGCTATGTTTCATTAGATGCAGTTAAAGGGTGCAACTGGGCTAGCAGCCAGAGTTGTGAGCTGTACTGGGTTACACTGACATAAACTGGCCCAAAAACAAACAGGTGGAGGAGATTAAGCTGTATAAAGAGAGTAAGAGGACCAAAACTGTGGGCAGCTTGTTTTAGCATGTTGGGTTGACATTAAATCTTTATGTCATAGATTTATGGTTTTTACATTCAAGTGTTCAAAGCATGCAATCTCTTTTAAAAATACCAAGAAGACACAAAAACATTAGAAACTAGCAATCAAGCTTATTATATGCAGTACTTGAAAAAATAAATCAGACCCAGCAGTTAAAAAAACAGCATTGTGTAAAACTAAAAAAATATCTAAAGCAGAAAATATTAGATAAAAGTAACTTTCAATAGAATACAGAAATAAAATACAGCAAACTACATGATTAATTAATGCTTGATCCAGAAATCAACATTTTACTGTAGTAATATGGTATATATGCCAAGTAGAGATTTACAGAACAGCATTTGCAAAAACAAAATTAGAAAAACACCTGAGCAAAAATTTGTAGATGTTAAGACAAAATAAATCTGCTTTATTTTGTTTTGTTTGAAATCATTTGATGTCTTAATATTGTGGGAATATTCACAACCCTTGACCTTTTCTACTTTTTCAAGTTACAACCAAAGACTTTAGTATATTTAAATAAGAATCCATGTAATTGAAAGAAACAAAGGATATCATAACTCTAAACATGTTTTTAAAATATTTTGAACAGAAAATAATCCTCAAAGGTGATCCAATTTACTCGGGTACCCCTAAATGAAATCTCAATTCAGTTTATTTATATAGCGCCAATGCACAACACATTTTATCTCAAGGCACTTTACAACTTTACAATCCAACCAGATCATACAATCATACAGTGATTCAAAGTTTTCTATCTAAGGAAAACCAGTTGATTGCATTGACTCATTGACTCAAGTACAATCCCTCACACTAAGCATGCTTGTAGTGACAGTGGAGAGGAAAAACTCCCTTTTAACAGGAAGAAACCTCCAGCAAAGCCAAACGTAAAGTACTACAATACGACTTTCCAACTAAACTGAAAGGTTTGCCGTTATCAAGAGAGGTGTCCTAGAGGCCTACGGTTACTCTCAGGTGGTGCAGAAATCTAACTTTACACTCTTCCTTAAACAACCCCCATAACTAAACACAATTTTGGGCTTTGAGGATGCTTTTGTTTTCAGGATGAAATGAAGCTGTTCAGAGTCGATTCTTGGGTTTAAAAACAGGACAATCCAAGGGAAAAACCTTTTAAAGGCTGCAGAATACTTGAGACTAGAGCAAAGGCTCGTCTTCCAGCAGTCCAACAAACCCCAAAAAAATAACCAGAGTTATGATGCTTGGTTTGGTTCAGAGCACTTGCATGTGTTAAAATGTCCCAGTCAAAGTCCAGACATAAATCCAAATAAGAACTTGGTCTGATAGATGATGGTCGCAGACACTCTCTATCCAACAAGGCAGAGTTTGAGCTGGTTTGTCAAAAAAATGTCCAAAACTTTCCGTTTCTTAATGTACAAAGCCAGAGCGAGATGTGAATACATTTAATATTTACATTTGATCGTGTCTTTCCTAACTCCAGTCTAGTGTTGCTGAAGTTTGATGGTTTCAAAACTTGGGGATCAGAGGTGGCAGTAAATCAGGACAGGGTGACAAAGGCCAAGAGGACTCCCTAAAGTGGCCGACAGAGGAATAAACAACATGACAGAGAGGAAGTAAAACACGTAGGTTTTTCCGAAGGTAGCTTTATTGTTAAAGTGTTATAAACAGGAGAAGGGTGAAAGGTGAGGAACAGTAGATGAATGAAACAGTCACTTTCTGCCCTCTGCTGGACATTTACAATGAAAGAAGAAAAAGCTTTTTAGACCTTCCCATTGAATCCGACTGACTTCAGGGCCTTGGAGATTAAGTAATATACACCAGGAATGAAAACATAGAAAACATGTTCCATTTTACATGGTAAAGGTCATAAACTCTTTTATTCAAATCCGACACATTTGACAGAAATCCTTGCTTCTAATTGTCCTGAGTTTATTCACAATCCTACACTGAAGCAATTTGCAAAGAGCCCTCTTTGTCACGGTGACCCTCTCTTCTCGGTAGGGTCATGTCTGAGAGGTTGTTTACAAGGCAGTCTGGATCCAAGGGATGTGCATGAAGTGGGACCCCACTCTTTATTCACAACAGCTGGAGCAGTGGGAGGGGAGGTGCTGGCATTTGGCAGAGAGGGGTGAGAGGTCAAGTCTAACAGCAATAAAGTGGAGACTTTGATCGTGGCGTTTATGGATGGAGGAGGCACAGCACCCTCAGAGAGCACGACGAAGAGAGAGTGGGACTTAAAGAAAGAGAAAGTAAAAAACATAGGAGGCAACATAAAGGGAAGGATTTGTTTCCTCTAAAATGTTAATACAATCATAAGATGAACATGCATAAGAAGATTAGATTCATCCTAAGTGAGCATTTGGATAATTTACACTGACAAAGTATTTCTGTTTCCTCTGTTCACAAAATAACCTATTTCATTATTAGAATGCAAACTCAGACCAAAGCCGAACCTTCTTAGCTTTTTCCAGTTTTATCTGCCCTCACTAATTATACATCTTAGACGTGATTATTGCATTAATTCAATCACGTGAGTCTTTCAAAAGAATAAAAGCCTTTTCATCTGATATTTACTCTTTATTATTTATTCCTTTACTGTTCCTTGTTTAAAAGTTGGGAACCCTTTTATTTTGCAGAATAGGTGCTCTATTCATTTTATTTTCATATAACCCCATTAGGCTGTCAGAGATGCAGAAAAACAGATTATGCTGTTCAACAACATTTAAAAAGTCTAAACTGTGCATTGACAGACGTTAGGGGGAAAAGAAACTGACTTTTATTCATGGAGACCTGGTTAGGGAAAAAAAAACAATATATTAGCAAGGATTTGTCAAAGTTTACAACACTATAGTCTGTTAATAAGCAGACTGTAGGAAAAACATATGTACTGGGTGACAGTAAGAGGTGAAACCAACATAAATACTGTGCACCTGGATTTTATCTGTTCATGCTTCCGGTGGTTACATCTTTATTCCACTCTGTATTCTCACAAGTTTAGTCCTTCCTAACTTTAAAATAAGAAATAAAAAAAATAATAAGGAAAAGGTTTGAAAAGTTCAGTATTCAGGTTGTCACCTCCCCTGTGTGTCAAGGGTCACAGTTGCTAAGCGACAGATCAGATGGTGGAGAAAGCTGCGGAAGGCTGGACCTGTTTGAATTCACAGCCAATCAGTTCTGGTCTCCTTATTTTCACGAACTTNTGTACTGAGTGACAGTAAGAGTGAAACCAGGGACATCCTAGATGTTGGGGGGGGCTTAGCCCCAGGTACGAAGTCTTAGTGCATGTGTGATGCATGCACAAAAAAATTGTTTTTCAAGGGTGCTGAACACAGGGGCGCAACTACATATTTTTGAGGTGGATGCGATAGGAGGGGAGGTGAAGGATTAGAGGGGTGCATAATCAGTGCTGTCACTCTGTTATTCATTTTTATGCTGTTAAATATAGAAGATGCCAACCAGAAAAATATTTTTTCTAGAGAGGGTTTTGAAGCCCCCTCTAGTGCAGCGCCCTATGCATTGCATACACTGCATACCCACTTTTTACGCCACTGATTAAACAGATAGCTTGATGCTACATGGAAAATGCAACCTGATGGTGTTTACTTTGGCAATAAAACTCTGGTGTTGTCTAACTCTGTTAGTTGGCCTCCCTTCCCTCAGCCTCTCCTGTCTGACTCTTTTGCTATAAAAGCATTTTCTTTCATGTATTTTAATGCACCTTGCAAGATGGATTTTAGTATTTTTTTCAAATGTGGTTATTCATGTAATCAGTATAAATAAAATAAACTATTAAATTCAAGATTTAATAATTTATTAGTTTTAAAACACTGAATTACATTAATAAAGCCTCTTTTTCGCTGAAAATAACACGTTAAACTGGGTTTTTTTTAAACATGGGTCAACTTGCTAACAATTGGCATTTGGTTTCTTCCCCACTGGCAAAACAAGACGATTCTAACCTCTTGCTGGCAATCTGTGATGCCTCTGCCCCACTCAGCTGCGTGTCTGGTGACATCACAGCGTTGTTGATGTCACCAGTGCACCCGTAGGTAAAGTAACGTAAAGATAAATAAGATAGAAGAGTGGTGAGAACAGCAGAGAGGATCACCGGGGCTCCTCTCTCCTCCATAAAATACATTTAGCATTTTTTATCTGTTGCTGTGTGAATGGGTTTGGCTGTAATTTAAGGACAGATTCTAATATATCTGCAGTGTGAGGAATATAAACCTGATATGATTTTTATTTTTTAATTGCTATTTTGCACAGTTTGCTTAAGTAAGTATTTTTCGTTGTTGAATATAATAGATTTTACAGATAAATTTCTATGCATACATTCTTTAGATTTACTTATATCTCTCTACCCCTTTTATAGAATAGAATAGAAAACCCCTTTATTGTCCCACAATGGGGACCTTAGAAAAAATGTAGAAGAATAACATAATAGTGAAGCGTTAAAAGATAAATTAAAAAATATTGTACTGTAAAGTGTTCTGACAACATAAATACTGTGCACCTTTATTCCACTCTGTATTCTCACAAGTTTAGTCCTTCCTAACTTTAAAATAAGAAATAAAAAAAATGAATAAGGAAAAGGTTTGAAAAGTTCAGTATTCAGGTTGTCACCTCCCCTGTGTGTCAAGGGTCACAGTTGCTAAGCGACAGATCGGATGGTGGAGAAAGCTGCGGAAGGCTGGACCTGTTTGAATTCACAGCCAATCAGTTCTGGTCTCCTTATTTTCACGAACTTCGAAGGACCTATATAGTCCAGGTACACCGCATCCTTGGAAGACGCAGCCCATGAATTCGAACGCACCCTTTGTCTGGGAATACCAGGTGCTGCTTTTTGGCCAGCAGAGGGTGTCACACCCTGTCCCCTTTCCAGGAAACTTGCTTTTTACCTCTTTCTATGGGGCTAAATTGGTGCCATTTTTAAATAAGTTATGGTTACAGTTTAGCTCCATGGGG
>NW_015150552.1:1126686-1130491 GCF_000732505.1 Cyprinodon variegatus | reverse complement strand
GTATCGGGAGATGGACACGGAGACAAACAAGACCTCCCTCATACTTGGAAGAATTTTTCTAAATAGTCGAAAAATTGAGCTTTCCATTCATATAGTGGCATCTGGCTTTTTTTTTACTTTATACTTTCATACTTTAAGTAGTTTTTGGAGCACATACTTTTCACTTTTACTTGAATAAAGAGGTCAAGTTGATACTTCAACTTTTATCAGAGTGTTTTTTAAACTGCAGCATCTATACTTCTACTTAAGTAACAAATGTGTGTACTTTTGACACCACTGTCTGGTTTTAAACAACCACTCTAAAGCACGAATATGACTCGCTTTATTTAGGCCTAGATGCTCTTGCCCTGCTGAGGAGCCTTTGCCCAAATTCTAAGTATTTTGTAGCCTCCAGTAGGTTTTTTTTTCTGATGGCAGAAATACCTTGCTTGTGGCAGAATCTTACATTTTTGCACTACTTCTTCACAGAGGCAAAACTGATCTTGTCAAAAGATTCTCCCACCTTGACTGTGCATCTCTGATTGAGGTTCTCCTTAGCCAAGCTATCAGTTTAGGTGGATGAATCATGTTTTTGTGGCTTTGAAGAATGTGGAACTTGATCAGTTTCAACAAATTTTATTCAGTGATTTCAAACTTTACATTCAGATTTCCTTTCAACAATTTAAGTATTGCTCACATTTCTTATATTTACAATATATACACACAGCCACACGTATGCATACACAACTGATTAGATCATGTGATCCTTCATAATGTGCTTGTACAAAAACACCAACAAACTCAGTAGAACATGTAATGTACCTTTCAAAATTCTAAGAATCCTACCAGTAGCATTTAGGTTGATCACATTCTTGAAAAAGCAGCTTGTAACTCATGACTTAAACCTTCGCAGAAATGAGTTGCTCATTAGAATTAAAGATCATTGGCTGACAGTATTGCCGCTGTCCACTCTGTTGTTGATAAATAACAAAAAAAATACATTTTTAGGAGCAAAGGATAATCTCTTAGACAATACATTTAAATAAATATTTAAATAATGCCTCTCGCCCTCTTAGTTTATGAGAACTTGACCTCTTATACTGGTGCTGACCTTGTTGACACATCGAACTAAAAGCGATCAAAACTTCATTGCAAAGGATTCAAAAGGCCACTTTTTGCATCATCAGATACAAAAAGATCCTTCAATTAAGATAAAATCTCACGACAACTGCAAGTGACTGAGCCTAACTACAGATTGTACTTCATTTGGTAGAAAAACATGTCTTCTTCAGAACATTGAATTATAAAAAAAACAGGAGGTGATCTTGAAAAATCACAAATGGAGTGTTTATGAACCCTGTGAACAACAGATAAATCCAAAGAAACAGCTAACTTCAAAAGTAACATCACATTCCTGTCTCCATGAAGTCAAAGTTAAATAACAATAATAAAAAAAACAACAAATAAACAGATAAGATCTGTCAGCCAAAGATTTAGGGAGGTAAAGGAGACGAAGAAGGAAGTGGAGTGAGAATGGGAAATAGGAGTGAGAACAGGAAGCAGGAGTGAGAACGGGAAACGAGGTGGATTTTGGTTTCAATTGGAACAACAAAAAAAGAAACTAGTGGAACATCTTAGTAAACAACATATCTTTGGAAAAACATTTCCTCATTTAACAATGAATGAGAAAAAATAAAGGCTTTTCTGACAGTTTGGCTCCATGGTGATGAAACAATGTTCTTTTGGGTTCTTATACAAACGTTTCGCTGTAGTTGAACTCTGGAAAATGTAAAACTAAATACTGTGGCCACTAGAGGGCAACCCAAACCTACTTAAGTTGTGGTACAAAGCAGGTTAATGCTGGTGAAAAGGCAGCTGTGTTGGTCTCGTGTTTATCAGTCCTGACAGGCGTCCAAAGCAGTTGCTACACGCTGCTTCCCAATTCTGACGATTCTGATTCCGAGTCCCTGTTAGGAAGCAGAAAAACAAGCTGAAGTCAGACACCAAATATGCAGAAAAAGCTAAAATACATTTTTATGGTGCTACATGACGTTATTCCTCACTTACAACAAATCCTCCAGGAGTTTGCGGTTGCCTTGCCTCCTTTCCTCGTCGATGGGGTAGGTCCAGATCACTAAAAGTCCGATGATAATGAGGACGATGGGCACAGGAGAGACCAGGACCTTCAGGGTTAAACTGACTGCCTCAGGCTGGACACAGCCGCCGGTTACATACCCAGCAAATCTACAAAAATATGCAGCAAAAAGGTGAAAAAGTTGAGCTGATGTCAGTTAACTTCAACTTCATCAAGGATTATATGAGCGCATGACGGCTGGAGTATATGGAAGCAATCGTTACAATATTTGAATGTGGTTGCATTGTTTGACTCATAAATGAAATTAGTAATCAATCATCCTGTTTACATTTTCTTCTTCAACACCGCTCATCCTTTTACTTAATTAAAATTAAAAAGAAAAAGACAGTTAAGATTTATTTTTCAAAATGTACCACAGCAAATACATACCAAAATTCAATTTGAAATGAAAAAGCATTTCTGGAAATGCTTTTTCATTTTAAGAATGTGGCTGCATTGTTTGGCTCATAAATGAAATTAGTAATCAATCATCCTATTTGCATTTTTATTTTCTTCTTTAAGACTGCACAATTTATGCCATAATCAAAGAGAAAACACAGCGGACATTGCTTTTTAATTAAGTAAAAGGATGAGCAGTGTTGACGAAGAAAATTAAAATGCAAATATGATGATTGATTACTAATTTCATTTATGAGCCAAACAATGCAGCCACATTCTTAAAATTGAAAAAGCATTTCAAGAAATGCTTTTTCATTTTCAAATTTTACATTTCAAATTGAATTTTGGTATGTATTTGCTGGGGTACATTTTGAAAAATAAATCTCAAATGTCTTTTTCTTTTTCATTTTAATTAAGTAAAATGAGCGGCGTTAAAGAAGAAAATGAAAATGCAAACAGGATGATTGATTACTAATTTCATTTATGAGCCAAACAATGCAGCCACATTCTTAAAATGAAAAAGGATTCCTGAAAATGCTTTTTTTCATTTTAAATATGGTAACGATTTGCTTCCACAGGAGTCGAGTTGTAGAGTCCTGCAGAAGTATTCGTACCTTTTCACATTTTAGCATTTGTTACAGCTAACAAACTCAGCATGTTTGAAGGGATTTATGTGACAAACCAACCCAGAGTAGTGCACAACTGTGAAGTGAAAGAAAACTAACGCATGCTATTCAAAAGCATATTTGTTTATTTTTAAGCTGCTGCTTTGAAATAAAATCTAAAGCAAACAGCCTTTGGGAGTCATTTGGTTTGTAAATCGAGGCTCGTAAATTCATGTATATATCCACCTGAACAGGAAACGCAGAAAATAGGTCAGAGGAGAAAGTTATGGAGGAGTTTGAAGTAGGGTTAGTTAATATAGCAGTGATCAGTCACAACCTTAAAAAAAACAAAAAAAAACAGGCCTTTATGGAAAAGTGGTAAACAGTAAACCGCAAGAGACTCGGTTTAATTTCTTTCCTCATGTTTTGTTGGAGATAATTGGAAAAAGATGGGGTAGGGTTAGGGTTAGCCCTCCAGTCAGATGAGACCTAAATTAGTTTTTTTAGGCCAAAAAAAATCACTCTGAAAACATCAACGCTGCTCTGAAACATGGAGGTTGAAGCATCATGCTTTGGCAATGCAATTTTGAAACAGAAACTGGGAAGCTGGGCAGAGTATATAGGAAGGTGAACTGAGCAAAATGCAGGGCAACCCTGGGGGATAATGACATAAAGGTGAAATTTCACC
>NW_015150552.1:1123089-1125730 GCF_000732505.1 Cyprinodon variegatus | reverse complement strand
GTTTGGTTTATTGAAAGGTTTTTATCCGTCCCCTGTTAAAATTGGGTTTGGCTGTCATTTAAGCAGAGATTCTGATATATCTGCAGTGTTGGGACAATAAATCTGATATTCGCAGCGACGGCAGTGCTGCTGAAGCTCCTCGACAATGTTAGTAGCACCAAGAACAGTAGTGAGAAGTTCTGCATTCATTCTTTGCCTATTTTGTGTGTCAGCTGTAATGGTTGTTAGACGACAGAGCAGGAGCGGAGAAGGCTGGACCTGTTTGAATCCATAGCCAAACTCTTTCGGCCTTTTTAATTTTCCAGACTTTCAAGGACTCACACCAGATAGATTGGATCCTTCAAGGTTGCGGCCTTTAAAGTTTAACCCATTTAACTTTGCTTGAAATTGCAAACAAAATGTTGGCATTGGCATTGGTGGAGCTAGAGTAGGTGTGTGCGCCACCTGCTGGCCTGGAGGAGTAAAACTTGTGTCCATCTTTAACTACGCAAATGTCTAATTTTCATCCAACTTTAGAACTAAGCTCCACTCTGTGTTGATCTTTAACATGTTAATCTACAAAAATCTATTAGTTTAAATACTGTGATGATGTGTGCTCAATTAAAAACATATGTGGTATGAATGTCTATGCAAGTTGTTACAGTCTCTGAAAACAGTAATTTGTTTAATGATAATACAGGAGACACAATAATATAACGAATAAATAAACTTACTTTAAACTGAGAGTTGAAATGCCCAAAGACAAGCCAGAGGCAAACTTGATGAAGAACACATAGAAAGAATAGAAGAGCGCTTCATGACCGTGGATGTCTGGATTTTGAACTTTGAAGTCATCCACAACATCTGGAAGCATTGACCTGAAAGACAAACAACAGTTAACTCCTGACAAAACAGACAAAACAAGGAAAAGTTGCAGCGGATATTCTGGCTTCTCACCAAGGTAGGAGGAATGCTGCCGCCACGCTCACACCCGCCCCCACCGAGACCAGATAGGAAATGATCAGATGGCTCTGGACGGAGACTATCAGGATCATGAAGGGTACCGCCCACTGGAGGAACAGATAGAAATAAGTTATTATCCTGAGGAGGGGATTTTATTTCACAGATGAAAAAATAAAATACAGACCAAGATGCCGCAGTAAGTCGCCGTCTTCTTCCCAAACCGAGTCAGGAACCACTGCCACCACGGGATTGTTAAAGTTCCTGACAGCTAAAGAAATATGGTAAACACATAATGCTCAGTATGTGCCATCATCAAACAACTGCAATAACGGCAAAGATAGATTTGTAAGGATCCAATCCCAGAGACGCAGAAGCACCAAGTTCAATTTTTTTTCAAACATACTTTGCTACATTAATTAGATAAATAAAATATAAAATTACAGCCACTGCGTAGATAAAGCAAACAATTATAGAGAGCCTTTTTAAAAAATTTTGTAATTATTTTTAGTTTTTAAATGTGTTTATTTTATTATTTCTTTATCTATTTAATTTTTATATATAGTAATAATCTTATTTTTTTATATATTTATTTAATAAATTAAAAAATAATATTAAAATTAAAAACTAATAATAAAAAAGAAAATAGAGGAGAGAATTAAGAACATACACTTCTGACAAAAGATTTTAAAGATCACTTCAAATCTGTAGACTTTTAGTAATTGGACTGTAATAAGAGAAAAGGTGGTCATCATTAGAAAGCCTAGACAAGTTCAAAAAGTTATATGAAGGCTTGGATGTAAATTGTGAAAAAAGTTTTTTAAAGTTGAGTAGAAAAGATAAACCTAATAGACTCCTTAGTCAACTTGTAAAAACAAACATTTTTAGAATCTGGTGAACAATTGGAAAAATTTAATAAATCAATGGATGCAAAACGTTTTCAGGTTAAAAATGAGCTTTTATAGTGCCAATTGTCTCCAACTACTGAAGTTAAATAAAATAATCACACTTTAGACACATTTCTAATGGTAACGTGAAATATTCAGAACATCCGGTCATTAGACACTTTAGACAATGTGATCTTCATTTCAGCCTCCTCAGTTTTCCTTTCTAATCTAAAACTGTGCCCAGATTTATTTTTTAAACAATCCACTTAGGTTAAGAAATAAACAGGCTTAAGAATATGTCTACTTTTTATTTTATGGAGAAACACAAAAGGGCAGCTGACATCTCTGCAGACCCCACACATTCTGGACAAACTGTTCTATTTCATCCCTACTGACCGCCAGAGGCGGTGCTTCAAGCACTGAATGATCATTCATGCGCATGCGCAGGTCGAGTATTAATGACAACAAAGTCAGCTGTGACCTGCCGGGGACCCACGTGACTCTATATAGTCACGTGGCACCCGGCAATCAATCCCTTTTGTTCTTCTCGCGCGCAGGTGTGTTGAGTACAGGAGTGTGGTCGTGTGAAGCTGCTTGCTTCTGTGTATACCACTAGTTTCCTGGCTGCTTGTTGCTGGTAGCCCCGTGACCGGGTTTGGTCGGAGCTGCGGGTAAGTCTCGCCCTCCAGGGGCTGCACAAGCTGCTTTCACCTTACCAGATCTGCGGTGACTGGTCAGTTTTCGTTCTTTTCTCAGCAGTAGTTTACTGTTCGCTTTAATTTGCCATGTTAATTTTGTGGCTCTTTGGTCTCACG
>NW_015150552.1:1115785-1122778 GCF_000732505.1 Cyprinodon variegatus | reverse complement strand
CAGCACTTTATAGGTCTGCTGTATGGGACCACTTTGCATTTTGAGTGACCAACGATGACGGCGGAAAGAAAGTTGTGGATAAAAGTGCAACAGTGTGCAAGCATTGTGCAACACGTTTTGTTTATGCTAACAGCAACATGACCAACCCCGAATGCTAACCCCGAAATCCCTCATACTCCGTCAACGCGCCGCCCCGCTGCTCTCAAGACCGGCTGCTCAAAGCAAAGCATACAGCCTCCACTGTGGCTCCCGTCCGCTCCTCTCTGAGTCCCTTGGAGATGGTAGACAGCATGCGCGAGATGATTAAATTCAAAGCAGCAAAACATACGGAAATGATCCAGGGTTTCCGCGGATCATTAAAAATAATTTCAATCCATAATTTTTGGGGGGATTTTTGCACTAATTTCATAAATTTTTATGGGATTTCGGTGTAACAATCAACATATACCGAATCGAACCGAAAACCGTGACCACGAAACCGTGAATCGAACCGAACTGTGGCTTTTGTGAACCGTTCCACCCCTAATATATATATATATATATATCCCAACAAATTGGATGGCAATGCAAACTTTGAAGGAAAAGATTTCCTTTTCCTCCTCTACCAGAAAAGTAGCCCTGCAGAAACTTAATAAGCTAATAGTGAGAAGGGTTGCTTAGCAACAGAGGCTCCTCTTAATGCCATCTCTGCATTTATTTCTAGCTAAGGCTGGTAACGCAAACTGTAGTCGTTCAGCCCACAGTAGTAATTGTGAAAATGGTCTGAGGCCAGGATCATATTTCAGACAGTAATGGTGTTCTCTAAAGGCCTTTACAGGAAGGAGCCTTGAGTGGAAAATAAGAAACCCTCACCATGATGACCAGCAAGATATTCTGGAAGTCCTCCCTGTGGCCCAGAGCGTGAGTGATGAAAAGGGCAAAGTTTCCTTCCAGCAGCTTTTCAAGTTAAAAGACATCATAAGGAAAAAGTCAGCAGGGTTGATTATAAAACTAGAATCAGATTTCTTTAGCAGGCATTGTAACTGAGCAGATTTTACAGAGAATTTTTACCATGAAGGCCAGAGATGTGAAGAGGAAGCCAATGACCAGTTTGACGTAGGGTCCATGACTTACAATCACCCAAAGGCCTTGGCGGAAGGTGAGCGGCGGAGCTGATGTTTTCCGACCGCTCCCTAGAAGACAACAGGAATATAAGAACAAGGAAAACTAATCAACAGTCCCAAAGCTTAGAAATGTTACATCTACATTTTTTTATTAAACTTCTTAATATGTGAAAAAAGAAGCTAATAAAGGCAGAAACCCCATGACCTTCATATGCAGTTTTTAACACCGTTACTGTTAACTGAAGAGGATGATCCTTAAAGTTAAACAGTGTCTGTGTATCACACTCAGAGCTAAAGGTTACCCATGCTTTACAGCACAGTTCAGAGAAGGGATCTCAAATACTGACTGTCTGAAAACTAAAGGCTTAAAACAAACAAGGTTGTCAAAACACAAATGATCGAACGGTTGTTTACCTTTTTGCTCCTTCACACCAAAAAACAGGACTGCTGCACAAAAGACGTAGATGATGCAGATGACTCCCGAAGCTAGCAAGTACGCTCGTTTCTAAAGGAAGGGAAACAAGGAGGGGACTCAGAATGATCGTCTTAACACTCACAAACATTTATGATGTGACTTCAGTCGGCCCATTTCTCAATTCCTTTAACCACTGCTGGAGGAGAAAAAGAAAGTCATTCTAACCACTCTTTTTAAAACCGCTAGAGCTTAGTGGTAATGGAAGGACATCATCTCCAAACATACAGGAGCTACACATGTAGTATATCATGAGAAAGTTGATTTACTTCTGTATTTCTATTCAAAAAGTGAAACTTGTATATTAATTTGTTACACACAGTCTGCAAAAATGATCTAGAAATAAGTAAAAACTTCTTAAATTAAGTGTATTTATCCTTATTCTAAGTAGGTAGATGAGATAGTTTGCCAATGGAATGAGTATTTTTACTCTTAAAATAAGATAATTAGAGAATATGCACTTGAAATAAGACAATGCAATTGTGTTTTATTATTTTAAGTGTAAATTGTTTTGTTCAATTGGCAAAATGTCTCTTTTACCTCCTCAATTCAAGAACAAATGCACTTATTTTAAGAAAAAATTACTTCAATTACTTCAAAAAATGACTTTCAATTAAGGCTGTGTCTGAATATCTGCCCTATTCACTTTATTGGGCCAGTGGATGAAAAATGAGTGGACTCCAAAGTTCACAACATGCACCCTGAAAAGTAGTGATCATCCATGGTCACTAGATAAGCAGATATATTCCAGATTGCTTTGCGAGAGCTAGCCTTGCATCATGCCATTTGTTGTGGCGATGACAAAGATGGCCCAGGCACCGTTCAGGGAGGCGGAGTTACATGACCAATGGGGAGCAGAAAATTAGTGATCATCGTGCACAGATGTATGCAGGACATGAGTTTCAGGTGTTGCATTCATTGTGTTAGGCCATTTGAGCAAGAGACAGAACCATCTCACTTGGGCTAAAGACTAAAAGGATTGGACTGCTGCTGAGTGGTCCAAAGTTATNCCTTCTCAATTCAAGAACAAATGCACTTATTTTAAGAAAAAATTACTTATCTAGATTTCAATTAAGGCTGTGTCTGTATGTCCGCCCTATTCACTTTATTGGGCCAGTGGATGAAAAACGAGTGGACTCCAAAGTTCACAACATGCACCTTGAAAAGTAGTGATTATCCATGGTCACTAGATGAGCAGATATATTCCAGATTGCTTTGCGAGAGCTAGCCTTGCATCATGCCACTTGTTGTGGCGATGACAAAGATGGCCCAGGCACCGTTCAGGTTGGCGGAGTTACATGACCAATGGGGAGCAGAAAATTAGTGATCATCGTGCACAGACATATGCAGGACATGAGTTTCAGGTGTTGCATTCATTGTGTTAGGCCACTTGAGCAAGAGACAAAAGCATCTCACTTGGGCTAAAGACTAAAAGGATTGGACTGCTGCTGAGTGGTCCAAAGTTATATTCTCTGATTAAAGTATATTTTAGATTTTTTTTGGAAATCAAAGGCCTAATATAATCTGGAAGAAGGGAGGAGAGGTACAGACTCCACTTTGCTTGACATCCTATGTAAAGTAGTCAGTAGCTGCATTTCCATTAACCATAAAATTACGCAAAAAAATTACATTGCAATTACATAAATTAATTTTCTAAATTGAAACACTGCATTTTTGAAAAGAAAAAAAGCATACAGTGTTAGATAAAATTTTTTTGCTTCTATGGGATTTTTTTTCCAGTTCCATCGAAATTATTATATTTCCAAAAAATGCAATGGAAACACTTTTTTTAAACACCATATTTCAAATGATCAAACAAAAGTTAATGCCTTGTTAAAAGGCAAAAAAGAAGAGTGGAAGTAGCTGAAGGATTCATAAGGAGACTGAATATTTTTTTTAGCATTTAGTTCATGACAATGAGGCAGAAGAGCCCTAGAGCATGGCTGAAATATGGATAGATCTCATTACATCCACCATGTTGTTTTTAGGAGTTATGACCTGAACAAACATATTCACCTGCTGCAACTTTAACGTTTTTTTTTTAAATGTTTTTATAGAAATATAGCAATTGCAAAAATATGTATTTTTGAAATGAGCAGAATATTTATAAAGAAAACACAGCTAGTGATGGTTAGGGTTGACTTTTCACAAATTATATTAGACAATATTCTAATATAATTGTCAGAATTTATATAAACACTTGAAATATATTAGTCCTTGTTAATGAATAAATCTTACAAGTTTCACTTTTTGAATGGAAACACTGTTGAAAAATAACCTTTTTCATGATATTCTAATTTTTATGACACCTCTGCATCTTCAGTCCCATGGCAGCTCTAAAGGATTTCCATAGCTTCATGCTGCCAACACCGTGCAGTAACAGTGTGTTATAGAATCACATTTTTTTCCTAGACTACAGGGGGCTGAAAACAAATGCAAAAAAAGTTTCAGATTTCTATCAGTTGAGAAATGAATTTTTTTTCTACGTTTCTGTTACCTTGTTTTGGTCCATGACAAAACATACCAATAATTCTTATGAAACTGAAGGAAAAATAAAATGGATCAAAAAAAATTCTTGTCTCAGACACTTACTGAATCTTCCAGTGAAACTATGGTAGTGTTTAAGGTGGTGTTGGTGCTGTTGTGGTCTTCAGGCTCAGTGGGACAAGTGGAGACTCCGCCTACTATCTGTCCCTGGATTGCCGTTCCCAGCACTGTGCCCAGCACCTCAACCGTCATACCTAAAGGTCCACAAAGTTTGCAAAATCAGCACATTTGACAAAAAAATTAATAAAAAATATACATATATACATAAATGAATCAAGTGGAGTGTTTAACATACGGTAGGCGGTGGCCGAGTCTCGCTCTTTCTGGTCATTGCTGATAAACATGGTGAGGGCCGAATATGGCACATGGAAGCACTGCAGTCAGAAAAAAGCCATTAGCTAAAGAAGTGTGACGGAGAGAGGAAGAAGAAGTAACTGATGAGGTACCAACTAACCGTCTGCATTGACTGAAAGAGGCAGTAAAACACCAGGTACCAGATGACCTTTCCTTCCTCAAACGAAGGCACGTACCAGATCAGGATGTAGGTGAGTACAGCAAAGGGAGTTGAGCAAAGGATCCTGCACAGAAATGAGTGAAACACATCAAGGACTTGATACTTTTTAAAAAGTTTCAGCTTGTAAATACATGAGGGATTATGAAGAAAACTACATATTTACTTCCTTTAAATAAACCAAGGAAACTCAAAAATACAGCATCCATCCATTACGACTGTGTTTAATTAATTATCCACTTGTTTTTTTTTATCCCAGTCAGATTTACAGTCACTGCTTTTCTTCTCTTTGTGAATAATCCCTCTAATCCTTCCTGGTCAGCGCTGGTCCCTGGAGGAAGGGTTGAGGCAGGGCAGCATGAGGTGATGAGGGGACTCTGACCCCACTGCCTTGTAACGGCCACCTCATGCTTCACAGGTCCTAGAAGTTCACCTTCTGCCCATGTTTGAGGTCTTTTGTGTGATTTTTTTTTTATTTTTCGGGATCACCCTCTATTGACCGCCATCTTCTCACTCTGCAACATAATGCTGGTGCTTCTTTGTGAGCAGGGTGTGTTCAGGTTGAGTGTTATTTTCTCCCATACAAAGAAGTCTCCAGCTAGGCCGAGTCAGCTATGGTTTCAAGTTCTCTGACCTGACTTCTGGGAAACAGTTAACAGCTTTCTTTAACTCTATGTTTCCACAGTCCACTTCTTCATAGGATGTCAAAATTGGAGTGTGTAAAACAAACTCATTTACTGTCTTGTCACTTATTGTATTTATAGCATCATGATAAATGGGGCTGTGAAAATCTTCAACTTCCCCTTTGCAGAAAAAGCTTAATAAATTAAAGGTTAAATAAAGTTCAGCAAGGCATTGAAAGTGTTGGGGTTTTTTTTTTTTAGCTTTTATGTGTCTGAGATTCATGAAAGGTTGAAAGCTAAACTGTTTGGAGGTAAATAATATACTTAACTAACAAACAAGAGAACCTGGCTCTCACAAATATTAGTTGCAGTTATTCTTTGTCTTCAAGCTTTCATGTACTGTAAATTAAACATTTTCTTCCCTCTTTGACGTATCTATAAACACAGAAGAATGTTTCTTTGTTGGATAAGAGGCCTGCAGCTGGTAAAACTGCAACTCTGCCTCGTGTAATAATATTTAAGCCATTCTAGTGTCACTAAATGACACATCTGCCCTAAAGCTATCAGGAGGCAAGTGACACAGGAAATAACCTCAAACTGCTTAAGATCATATAGTTAAGATAGTTTTTTTTAATCAAAACAAAATTAGCAAGTTGCATGAATAATTTATTAATGTGTTGCATTTAAAAAATAAAGTTTTTAAAATAAACTTTTTTTTTAATTGTTTGACCCCACATGGCTTTAAAAACAGTGCTTCTCTAAACTCCCCTTCATTATCAGGAAACCCACATGTGGCGCTCATGGTTTAGCCTTCTCTAATTGGCTGGATCAGATGGTGTGTTGTGGGTGGGACCAATCACAGCAGACGCCGGGGAACTTCCTCATACCCGCCTACAACTGCTCTGCAGTCCTTGCTCTTTAAAGACCTGCTGGCTGCCGAGTATGAGAAATCAGTCATTGCATCAGCTTCTGCTGCATATTCAGGCTCCGCTTTAAATATCGTTACTGACTCAAATATTGTTGTAGCTGTGGTGAACAAACCAACTCCCTGATGAAGCTCAGACATTTAAATAAAACCGCTGGGATCATTACATGCTATAAAGAGGAGCATACATGTACATTTTACAGCTTGAACTTCTGTTACCCCAGTTTCAGTCTTTTTAAAGGTTTATATGCAGGGTGTAATAAAGATCAGACTTTCAGCAGAAGACGCTTCTAGATCCGGTCCTCATTATTCCTCATCGAGCTATTAGGACGTTTTAAGTCACCCCACATTTCTGTGGTGTTTATTAATAAAGCAGCTAGAGTTTAAAAATAATATCAGACTGCATCTTTCCAACTATCAGCCCCTTCTTTCCTTTTAGCGCCTTCAGCCTTGCTGCCATGGTTACTGAAGAAAATGGGCTTTTTCTGCCACCCCTCTTTCTCCATCCACTCAGAAACCTTTGCAGCTCAGCTTCTCATTCTTCATGACCAGATTTAACATTTTTCCAGACTTAATTTCTAGAGATCTAAATGTTCCCAGGGGAGGTTTTGGTGTTGTACAAAAGCTGACGTTTAACTCGGCTTTCGTACAACACCAAAAATTAATGGAGGATGGACAAGGTGGATGTACAGAAGACGGCCACTGAAAAAAAAAAAAAGTTAACAAATTTTTTATTTATTTTATTTCAGTTTTATATGGGAAAAAAGTCAGAATTCTGAGAAAAAAATCAGAGTTCTGAGAAAAGTCACAAT
>NW_015150552.1:1113128-1115307 GCF_000732505.1 Cyprinodon variegatus | reverse complement strand
TAAATGGATAGAGGGGAAGGATCTTTAGATAAATATAGAAAAGGCCAAATTAATGGATGAACAAATGACTGGTTCAACCTACCAGGGCATCATGCGGCCGATGCCAGTCCATCTGCTTCGGCTCACCAGGAACCCCACAGTGGGGTCTGTGACAGCATCCCAAGCCCGACCCACAAACAAAATGATGGAGGCATAGAAAGGATCCAGCTGCAATGATATTGGCGCCAAGGAAGAGTGAGTAAAACGCATCCACCAAGGTCAGCGTGTGCTGCTACTGAAAATAAAAACACTGATAATCTGGCTGAGATAACTGGTTGCAAAAACAGGAGCAATATTTTATAATCTTCTAATTGTTTTATGATGTGATTTTGTACAACTTCTCCTTTTTTAAGGAGGCACATGCTAATCACCTGAGCCACATCAAGCAGGTAGATCTGGAGGAAGAAGCCCAGAGCGCTGCCTGTTATCTGGTAAGGGGCTCCCCCGAAAGCATAGCACAGTTTGTTCCACACCGTCAGCCCGCTCTTTCGCTGTTCCTTTGGCTGGAAGAGAAACATCAGATATATAACAGAGCCGACGTGACCTTGGAACGATTTTTGCTTCTGATTTGTAAAAACTCCCTAAGGATTCATGAAGGGACCTCTTTTTTTAAAATCCTCACACTCTGCTTCACGCACACTCAGTCACTACTCTCTCTTTCACTAATGCAGAAATGAATGAGTCAGAGCTGAGGTTACTCTAGTTCATACTCGGCCTACATCATGCATCAGCCGAGCTCAGCCATTGGCTCCTGAAATAGGATGTTGCAGGTTATGTGACATTTTTCTACAGACCAGCCTGAGTGCTACATTCTAATTATCCGAGACTTACCATCTTAAGGAATCTAAAGAGAGGAAAACTACTGATACTTTAAATGTGTAAAATTAAAATACATGCGCCAGAAACCATGTAAAGTTCTAAAGAAAAAGAGTGGAAAATCTCAGGAAGCGATTGGTTAACAGTCTCATAAGGCAAAACATTTAATTATAAATAACCAAGCTTTTTTAAACTGAGTCTAAAGAACAGCCCCATCCATTCAACTCTTAATGATCTAAATGTCTGGTTGTTTCACGTATTGTTTAAATAATTTATTTAAATCACTCAGAACAATTTTTCTCTTTGAAGTCAAGTCTTACGTGTCCGATTAGATCTGGGATAGAGCACAAAAAAATTGGGTGCAGCAAAAATGTGGTAAAGCTTAAAACTCATAAAAGATTGTGTCTCCGTAGCATTTATATGCATTCGGAGAATAAAAAGACTTTTTATGCAGCCTTTTTTGTGTGCTTTTTAACTAAATTCTTTGTTCAGAGATATTTTATTAGGCTGCAGTTAAATGAAGCAAAGAAACCCAGCATGAAATCCACTTTGTTTCCTACTGTTGTGTCATTTGCAGGGGCAAAGCTAGATGGGGGGCCAGGGGTGACCATGGCCACCCTTACCCAATCATTGGCCACCCCTACCATATTTTTCCCTGAAATGGCAGCAGTAATACTATCAATATTCAAATCATTTTCATTTTTCACAGAATAACAATTATTCAATAACAAAAACACTGTGGTTAATTATGCACAGAAATATATTAACATTAAAGATGATAAGTACGGAAAATGCAAGTCAGTCTTCAGTTTAATCATAGATAAATAACTATTCTAATAAAAACTTTATAATAAACTATTTTTGTAGATATTAGTACTTGTAAATATCAATTTTATGCAGGATGATTATTGTTAAATTTAGGTAAGTAATGACAATGGAAAATATGTTCGGCCCAGAACTCAAACCTGAAAGAGTTTTATCAACTATACCTTTTATCTAGATGGGTGTTTAAATATATGTGATTATTTCTTAGCAAAGGTTGTAGGAAAGTATAGTTTGTCTTTATTTAGAAAATATTGATGTTGTGGTTTTTCATTTTCCTGGTGGATCCGTATAGATTGACTCTAAGATTCTGGTGCCGATCTGCTTTCGGCCACCCTTCAGTGTGCATTGGGTTATTGCCTGGCCACCCTTAGAAACATTTTCTAGCTACGCCTCTGGTCATTTGGCCAAATTTGAACAAAGCATAAAAAAAAAAACCTTTGCAAGTCCTGCAAATGAAATCCTTACCTTAACTCACCTGTGTACTAAATAAGAATGAATT
>NW_015150552.1:1108649-1112856 GCF_000732505.1 Cyprinodon variegatus | reverse complement strand
AATAAAAGTAGATGTTTCTTTAAACACATTTGCTGCAAATAGGTCCAGCAGGAGAACAGGTGGGGGGATCAGGGTGAAATTCAAATCCCGAGGGCAGAGAAGGACACCGCATGACATTAACAACCACGGCGCCTTTTTTACGCATTTAGATGAAGCATATGTTGACATGCTGTCCAAATTCACCTTAGACAGAATATATGTATATCTATATATACATGTAGTGTGAAAACGCCTACCTTGATCGCTTTGATTTCTGTCTTCATAGGTTTGATTGTCGACGTTAGTAAAGTTGCGTTGTACTGCTCGGCGCCTTCTCCACGTGCCATCTTAGTCCGATAAAATGATTAATATAAGTCCAATCTGATTAAATGATTTAGATTTTATTTTTTATTTAAAAGCTCTTCCTCACAGCTGCATCCTGGTAGCTGTTTGACTCCACTCTACGGTTAGATGTCCACCTCATTCATTCTTTGCGGCGACGTCACGAAGTCACGCATATCGAATGTTTGAAGGTATGGCAAGACGCTTTACCGCAAAATCAAGTTACCATTTCTGATCACTTGCATCCCCCTTACAAATAGGGATGGTCAGAATTCTGAGATTAAAGTCAGAATTCTGAGAAAAAAGTCAGAATTCTGACTTTTTTTCCCATTATTGAGAAATTACACAAACAAAGAATCCTACATTTGTTGATATATTTTTTTTATTATAATTTATGTATGTATTATTTAAATACCAGATAGAAAATGGTGTATCATAGGAGATTTTTTTAAAGAATTCAAACAAGGCGAATCTAAATCTATGACACTACATGAGTTCTGGATAGAACACATTTACAAAGAAGGTTATCTTAAACACAAAACATATATATATATATATATATATATATATATATATATATATATATATATATATATATATATATATATATATATATATATATATAAGAAATAATTATTGCCTTGTTTTGGTTTGTCCCCCAACAAATAGCATGCTTTAGAGTCTGTAAAATCCAGACAGATCCCTCCCAATTGTTTAGTTTAGTTAAATTTTGATTAATCCTGATTTATCCAATCATTCATCTCAGCTCTAAATCACAACCTTATATAGTAATACATGGATAATTAATATAACTTGGAATTTAATTTAGCACATGACATCAGAGATGTATTGGGGTTGGACAGCTGCACCTAGGATAAGTCAACCCCTTCATGAAAAGCATCTTTATTACTTACTATAGCACCTTTTTGCTATCACTATCTCCTCCAAACTGGAAATTTGGAGAATTAACCCACTTTTTGGGGTAAAAAAATCTCAGTTCAGTTCTCCAGTACCCCTTTTCTAGTCCAACTATAGTGTCCAGCTAGTGCTTTTTTACAATTTGTCCCTCTGTCTGTCACATTGTTCTTTTTTTAAACACTAAAACAATTGCTCACGTTTGCAACAAACTTAGAGCAGTTTAAAAAGCTTAGTAAAACACAAACAAATATTAATTTTTTGTTCTGTTGATCCAATAACTAATGCAATGCATTCAAATTACTTGCAAATGTTCAACTGACTGACCCACAGAACGTTTTGGTGGTATTAGATACTGAAGTATAGAAGGGAGTAACAGACCAAAGTGAAGTCTTAAAAAAAAAAAAAAACCTTCACTTGGTTCAAAGTATTTGTGGTTTTGTGATGCTCTGGGACTACATCACTTCTTCTGAGGCAGAAAACTTGCAGTTTATAGAGGGACGGTTGCATTTATTTGAGTAATAAAATCCTGGGAAAGGAAGCTGAGGTCCGACTGGATGTACAAACATGAAAGATGATCCAGGGGTGTATCTTAAAAACTGCAAAGGGTTTGTTTCAGAAGTTGCCAGATTTCAGTACACTGCCTATAGTAAATCGTAAAATGTTTTTGGATTATTTTTAACATTTCATGGCTAAATGTTTACATTTAAAATGGGAAATTCTCCTAAAACAATTATTCTTTCATTACCTATCATGTCAACTGTAAATGGAGAACATGTACTCATCTGGGGCTGAAAGCAAATTACACATTATTAGAAATAAAGTGAGGTTTTCTTTTGTCAGTGAAAGAAAAACATTCAGGATGTTTGATTTGTTATTATTGTTATTTTTGATGAGACAAGGACACTCTAGAAGTTTAAAATGCTTTGTTTGGATTTTCAAGAAGTTGAATAGATTTTTAAATTGTTCTTGATATTTTTTAATAAACTAGCTTGCCATACTTTGCAGAATTTTTTTATTTATATATTTTTAGAGTCACGATTTGAGAGCCATTAAAATTCTAAGTCCTTCATGAATATCAAAAGCACATATCTTTACATTTACGTTGATCGTATCTCAAGATGCTTTCAGAGCCACATAAATGCTAACGTATATTTTTTATATGTTCTTGCTTTAATTTTATGAAGTTAGGTAAATTATTTTAAGACTGCCACTGTGAAAACCACTTTCAAAGAAATGACAGATATCTAGTTCCTTTTACTTTTTTGCACTTCCCATCATTAGATGTACAATTGCATAGACTCAAATACTCACTGGGTATTTTTGCTCTTTTTACTTTATTTTTGAAATAGAAACAAACAATTCTTTGAAATCATGTCCTTTTCTTTTAGTTAAAGAGTCAGTGTCGCATTTGTGGACATCAAAATTAGACAGAAAGAAATTTAAAATAACTCAGAAAGAGATGCAGGTTAGGATGAGTCCAGAAACTGTTGTGGTTTTTCTTTTATCATGTTCTAGTTTTCTTTCGCAGACCGGTGATCTAAAGCAAAACTAAGCAAACGTGGTTAGCTGAGTATAATAAGCTGCCTACGTGATAAACAATAACCTCAAACATTTTCCCCTACAGATTTGCTTGCAGTAGAGCTGATATAAAAGGGCGTCATATTTCAATAAGGAGCATAATATGTGTATGATCCTGACAGGCCCAAGAGCGGTTCCACACGCTTTTGATCTAATAAGCCTTTTATTTGCTCTGTTCAAATTTACTTAATGTGTCTTATAGATGGTAAGGAACACTTATATTATGACTATTTGCATAGTTTTTTTTTACCTGCTTTTGAAATGTTACTTTTTAAAATCATGTCTGTTGCATGGGTTTTGACATCATTCTGTTAAATGAAGCCTAGGTGGAAGTTCAAATGAATAAACTGGATCATTTACCCTCATGCAATCAGAGGCTCATTCTTCTGATAAGCAGCCAATTAGCATTCAACCGCACCTCCTCATAATTCCATCAACATCCAGAGTCAAGCTGAAAAGACCTTCAGATCAACAGCTCAACCTGCTACCCAACAAACATCTGAGTTGGATCACATGTCAGACTTTGATTCTGATGATCCTGATTCAACCCTTCTCCATTCCCTTCTTCACCATCTTCGCAAGCTCCATCTGGCTCCTTCTCCATGCTGCTGCCTTGCCCCTATTGAATTAATTCATTGGAGTCAGTCTGCTTTCAAAAGGCATACCCAGCCGACCTGGCAGATGACCACCATGTTGAGTTTGGCTCTGCCAGAGATTTCTTCCCAAGGGGAGTTTTTGTCTCTACTGTTGCTCTATGCTTGCTCATCATGGAGGTTCATACGAACCTGTACCTTGTTCCAGCTACCATCCCTGTTCTCATTCAGCATCTTATACATATAATCCCAACTAAATTTTACTGTTAATTAACCACATAAAGGCCTGAGCGCAAAAGTCTTACAATATTGTTAGAATAAAACAGGTTGAACTGGCAGTTACTTTATATATATTTTCCGTTTTTTAAACATGAATAAACATTTTCTTATTAATAACCTCATGGTATTTTTCAATGTTTTTTTTTTTTACTTTCATAAAGTTGACTTTTTGTTCTCTATTGTGCAACTAAAAGAGTTTTGTTCTTTTCATGTTACTTAGTCTTCTGTGGAAGGTCTTTTGTCTACCTGTTTTTGCCATTGCTGCAATTAAATTCCCCCACTGAGGGGAAAGCCTTTTCTTATATATACATATTTTTTTACTTATTAGGTAAAGATAGGAAATAAATAAGGCCATTCACACTCGCTAAGGTAGTTGAAGGAACATGAGAAATGGATAGAGAAATATTTGAAAAGCAGGGGGGTAAAAACAATGTTGATTAAGTTGAGGTTACATTTAACCAAGGTAATTTGTAGCATGCTTTGTTTACTATGTCAATGTATCAAGCAAGAAATATACA
>NW_015150552.1:1105923-1108122 GCF_000732505.1 Cyprinodon variegatus | reverse complement strand
TATATATTTAAACTGTCATAACAAACACCGTTAAGGACCAGTTGTAATGCAAACAAGAGCTTTCCAAAGGTTCCTCGGTTCGAATTTGTAATAACTGATTCTGGGTCATTGCAGATGGTATCCTGACTGCGTCTATTATGCAGGGTTTGTTGCATATTTCCAACAATGGGCTTCAAATGGTTAATAAATGGTGCATGAAAAAAAAAATTACAGCATGCTGCCTATACATCATTGAACCACTTTTACCACTGTTGTCAAAGACTGAAGCTTTGACACTTTTTACCTTTTAAAATAGCTCAAACTCATTAATCTTGGATGGAGAACATCTGCAAAGCTGAACTCTTTTAAGTGTTGAAGCAGATTTCAGTTGAATATCAGTCTGAAATTCATTTCAGCCATTCCAAGACATGAGAATCTCCAGACCTAATCCTTTCCATTGTAGCTTTGGCTGTATGTTTAGGTTCACTGTCCTGATTGAAGATTAACATCCACCTATTTCATTACCTTTTTTTAACCTCCTAACATATTACTGTTTAATCAAAGTGTCTGTATTTTTTTTTTTTTTACTGCTTTCCATTATTGTAAGTAAGGGGAACAAACTCTAACCAGATCAGAAATGGGCTGATTACTATGCAATAAGGACTGTAAGATGTCTTGTTCTCTCTTTGCAAAGATGAAATCAAATGCAGACTGAGTAAAATCCATCAATCTCCATTTATTCAACTGGAGTGAATAGTTTTATTCTTTAATCCCAGAACAATGTATAAAAAATATATCTGCAACATATCTTATATTCAACAACAAAAAATACTTAGTTAAGCTAATTATCAAAAAAAAAAAAAAAAGAAAAAGAAATTGATGTTTTTTTAAAATAATAAAAAAAAACAAAAATACCTATTCAATAGCAAATTAGATAACTAAATAAAGGTATAAACATTGAAGAACTGAAGAAGAGTTGAAGAACAATCACTAAACTGAAAAAGATAAAGAATATAGGATATAAGGGTTAATTAAGAATGACATTTGGACAAAATAGCACAGTCTTATAGCATTGGTGGTAGACATTTTCTTTAAGGACAAAGTAAGTATATTTAGTTTATTTCTAAATGCTATGATTGTACGTAGAGATTTTGTAAGATGAAACTTGTGTATGAAAATTTTGACCATGATAATTTAATTATTAATATAAATTCTCTTTATTCATTCTGGGCAAAAATATCAAATTAAATTTGGAGCATATGAATTGGTTGGAAGGATAAGGTAATTTAGAAACTTCTCCATTGAAGACGCCATCTCCTCTGCTCTTCACCTGAGCCTGGCACACCTGGAGGAGAAGAACACCCCCGTGCGGATGCTGTTCCTGGACTTAAGTTCAGCTTTCAACACCATCATCCCACAGGATCTGATAGGAAAACTGGAACAGTTCAGCTTCAATACACCCCTCTGCAATTGGCTGTAAGACTTTTTTCACAAACAGACCTCAATCAGTCCAGGTTGGACAGAACACCTCTGATTGTCATCAGTCTAAGCACAGGCTCCCCTCAGGGCTGCGTCCTGAGCCCCCTGCTGTTCAACCTGATGACACACGACTGCGTCTCCAGGTTCACCACCAATGACATTGTGAAGTTCACAGACGACGCCAAGGTGTTGGGCCTCATCAGAGAGGAAAACGACCGGGACTACAAGAATATTTTTAAACAGTAGGATTTGTATTTCTGCTTGAGTAATACACATTGACACTTTTCACACCTCTGCATGCTAGTGACGGGAGGAAAATTATAACAGACAAAAAGTTAAGAAAGAAACTCAAATGAATGTCAATTACATTCAGCTACTCTGACCTGATGCTCTCCAAGTGAACTACTCAGATCCTGCCTATCCATTCCAACAAGACTGTCTCCACTGGAATATTGTGTGTGCCTCTTTGCCTGCTGGTTACCAGCAAAACGTTGGCTTTGTTGTGTGCTGAAAGGCGACAGGGTGCTGCAGCGAGAGCAGCTCCTGCCGGCCAAAAAGCTTACAGCACCTGGTATTCCCAGGCGGTCTCCCATCCAAGTACTAACCAGTACGCGGTAGTCATAGGCAGTAGTCTGATTAGCGGCGGCGGAGGCGGTCAACATTGCGGCCACGGAAAGTAATACGTCATGACGCCCAAGCCCTATTATTAATATATTCTTACATGTTTTAAATGCTTGACAG
>NW_015150552.1:1102521-1105248 GCF_000732505.1 Cyprinodon variegatus | reverse complement strand
CTCTGAGCCATCTGGAGACCCCTGAGCCCGCTCTGAGCCGTCTGGAGACCCCTGAGCCCGCTCTGAGCCGTCTGGAGACCCCTGAGCCCGCTCTGAGCCGTGTGGAGACCCCTGAGCCCGCTCTGAGCCGTCTGGAGACCCCTGAGCCCGCTCTGAGCCGTCTAAAGACGCCTGAGCCCGCTCCGAGCCGTCCAGAGTCAGCTCCAAGCCGTCTAGAGTCCTCTCTGTTCCGCCCATGGACCTTTAAGCCCTCTTCATTCCGTTCGTGGAGCCACGGTCGGTGGCCTCCTCTGTTCCTGATCCGGAGCCGCAATCGGCGGCCTCCTCTGTTCCTGTATAGCCACAATCGGTGGTCTCCTCTGCTCCTGATGTGGAGCCGCAATCGGCGGCCTCTTCAGTTCCTGATTCAGAGCCACAGTCTGTGGTTTCCGGTGTTCCTGATTCGGAACCGCAATCGGCGGCTTCCTCAGTTCCTGATTCGGAGCCACAGTCGGTGGTTTCCGGTGTTCCTGATGTGGAACAACAGTCGGTGGTCTCCTCTGTTCCTGATCCAGAGCCGCAATCGGCGGCCTCCTCTGTTCCTGTGGAGCCACAGTCGGTGGCCTCCTCTGTTTCGGATTCGGAGCCTCAATCGGCCGCCTCCTGTCTTCCTGTGGAGCCACAGTCGGTGGCCTCCTATGTTCCTGATTCGGAGCCGCAGTGGGCGGCCCTGTCTGAGCATGATGCAGGGCTGCATAGAAGCAGAGAAGGCGTCTTCCTCGGAGCTTCCTGCTGAAGCGGTGGCGCCGTTTCCCTCGGTGCTTCCTGCTGAAGCGGAGGTGGCGTCCTCCTCCAAGGCCCCTGCATCTTCTGAGACTCCGGTCCCGCGGCCGGCCTTCTGAGCGTCTTCTTCAGCTCCGTTTCCACGGCCGGCCATTTGAGACTCTGTCCTGCTGCCGGTCCCACAGCCGGCCATCTGAAACTCTGCCCTGCTGCCGGTCCCACGGCCGGTCATCTTTTTGCGTAAGAAGCTTCTGAGTTTGGCATATCGTATACTTTTTTTTCCTGATTTTAGTTTTCAAATCTTCCCACCAAATATTGGATTCATATGATGAACAGAGCTTGATATCAGCAATCATTTTTTTTTATCATCGACACACATTTTGGTTCTTTTAATAAGGAGGAATTAAAACACCATTGCCCCCCAGTTCTAATGTGTGCAATGGCTGCCAAATTAAATTTGAGGGCTGCATGGTCACTGAAACCAATAAATTTATAATGGACACCACTGAACAATGGGCTTAAAGCCCTCTTTGCTATGACAAAATCCAATCTGCTTTGTGTAAGAGAGTTTAACACAAGTTGCCATCTTGATACTTCTCTAACACCAAAATTTTAATCTCTCCAAATCTCAGACATGTCACGATTAGACAGGAGCTCTTCAAGAACTGCTCTGGAACCATCCCACCCAAACTGACCAAAAGGAGCATCAAGCCTCGATCTCCAGACATTAAAGTCACCTACAATAATGGCACCGTCATTGCAGAGTGCATCCAAAGACCTAAAGGATGCACAACGATCATTAGGAGCGTGAATATTAGTTAATTGAAAATGTAGTGAAAATGCAGAAAAAGTGACAGAGACACAGTGACCCTTATTGTCCGTATAACACTAAAGAATATTATTGACAATGTTTTCCTTAAATAAAATTGCAACACCAGCAGCACGAGTCGATCCACAACTTAGAAACATTTGACCTCTCCAAAACTTGGTTATGGTATCCAAAATATCATTTGTCCAATGAGTTTCCTGTAGACATATAATGTCTCCTTTAAGAGCATTGAACACAGCTTCCATCTTTATAGGATCTCTGAGTCCTCTGCAATTAAATGAGGCGATGTTTAGTGTTGCCCCAGACATTAGGGGTATTAGTTTATTCAAACCTTCCATCCATTGGACACCTTGTAACACAGGATGATACTGCTCAGTTTAGCAGGAGGTAGAAGATGCAGGTAAAACACAGTCCAACGCAGCACCACCAAGACTAGACAAAAGCACACTGTGTCCTCTGAAGTTCTCCATAGGGAGGGAGAAGACTCCTCCTGTCCACCAGCCATCACTTCATCCTCGCGGCAGTAGATCAACTTAGCTTCCTCAGGGACCAGTAAATCCATTCCAGGGCACATCTCCATATTCCAGTTCCAGAATTGAGATGAGCCATCCTCATCTTCTTCTTTGTTGGCAGATCTGAAAAAAGGGCAGCTGGAAACGGATAGTAACAGCATCTTCCCATCTTTCACATGGTTCCAGAGACAAAATCTTCCTCTTTGTCCTCCCTCCAAGGTCGTGCAAAGAGTGGGGGAGACATCACCGGTCATCTGCTCCTCCTGCATACATACATAAAACAGACACACACCACATCCACACACACACCCTTTGTGGGCCCCTGGTATGGCAGCATGACTTCAAAGAAATGAGGGCTATGTGATCCCTGATATGGAACCTGCACCTCCAGGAGGTCCCATGGGCCCACTCTTTAGCAACCCTCCCCCACGGACAAAACCAAGTAGTACATGCCTGCAGGCTTTCTGGGCCCGTGGTATGCCAGCATGACTTAGAAAAATTGCGGGGTCTCGGATCCCTGATTTGGAACCTTGCCAAAAAGCTTACAGCACCAGGTATTCCCAGGCGGTCTCCCATCCAAGTACTAACCAGGCCCGACCCTGCTTAGCTTCCGAGACCAGACGA
>NW_015150552.1:1099306-1101106 GCF_000732505.1 Cyprinodon variegatus | reverse complement strand
TGATTTTTGAAATAATTAGACTGTTGACAATAACTATTTTACCCTTAAGGGTAAGTTTCCTTTGCTTCCACAAATTAAGTTGTCTTTGGACTTTAATGACAATGTTTTTCCAGGTCTCATCTCTTGCTGCTCTCCACTGCTTACCAAGGTACACGCCCAGGACCTTGACTGTGTCCTCCACGACCCTGAAGTCCCATCTTCCCAGCGTCCGAGCCGCCCCCCCACAATACATGATCTCTGATTTTGAGGTGTTTATTTTTGAACCAGAAGCTGAACCATAGTCATGTAGATGTTTTAAGACCAAAGTCAGACTATCTTCATTTACAACTGTGATTGTAGTGTCATCTGCAAACTGAAATATTTTACTAACTCCACCTAGTGGTGAAGTTATTCCCTGAATGTTTTTATCCTGTTTAATTAAGATGGCGATGGGCTCAGCCACCAGGCTGTAGAGCAAGGAGGACAAAGGACACCCCTGTCGGATTGATCTATGTAAACGGAAATAATCTGTGAAATGACCATTACATTTGACTTTACTTTCTGTGTTAGCATATAATAATTGTAATCTATTGATGAATAACTGACCAAAACCAAATTTGTTTAGAACTGCCCAAAGAAAATTGTGTTCCACACGATCAAAAGCTTTGCTGAAATCTACACTGAAAAGGATGCCCTGGGAATCTGACATGGTTTTGATTGTATAATTTAATAACAATATTGTATTGGAGATGTTTCTTTGAGGAATACCGTACGCTTGAGATGGGCTGATGATGCTGCTCATTACTTCATTTAACCTATTTGCTAGTATTTTTGCATATATTTTGTAATCCGTGTTTAGTAAACTGATGGGTCTGTAATTTTCTAGATCGTTTTGATTACCTTTGTTTTTATAAACAATGGTTATGACACCTTGTGCAAAAGTCCTGGGCGTGCATCCTGTTTGCTCCATGACAGTAAAAACTTTTAACAGTATTTTACTGATTTGGGTTTTGAATTGTTTATAGAATTCTGCAGAAATGCCATCATTTCCTGGACTTTTATGTTGATTTAATGTATCAATGGCATGTTGAATTTCTTCTTCAGTTATAGGAGCATCACAGCAGAGCGTGTCATCCTGAGAAAGGGAGGATTGAATCACACCAACAACCTCATTTATTTTATGTTCAGGAATGTTTTCACTAGTGAAAAGTCGTGAATAGAAGGATTGAACAGTTTCTAAAATGCTTGTGATGTCTGTTACTTTTTCTCCATCATTTCTTATCAGTTCATTTATTGTTGATTTAATTTGGTTGCGTTTTTCTCTGTGCCAGAAAGAAAGCAGTAGATTTTTCTCCATCTGCTAAATACCTGGCTTTACTCCTAATTATGGCTCCTCGACATTTATTTATCTCTATTTGATGTAACTGCTTCTTGATCAAAATGTAATTTGTGATATCTTTATTTTTATCGTTTTCTAAAAGATCTAGTTCAATATTGAGTTGTCTTCTAAGATTACACTCGTGTTGAAGTTCCTTCCATTTCTTTTGCTTGCTGTATTTAATTGTAATGTTTTTGATTCTTTGTTTTGCCTGATCCCACCATTCTAACAGGTTGCTGGTGTGATCCATCTCCTCAGTCAGGGTCTCCAGCAGGACACCAATCTTACCTCTGTAGATCACATCCTGGAGAAGAGCAGCATTCAGACACCAGAGACCCCCATTTCTAATGCCTCGCCCCATCTCCACCATCAGGAAGGAATGATCACTCCAAGCATTCTCTCGGATGAGACAGGAAGACACCTCGGAGACAAGAGAGGATGAC
>NW_015150552.1:1094168-1097581 GCF_000732505.1 Cyprinodon variegatus | reverse complement strand
CGAACTTCCCCGAACTCAAACCTTGTGGGCGGGACTAAGTTCTGACTGGCACCCAGGCTAATCTATGCTACCTTTGGTAATGAATTTTACCAGCCTATGTTTTAGGACTTTTCCTGTCTCAGTATAATACATATTATATGCTGGACTATATTTATCATAGCCTATGAAAATCCCCTTTTCACACCTAGAATCCAGTCTTTTTTTATCCTGCTTATATACGTAGCATTCAGAGCCAAATATCCTCATGTTAGATAGGTTAGGTGTTTTTCCTGTGTAAACCCAGTAAGGTGTCTGCTCTAACCGCTTACTGTAGCACCTGTTACGGATTTGTGCTGCTGTTTGTACAGCATATGTCCATAATTGCTTTCATCACGTTACCTCCTTCTACATTCACTTCACTCTTCCCATATTTTTCAGTGTTCTCATAACTCTGTAGTTTTGTTTTAAACTCGCCGAACGTTACAGTGTCATTTGTCTGGGTGATGTGCACGACGAATGGCTTGTATGACTCAGGTAGCCCTTTTACTACCATGGCTATCTGAAGTCCATCACTTATATGCTCGTCTGCTCTTCTCATTGATGTGAATATAGTTTCTGCTCGAATAATATAGTCTGTGACAGTTTCATTGCTAGCCTTCTGGAGTGAGGAAAGGTCACAATACAGACTCACAACGCGGGGTTTGTCCTTCCCCGCATAGTGTTCGCGGAGGATCCCCAGTGCTTTTCTTTCGTCACATTTCGCGTTTCTTATTATCAGTGACAAACTCTTGTTGTCTAGACATTGCACTAGCTCTGCATATGCCTCACCGTTCTTTGCCTCATCTTCCGCGAGAGCTTCTGCATCATCTGTGGGTATCTGCGGGTCCTCCAAGATAACTTCTCTGAGGCTGCGCAACTCCATGTGAGCAAGAAACCTTGTTTCCCAGAGTTCATAATTTTTCTCGTCACCGTCGAATAAAAGTCTGAACCATCTTTGGCCTGCATGACTGGGCCCATAACCTGTTACGTTAGACATTTCTGCAGCAGTCTATCGTGATAACAGTCACCAAAATGGTTAACTAGTACCTCCTTTCTTAATATTCACGGGAGAGAAAAATACGACGGACGGCCATCTTCCTTTTGGTCAAGGAACTCACCCAACCGTTTATTTGCGCATGCTCACAACAAACATCACAGTACACGCAGGCACGCACATTCCAACATGACATCGCTGCGTACGTTATATTACATGGCTTTGCTAATTATATTATCAAGAATACTGAACACTCCCACTCAAAGGCATGTTTATAGCTCTCTATAGTGGTAAACAAAAAACAACAACAAAAAATTACATATAACTTCAAAATAAACATTTTGGCATACTGACTGTGTTTTAAAATAAAACTTCAAAACTATTTTTATCTGCCAAGGCATATTATTCTCCAAACAAATATGCCTTGAACTTCTCAAACTTAGCCTTTGTCACAGGCTTGGTTAGAACATCAGCCACCATGCGTGCATTAGGGCAGTATCCTATAGATATCTTTCATTCTGTGTGTGCAGACCGTACGAAGTGATATTTTATATCAACGTGTTTGCTTCTTTGTCTGCAAACTGGGTTCTTTGATAGAGCCCCTTGGTTGTCCTCATATATCTTGACAGGAACATGCTGATTACTACTATCTATTCCTTTAAGTAGTTGTACAAGGTACATACCCTCTTGAGTAGTGGCTGCTAGTGCCCTGTACTCCGCTTCACAGGTGGATAGTGCCACTGTCTGCTGTTTCTTACTTTTCCATGATATAACTGGACCATTTTCATTTAAGCTGAAACAGTATCCAGTTGTGCTTTTCCTGTCATTTTTATCCGCTGCCCAATCAGCATCACTATATCCCTGTAGCTGTAACCTTTCCTTACATTATTGGTAATGTAGTTCTTGATCAATCGTAACCTTTAAATACCTTAATAGGTGTTTTGCTGCGGTCCACTGCTGCTGTTTTGGCTCTGCTAGGTGCTGTGATAGTTTACTAACAATCCAGCTTAGGTCAGGTCTAGTACATGTCATTATGTATATCAGGCTACCTACTATCTCTCTATATCCTGTTGGGTCGATAACCTCTCCCTCAGTGTTAAAGTTTAACTTTTGCTCACATGGGGTGGATCTTGGGTTCCATTCGGACATTCCAAATCTCACTAACATCTTCTCTATGTGTCTCTTTTGAGTCATTTTGACCTCTCCCTCACTCTGTTCAAAATCAATACCTAGGAAGTGCTTAAGTGGGCCCATATCCTTCATCTTAAACCTTCTCTTCAACATTTCTTTCACATCACTGATGAATGTGTTGTTACTCGCTGCTATGATTAAGTCATCTACCCAAACTAACAGAATCACTTTCTCATTCTCAGATTCTCTGCTGTAGACACAATGATCAGCATCATTTTGTACAAAACCATTCTCTGTAAGGTGATCATGCAGTAACATGTTCCAGTTACGCCCAGACTGTTTTAAACCATTCAATGACTTATTGAGTTTACACACCAAGTGTTCTCCTGTTTTTGACTCAACCTCAAAAAACTCTGGTTGCTCCATATATACCTCACAGTCCATAGGAGCATGGAGGTATGCAGTCTTCACATCCATTTGGTGTAGGGCGAGACCCTCCTTCACAGCCACCTGTATTAATGCTCGGAGAGAGGTCATGTTAGCTGTCGGTGAAAAAGTCTCTTTATAGTCAGTCCCTTCAACTTGACCATATCCCTTTGCGACATACCTTGCTTTGCATGTCTCAGATCCATCTGGGCTCTCTTTCACTGTAAAAACCCAGCGACCGCCCACTGCTTGTTTTCCTCCTGGCAGTGGGGTCAGAGTGAAAGTCTCATTCTCTGTCAACGAGTTCATCTCCTCTTTCATCGCGTCCGCCCACATTCTTGACTTCTTAGAGTCCATGGCTTCTCTAAATGTTTTAGGTACATCATAAGCCACTCTGTAGAAATAATCAACATTTTTACTTTCTTCATCATTACACTCAGCTTTACACTGGTACTCCTTTAAGTATTCTGGAGCCTCTCTCTGTCTCTTTGGATACCTCCTCTCTCCTTGTTCTCTCTGGGTATTTTCTGTCTGGGTCGGATCTGACTCAGCAGTCTCCTCAACGCTGGACTCTTTACTCTCCTTAGGCTGCTCCTGACCCTGGTTTTCTATTTTCGGTGGTGCATCTCCATAACTCTCAATAGCATCCCCCATGTCACATCTTGTCTGAGTTTGGCTATCTATGCTTAGCCTGACGTAGTCCGACTCAATTCTAGTCAGAATATGAGTCTGATACTGCTCCATAGAGCTGTGATTATGGGGGGTGTTTCTAACGAACCAGGAAAAAAATGCCTCTGCACTCAATTGGATAGATCTACAACCAATAAGAGCAACGGAGTGCGTG
>NW_015150552.1:1089228-1093633 GCF_000732505.1 Cyprinodon variegatus | reverse complement strand
CGAACTTCCCCGAACTCAAACCTTGTGGGCGGGACTAAGTTCTGACTGGCACCCAGGCTAATCTATGCTACCTTTGGTAATGAATTTTACCAGCCTATGTTTTAGGACTTTTCCTGTCTCAGTATAATACATATTATATGCTGGACTATATTTATCATAGCCTATGAAAATCCCCTTTTCACACCTAGAATCCAGTCTTTTTTTATCCTGCTTATATACGTAGCATTCAGAGCCAAATATCCTCATGTTAGATAGGTTAGGTGTTTTTCCTGTGTAAACCCAGTAAGGTGTCTGCTCTAACCGCTTACTGTAGCACCTGTTACGGATTTGTGCTGCTGTTTGTACAGCATATGTCCATAATTGCTTTCATCACGTTACCTCCTTCTACATTCACTTCACTCTTCCCATATTTTTCAGTGTTCTCATAACTCTGTAGTTTTGTTTTAAACTCGCCGAACGTTACAGTGTCATTTGTCTGGGTGATGTGCACGACGAATGGCTTGTATGACTCAGGTAGCCCTTTTACTACCATGGCTATCTGAAGTCCATCACTTATATGCTCGTCTGCTCTTCTCATTGATGTGAATATAGTTTCTGCTCGAATAATATAGTCTGTGACAGTTTCATTGCTAGCCTTCTGGAGTGAGGAAAGGTCACAATACAGACTCACAACGCGGGGTTTGTCCTTCCCCGCATAGTGTTCGCGGAGGATCCCCAGTGCTTTTCTTTCGTCACATTTCGCGTTTCTTATTATCAGTGACAAACTCTTGTTGTCTAGACATTGCACTAGCTCTGCATATGCCTCACCGTTCTTTGCCTCATCTTCCGCGAGAGCTTCTGCATCATCTGTGGGTATCTGCGGGTCCTCCAAGATAACTTCTCTGAGGCTGCGCAACTCCATGTGAGCAAGAAACCTTGTTTCCCAGAGTTCATAATTTTTCTCGTCACCGTCGAATAAAAGTCTGAACCATCTTTGGCCTGCATGACTGGGCCCATAACCTGTTACGTTAGACATTTCTGCAGCAGTCTATCGTGATAACAGTCACCAAAATGGTTAACTAGTACCTCCTTTCTTAATATTCACGGGAGAGAAAAATATGACGGACGGCCATCTACCTTTTGGTCAGGGAACTCACCCAACCGTTTATTTGCGCATGCTCACAACAAACATCACAGTGCACGCAGGCATGCACATTCCAACATGACGTCACTGCGTACGTTACATTACATGGCTTTGCTAATTATATTATCAAGAATACTGAACAGAAACCAAAAACGCAGAATAATTTAATCATCATCTTTGTTTCTTTTCTTTTTGCTTATCTTCTTTGCGCTTGTATTAATTTTCCTTCTGTCCCTTATAAAAAGGGAGAGATCAAGATCAGGATCTGTGTCCATGTCAGAGGACCTTATTTGTTTGCGTAATGTAGCTGTTTTTGTAGGTTGATAAGATGGCAGATGCTCTTGAGAAATGTCATATTGCATTTCTCGATCCATATTCTCCATGTGAGCAGAAGAAGAAGAAGGAGGGGAGGGAGCTCCTCCGACCCCCCTCTCCACCATCCCAACTTCATCATGGAGGGGCTCATTTTCCGCCTCCAACTGTGAAACTCCAACACTGGTAGTTTCACTGCCCATTTGGGAAGCAACTGTATCGCCAGTAAATTCTTCCCTGGGCTCCATTACATCCAGTACATTTATGTTGCCTGGTGTATCATCTCCATATTCTTCTTCCATGTCATTTTCTTCCTGAGCCAGAGTGTTTTGTGTACTTTTTAGCAGATCCTCATCTTGATTCTCATGCTCACTAACATTACATTTGCACTCCTTTGTTGTATAGTGACAGATTTGACATTTATCTTTTTCCTTTTTAGCTGAACACTCTCTTGCATAATGCCCTTGCACTCCGCAGGTATGACACAAAAATTCTGGACAGTCTCTCAAAATATGGCTTGGTTGAATACAGATACGACATACTTTAACCTGTTTATCATGTATGACCCTGAAATATTCTGGACCAAGGGCAGTGTTGAATCGAGTTGAATATGGCAGAGATTGCACAGTGTCTGTAAACTTGACTTTACCAAACCTTGTACCACCTGCAACTTGGGTTCCTGGCCACACCCGACGTCTGATAGCAGAAACTGCCGAAACTCCACAGCCCTGCAGTTTTCCCAGAATCTCTTCATCAGTGATGTAGGCAGGAAGGCCAAGAAAAGAGACCGAGAGTTCATCGTTTATCAGTTCTTTAGCAATAACATTTGTTGTTCCTATTTTGAATCCATCCATTAATCTTCTCTTTCCAGCCGCACTACTCAATGTTACTTCATATTTTTTCTCAGTCAGAACTCGACAGGCCAAAAGTCCACCACACAAAATCTTGATGTTTTTCATCAGTTCCAAAGTAGAAATCTTTTCCTCACCTTCTAAATCAATCTGGACGGTGTTTTCCTTCTCAAATTTCTGTAGTTTGTTGATTCCTCCATTAGCTGCACGAGTGTCTCTATCCTTTTCTTTGCTTGTTGAAGCCATTTTGTCTGTCAGTGTTTTGTCGATTTTGAATACCCCCCCCCACCAGTCAAAAAAAACTGTGTTGGAGAGAATTGACTCTCTCAAACAGAAAAACTCTCCACTGAAAGAGAAAGCTGAAGATTTGCTAGCAAGCAGAGCTCCACCAAGACACAACCACACCAGCACAAACACAAACCAGGAAGTGGGCATGTCCAGGACCAACTGGGCGTGCCAGGACGGTATGGCCGTAAGCTGGCAGAGCTAAAAAAATTGCCTGTTTATACAGGATACAGTCCGATGTGACCGTTTTGCTGTGAGCTGACAACACATGCCTACCTATGCTTCCTTCCAGAAACAATACTCTCCAGTTCATATAATTGAGTGAGGTATCGTTGTGTCCTGAACCAACCGCAGAGTTTCCCATTATGGTTATGATTGAAGGACTAAAGTGTTTATGGGGTCCTCAGGGACCACAACACATCACACTGACTTAAGACACACTAATAAAACCTGATTCTCACAGTCACCTGGAGCTGCATTTTTACATAAAGGTGAAGTGCACCAATCCTAGAAATGCTACTATACAGGCTGTCTGGGCCCCTGGTATGGCAGCATGACTTAGAAAAATTGAGGGCTCTGGGATCCCTGATATGGAACCTTGATGCGGCTAAAAAGCTTACAGCACCAGGTATTCCCAAGCGGTCTCCCATCCAAGTACCAATTGATTCCCCACTGGTATGCCCAGCAGAGAGCCTCATTATCGGCACAGCCGCTGCCCCTCTCTGCATGATTGATCACATCCGGGGTGACAACCTCCAGCTCTCCTACCCAGAAAAACACACTCCCCTCTGGGCCAACAACCACCACTTGCCACCTCCTGGAACCTGCACCTCCAGGAGGTCCTGTGGGCCCACTCTTAAACACCCCCCAAGGACTAAACCATGCAGTACACGCCTGCAGGCTGTCTGGGGCCCTGGTATGGCAGCATGCTTCAAAAAATAAAGGGCTCTGTGATCCCTGATATGGAACCTTGATGCGCCCAAAAAGCTTACAGCACCAGGTATTTCAAGGTGGTCTCCCATCCAAGTACCAATGGATTCCCCACTGGTCTTCCCAGCAGAGAGCCTCATTATCCGCATAGCCGCTCCCCCTCTCTGCATGATCGATCACATCCGGGGTGACAACCTCCATCTCTCTTCCCCAGAAAAACACACTGCCCTCTGGGCCAACAACCACCACTTGACCTCCTCCTGGAACCTGCACCTCCAGGAGGTCCTGTGGCCCTACTCTTTAACATCCCCACATTGACTAAACCATGCAGTACACACCTGCAGGCTGTCTTGGGCCCTGGTATGACAGCATGACTTAAAAATTTTTTAAGGGGTTTTGGATCCGTGATACGGAACGTGCACCTCCATGAGGTCCCTTGGGCCCAGTCTTAAGCACCGCCCCACGGACTAATCCAAGTAGTACACGCCTGCAGGCTGTTTGGGCCCCTGGTATAGCAGCATGACTTCGAAAAATTGAGGACTCTGTGATCCCTGAAATGGTACCTTGATGCGGCCAAAAAGCTTACAGCACCAGGTATTTCAAGGTGGTCTACCATCCAAGTAATAGATTCCCCACTGGTATTCCCAGTAGAGAGCCTCATTATCGGCCCCACTGCTCCCCCTCTCTGCATGATCCACCACATCCGGGCTGACAGTCTCCAACTCTCCTCCCCAGAAAAACACACTCCACTCTGGGCCAACAATCACCACTTGACCTCCTCCAGGAACCTTCACCTCCAGGAGGTCCTGTGGGCCCACTCTTAAACACCCCCCCACGGACTAAACCATGCAGTACACACCTGCAGGCTGTCTGGGCGCCTAGTATGGCAGCATGACTTAAAAAA
>NW_015150552.1:1087791-1089218 GCF_000732505.1 Cyprinodon variegatus | reverse complement strand
GCTCTCCTACCCAGAAAAACACACTCCCCTCTGGGCCAACAAGCACCACTTGACCACCTCCTGTAACCTGCACCTCCAGGAGGTCCTGTGGGCCCACTCTTAAACACCCCCCCACGGACTAAACCATGCAGTACACACCTGCAGGCTGTCTGGGCCCCTGGTATGGCAGCATGACTTAGAAAAAATGAGGGCTCTGTGATCCCTGATATGGAACCTACACCTCCAGGAGGTCCCGTGGGCCAACTCTTTAGCAACCCTCCCCCATGGACAAAACCAAGTAGTACATGCCTGCAGGCTTTCTGGGCCCGTGGTATGGCAGCATTACTAAGAAAAATTGCGGGGTCTCGGATCCCTGATTTGGAACCTTGATGCGTAACTTCCAAGTACTAACCAGGCCCGACCCTGCTTAGCTTCCGAGATTAGACGAGACCGGGTGTTCTTTTTTTTTTATTATTATAAAAAGTACAAAATATTGACAAAACATGAAATTAAACAGAAAATTTACTCATAAATTTAAGAAATTAAATATATACAGAAAACCAAGGAACAGTATTAATTAAAGACATAATGAACAGAATTTCCGGGAAAAAAAATACAAATATGGTTTTTTAGGAATTGCAATAAAGAAACAGATCAAATCAAAGAGGTCAGTCAAAAACAAAGACTTCCAAAATAAACTTCCAACCAAATTATTGAAAGTATCGCCAAAAGAAATTAAATTACTCAAAATTAATGATCAATTTATTGTCAGTTGTGTGAATGAAAGAACTTCCTGAAACAAAAGCATTTTCAAAGTCAGAGGCAGAAAGAAACTTATATAACATAAATCTCGATTAACTACATTTTTAAACAAACTAATAATGTTGACCTTTCTTTTCACAAAATGCATAAAATTTCTAGCCAACCATATTGCCATCCTGGCATGACTTAACAAAAAATTAACAAAACTTTTATTTTTGAAATTTACATCAATAACAGTGCCAAATAATAAAAGTATTTTCCAATCTAAGTCCAACTCTCACCGGAAACGAGCCCGACTTACTGCCGGCAATGCGGACCAGACTCTGACACCGGTCATACAGGGACCTGACAGCCCATATCAAAGGGCCCGGCACCCCGTATTCCCAAAGAACCCCCCACAGGGCCCCCCGAGGGACATGGTCGAACGCCTTCTCCAAGTCCACAAAGCACATGTAGACTGGTTGGGCGAACTCCCATGCACCCTCCAGGACCCTGCTGAGGGTGTAGAGCTGGTCCAGCGTTCCACGACCAGGACAGAAACCACACTGCTCTTCCTGAATCCAAAGTTCGACTATCCGACGGACCCTCCTCTCCAGCACCCCCGAATAGACCTTGCCAGGGAGGCTTAAGAGTGTGACTCCCCTGTAATTGGAGCACACCCTCCGGTCCCCCTTTTTGAATAGGGG
>NW_015150552.1:1083674-1086176 GCF_000732505.1 Cyprinodon variegatus | reverse complement strand
ACACTAGCTCCGGCTCTTTCCCCACCAGCGAGGTGACATTCCACGTCCCAAGAGCCAGCTTCTGCAGCTGAGGATCGGACCGCCAGGGTCCCCTCCCCCGGCCGCCACCCAACACACCCTCTCCTTGGGCTGCCACCTTATAGTGGTGGAGAGGTTTGAGAGTCCCAATGATCCTGGGAGCTATGCTGTCTGGGGCTTTATATCCTTGGTAGGGTCACCCAAGGCAGACAGGTCCTAGTGAGGAACCAGACAAAGCGCAGCCCAAAGACCCCTATGATGAGCAAAATATTTGGATTCAGTGTTCCGTCGCCCGGACGCGGGTCACCGGGGCCCCACTCTGGAGCCAGGCCTGGAGGGGGGGCACGATGGCGAGCGCCTGGTGGCCGGGCTTTTACCCATGGGGCCCGGCCGGGCTCAACCCGAAGAGGAAACGGGTCCCCCCTTACATGGGCCCACCACCCGTGAGAGGGGCCATAGGGGTCGGGTGCAATGTGTGTTGTGTGTGTGTGTGTGTGTGTGTTCAAACAAATACAATCAACAAAAATATGGGTCACAGTTTCGTCTGTTATTCTGCAAGAAAAACAATTCCTACTGATGGATTTATCGATTTGGTGAATAACAACATTGGTAAACAACTTATTATTTCGCATTGGAAATCTAAGTGTTTGCACTGTAAATTATTGTATTTAATGTTTAGGGTACTCCAAATATTGACCTTTTCTAGTGTAAGAAGACTAATCCTCCATTAAGCAACCGCTACCGGACACACTGAGATCTCTTGCAAGAGGATATGATAAAAAGTCTTAGTTTTAGCATCAGCTAGAGTCAACCTTTTTCCTCTGTTTTCAAAGAACATTTCTGGTAGGCCAGCAAAACTCACAATCCCCTCCGAAGAATTAACCACCTTTACCCAATCACCTGGTAATGTTGGGATCTGGAGATCTGTCCACCTTTCTCCAGCAGAGGGCGCCCTAGGTCTCCTGGAGCTGAAGCTGACTACCACACCTGCAGCTGATTTACTCATCAGGGAGACCAACATATAAGCAGCGGCAGGACTACTCTGCAGCGCCAGAGCGTTAAGCCAGTTACGGTTAGCAAGCCTGAGCCAACCAGCCTGCCTAACTCTCTGACACCCTGAAAGCCTTACTTGAACCTAATCAGTTTTTTGTCCTCTCTGCCTCCTAGGAAGAACCTGACTGAAACCTGAAGCTCTTGAAGGGCATCTCAACTGAAAACCTGCCTGCCTGCTCTCAGTAACAAACCTGAAGATCAAACTGTCTGAATCTGCCTACCATCCTCCAAGAAGGACTTGGAGAAGCTCTGAACTCTAACAAGCCTGAAGCTAAGTCCTGTCGCTGCTAAGCCCTCTGATGTCGATCAGTCTCTAGACCCTCCTGGTTCCCTCCCTCTGCCGTTCAGCCTGAATCTCTGAACAGGTACAGATCTGCACATCCTCTCAGCTACAAGATCATTTGCTGCCTGGCTAACCTAACTGTCCCTCTCTGCAGAGAACCCTGTGTGACCAGTCCCGGATCTGATTCCAGTATCTGTCAACTAACATTGTGCTTATCTAACAGATCAAATAAAAGAGGTCAGTCAAAAACAAAGACTTCCAAAATAAACTTTCAACCAAATTATTGAAAGTATCGCCAAAAGAAATTAAATTACTCAAAATTAATGATCAATTTATTGTCAATTGTGTGAATGAAAGAACTTCCTGAAACAAAAAGCATTTTCAAAGTCAGAGGCAGAAAGAAACTTATATAACATAAACAAATCTCGATTAACTACATTTTTAAACAACTTAATAATGTTGACCTTTCTTTTCTCAAAATGCATACAATTTCTAGCCAACCATATTGCCATCCTGGCATGACTCAACAAAAAGTTAACAAAACTTTTATTTTTGAAATTAAGATCAATAACCGTGCCAAATAATAAAAGTATTTTCCAATCTAAGTGTTGTACATTTGTGCTCCAGTGTTTAGCAATTAAATTTAAAAAAAAAAACAAATAAAGTCATTCAAAGAAATACAATCAACAAAAATGGGTCACAGTTTCATCTGTTATTTTGCCAGAATCAATAGTCCTACTGATGGATTTATCGAATTGGTGAATAACAACATTGATAAACAACTTATGTCGTATGCGGAAATCTAAGTGTTCGCACTGTAAATTATTGTATTTAATGTTTAGGGTACTCCAAATATTGACCTTTTCTAGTGTAGGAAGCCTAATCCTCCATTTAGCAATCACTACCGGACACACTGAGATCTCTTGCAAGAGGATATCATAATAAGTCTTAGTTTTAGCATTAGCTAGAGTCAATCTTTTCCCTCTGTTTTCAAAGAACATTTCTGGTAGGCCAGCAAAACTGACAGTCGGTTCCGAAGAATTAACCACCTTTACCCAATCACCTGGTAATGTCGGGATCTGGAGATCTGCCACCTGTCTCCAGCAGAGAGCGCTGTGGGCTTCCTGAGCTGGAGTCCTCAGCACACC
>NW_015150552.1:1080353-1082519 GCF_000732505.1 Cyprinodon variegatus | reverse complement strand
CACTTATTCTGAATTTTCTCAAGTTTTTAACCAGGATTTAGATCAAACAATTGATTCCCGGGCCTTGCTTAGTTTGAAGCAAGGGAACCTGACGGTGGCAGAGTTCTCCATCGACTTCCGGGTCAAAGCCGCAGCTTCAGGCTGGAACGAGTGCGCACTTAAAAGTGCTTATTTTCAGGCCTTAAACGATAACATCAAGGACGAACTCGCCACAATTGATGAGCCAGCTAGTTTGGAGGATTTAATCCGATTAACCATAAGATTGGATAACAGACTTCAGATTAGAAATAAATCTAGACAAACAAACCGAGGAATTTCTGCTTCCACTCCTGCAGCTAACCACTCTTCTGTTTTTGTTAGATCCCCAGAGTCCAGTACCAAACCATGGGTTAAGAATCAATCCCCTCCAGCTCCTGCTCAATTCACTCATCTTTCCTCCTCACCCACAGAAGGAGCGGGGTGTGAACCCATGCAGATTGGGCATACAAGGCTGTCACCTTAAGAAAGACAATAGAGATTCAAGGGGAATCTTTGTCTGTATTGTGGTGAGCCTGGACACTTAATTGCTTCATGTCTGGCTAAGTCAAAAGCCGGGGTCCGTCAGATGATGTGAGGAGTCTGACGGACCATCTAAGATCTGATAAATCTCCTCACTTACTGTTACCTGCAACCTTGTTTGTTTCTAACCAGACTCTAACGTTATCAGCCTTCATTGATTCTGGGTGCGAGAAGAACCTCATAGATTCTGATCTGGTTCAACAACTGAGGATTGAGACTGCTCCCTTACAAAAGCCCCTCAGAGTTGCTGCTATTGATGGGAAGAAGCTACACCAAGTCACTCATCAGACACAACCATTAGAGCTTCTCATCTCTGGAAACCATCATGAGACCATTGCTTTTCCGTCAGCATGTTCTCCCCTGGTGCTTGGATTTGAGTGGTTGGAACGTCACAACCCCCATATCAACTGGGTTGAACGCCATATTGAGTCTTGGTCTACTTCCTGTCACGAGTCATCACCAGTCCACTTTTCCCGCCATCCGACTCCCCTCCACCCGCCCTGGACATTGACGGCCATCCGGCCTACACTGTCCGCCGGATCGTGGACTCCCGTTGGCGAGGTCGCGGTTGGCAGTACCTCGTCGACTGGGAGGGCTACGGTCCGGAGGACCGCACCTGTGTCGAGGACTACGAGAGGTCCCTCCCGTCCACATCTTCTGGTCATTGAGAGGGGGGTACTGTCGGGATCTGGAGATCTGCCACCTGTCTCCAGCAGAGAGCGTTGTGGGCTTCCTGAGCTGGAGTCCTCAGCACACCTGGGGATCATCAGCTCATCAGAAGACCTCCCTACATAAGCAGCAGTCAGACCTTCCTTCGACGCCGCAGTGTTGACCTAGGTTGGTAAGCGAACCTGAGCCTCTGAAATGCTAGTGAATACTATTTGCCTCTTGAGAGAAACTAGCCTTCTAACTTGTTCTTGTCTTCTTTGCTCGCAGAAACCCGACTGAAGTCTGAAGCTCTGGATGAGCATAACCTTGAAACCTGCCTGTCTGCCCACGTAAGCCAAACCTGAAGATCTCAGTCTGGATTCCTCCGTCAGTTCTCTGGGAAGAGCTAGGAAACAAACCCAAGTCCGAAAACTATCTGGCTAGAAGCTAGACGCTGCTGCTGCTGAGCTCTCTGCTACTTCTACAGTCTCTGGACCCAACTGGTTCCCCCTCTCAAAGGATCTGTTAGAACCTCTTCAAGGTACGATCAGAATTCAACTCACTCGTCAAGCCATAACCACCTGGCTAACCAAACTCTCAGAGTAACCAGTCCCGGACCTGCACCAGAACCAGTTACTGATTAACTCTGAGTGCGTTTCCCAAATAAACATTGTTAAACTTTCCTCTGTCTCCGTTAGTGTTCTGCATGTGGGTTTTCGTTCATTAACCCAGTCATGACAGGTAAAGCTTTTTGAAGCCATCATACAACCGCTGAACCCTGAAACGGGACACTGTATCGTTAATCATTAGAATGGCGTCGTACATAGCTTGCGTGGGGAGAAAACCGGGCACTACTTCATAAAGTATGTCTTTGACTTGCCTTATACCAGCTCTCCAAAAGAGCAAAAAGTCTCTTGGACAACCTGGTAAAGGCAGAGTTTTATTAAAGAATAGCGGTAA
>NW_015150552.1:1076632-1078915 GCF_000732505.1 Cyprinodon variegatus | reverse complement strand
GTGACAAAGGGCAGCCCTGGCGGAGTCCAACTCTCACCGGAAATGAGCCCGACTTACTGCCGGCAATGCGGACCAGACTCTGACACCGGTTATACAGGGACCTGACAGCCCGTATCAAAGGGCCCGGCACACCTCTTTCACAACCCACATCGGACAATCAATGGCAGCCAAAACATAGTTTAATCTGGAGAAAAGCAGTGCATTTAAAACAACCACCTTGCCCCTAAGCAATAGATTGCGCTGTCTCCAGAAATTAAGTGTCACTCTAATCTTAGCCAAAACATGTTCCCAAGTTGTATCCCTGTCAAGAATCTCATTCCTTCCAAAATAAATACCCAAAATTCTAATGTTATCTGATTTAATCTATAAATTGGTCATTGATGAATCAATCTCAGCTCTACAAAGCAGTAAGATTTCTGATTTACTGGCGTTAATGGTGGCACCAGAAGCTCTACCAAAAAACTCAACATGTTTCAGGACAAGGCGGATGCTATTTACATCTTTTACCAAGAAAGTGGTATCATCTGCATATTGGTAGATGACGTTTTGAACACCACCGGGCCTAGAAAACCCCTGTATCTCCGGATCTCGTCTGTTAAGGCAGCTTAAGGGTTCTGCTACCAACGAAGCCAATGAAGCGAGGACAGAGAACAGCGTTGGCGAACACTTTAGCCAAAATTTTGTAGTCCGTATTTAATAAGCTGATTGGCCTATAATTACCCAAATCTGATCTTTTACCTTTCTTTTTATAAATAAGCGTGATGACACTAGTCGCCATTGAATTAGGAATAAACTGTTGCTGTTCTAATTCTTGGAACAATTTGAGAAGAATGGGAGAGAGAATATCAGAGAAATATCTATAAAATTCACTTGTTAACCCGTCAGAACCAGGACTCTTATTGCTCTTTAAAGAGCTTATCGCATATTCAATTTCAGTCAAATTAATTTCGTCTTCACAAAAATATTTGTCTTCAGAAGACAATTTATTAGTTATGCAGTTGATCAACTGCTCGACACACTCAGGATCGCTCTTACCCATTTTAAAGAGCTCATGATAAAAATCATGAGCCACCTCTAGCATGTCCACATGGTCTGAAACTACTTTACCATCTGGAGTGCAAAGTTCAGAGATTATATTATGCTGCTGCTTAGAACTTTCCAAAGAAAAGAAGAGGCGTGAGACTCTTTCGCCTTCCACCATATATCTCGCTCTACTTCTGATTGCAGCTCCCTCATAGCGCTCTTTGACAAACTCATCTCTTAGAGCCTCCAGCTCTAAGTAGCGAGACTTATCTCTATCAGGTTCATTTTCAAGGAGCATGCCTTCCTCATCTAATGCCCTACTTAGAGCAGATTCCCTGTTTTTGCATAAGAAGCTTCTGAGTTTGGCAAACCGTATACTTTTTTTCCTGATTTTAGTTTTCAAATCTTCCCACCATTCACAAATATTGGATTCATATGATGAACAGAGCTTGCTATCAGCAATCAATTTTTTTATCATCGACACATATTTTGGTTCTTTTAATAAGGAGGAATTAAAACACCATTGCCCCCAGTTCTAATGTGCGCAATGGCTGCCAAATTAAATTTGAGGGCTGCATGGTCACTGAAACCAATAAATTTATAATGGACACCATGGAACAATGAGCTTAAAGCCCTCTTTGCTATGACAAAATCCAATCTGCTTTGAGTAAGAGAGTTTAACACAAGTTGCCGTCTTGATACTTCTCTAACACCAAAATTTAAATCTCTCCAAATCTCAGACATGTCACGATTAGACAGGAGCTCTTCAAGAACTGTTCTGGAACCATCCCACCCAAACTGACCAACAGGAGCATCAAGCCTCGATCTCCAGACATTAAAGTCACCTACAATAATGGCACCGTCACTGCAGAGTGCATCCAAAGACCTAAAGAATGCACAACGATCTTTTTCCACATTAGGAGCGTGAATATTAGTTAATTGAAAATGTTGTGAAAATGCAGAAAAAGTGACAGAGACACAGTGACCCTTATTGTCCGTATAACACTGAAGAATATTATTGACAGTGTTTTCCATAAATAAAATTGCAACACCAGCAGCACGAGTCGATCCACAACTTAGAAACATTTGACCTCTCCAAAACTTGGTTATGGTATCCAAAATATCATTTGTCCAATGAGTTTCCTGTAGACATATAATGTCTCCTTTAAGAGCATTGAACACAGCTTCCATCTTTATAGGATCTCTGAGTCCTCTGCAATTAAATGAGGCGATGTTTAGTGTTGCCCCAGACATTAGGGT
>NW_015150552.1:1071988-1075660 GCF_000732505.1 Cyprinodon variegatus | reverse complement strand
TTCTCCATAGGTAGGGAGAAGACTCCTCCTCTCCACCAGCCATCACTTCATCCTCCCGGCAGTAGATCAACTTAGCTTCCTCAGGGACCAGTAAATCCATTCCAGGGCACATCTCCATATTCCAGTTCCAGAATTTAGAGGAGCCATGCTCATCTTCTTCTTTGTTGGCGGATCTGAAAAAAGGGCAGCTGGAAACGGATAGTAACAGCATCTTCCCATCTTTCACATCGTTCCAGAGACAAAATCTTCCTCTTTGTCCTCCCTCCAACGTCGTGCATAGAGTGGGGGAGACATCATCGGTCATCTGCTCCTCCTGCATACATACATAAAACAGACACACACCACATCCACGCATATACATGTATAAACCAAAAAACCCACCCGAACCCATGAAGCACCACCTGTATACTTACCTGAAGGTGAGCCCAGAAAGGCAAATCTTTGGACATGGGTGAATGAGGATAATGAAAATCCCTGCTTACATCACCGGTCATACTGGAGACTACCTCTGGACCCGCTAGGCACAAGCAGACCATCCAGCACCAGAGAGTAAATAAGGGAGGCCAGCAGCCCAGGTAACGAGAGACAAACAGAACCCGCCTTGCAAAGGCAAAGAAAAACGGGACACCACACCCGCAAGCATTAGGAAAGCCGAGGAGCGACATCATTTAGCAACACCATCTCTGATTTTTACCTTCTTTTTATTCTTTTTATCTTTAGACTTCAAGAGCAATTTAATCGTGTCATTGTTAGGTTCAGGTCCATATCTGAGTCTGACTCGAGCGAGCCATAGATGCCTGTCTTTTGATTTTCTGGGAACAGGGTCAACTCAGAAGGTGGTCGTTGCTGTTGGTATGAGGGCAACTAACTGACTAACTGCCTCATTGGTGCAGAAGCACCCAGCCCTGGATTCTAAGATGCTGTCCTCTTTAGGCTTCTGCCTCTGTCAGACAGGCCTTCCTTCTACGGGCTGAGAAGCTTGGCCAACCCTGAACAGGGTAGAGTCAGATTTTACAACACCCCGCGCCTGCTCCACAGTAGAGGCTGCAAGGGAATCTCCCTGTTTCGCAGGTCCCAGACGCAGAGTGGCAGAAGTATCATCAGCAGAGTTGGGCTCGATGGTCGAACCCTGACTCTGCATGGGCTCCTCTGTCTGCACAGGCTCCAACTCACTCTCACTACTCAGCTCATCTCCAACAGACTGCTCTGAATTCCCAGAGTTACTCAGGCAAATGCATTCAGACATGGGGCAGCTGCAGACAGTACACCTCGTGCGCTCCCTATCACACTCACGGGCATAGTGTCCCTGTGCACCACACTTGCAATTGAATTCAGGGCATTCATACAGGATGTGTGAATCCATCTAAAAGCCTCTCCTTGGCTTTAGAATTGCCAACAGTAAACTCAAATTGTTTTGGGCCCACCTGCCTACAACCCACCACCGCACCACACAATAAACAAACTGTTTTCATTATTGTCAAAGCTGGAATCACCTCCTCACCTTCAATTGAAACTTTCACTGTCAAGTCTTGTGAATATTTTTCTGAATTCATGTTGCTAACACCCTGTGCTACCTTCTTATTTTCCACACCATGTGCTCCAGGCCTACCAACCACTAAATCATTCTTGCCAGACATACACAAACAAAAAGGAACCTACCCCACAGACAAATCTGTGGGGAGGAGAAAAACACTAAATTTAAACAAAATAGCAAGAAAAACTAAGCAAAGAAAGAAGAAAAAGGAGAAAAAGAGAAAGAGACAGAGAAAACTCAGGACTCACCCACAGCACACTAACCAAACAATTGCAGGCTGCACACCTGCCACTGACGAGCACCAGAGGGCGTTATCAGGACGGTATGGCCGTAAGCTGGCAGAGCTCAAAAATCCGGCCTGTTTAGACAGGATACAGTAGCAATCCGATGTGACCGTTTTGCTGTGAGCTGACACCACATGCCTATCTATGCTTCCTTTTGATCGGTTCTTGATAAAACTTGCAGAAACAATACTCTCCAGTTCATATAATTGATTGAAGTATTGTTGTGTCCCGAACAAACCGGGGAGTTTCCCATTATGGTTATGATTGAAGGACTAAAGTGTTTATGGGGGCCTCAGGGACCACAACACATCACATTGACTTGAGAAACACTAATAAAACCTGATTCTNGACAACCTCCAACTCTCCTCCCCAGAAAAACACACTCTCCTCCGGGCCAACAACCATCACTAGACCACCTCCGGGAACCTCCACCTCCAGGATGTCCTGTTGGCCCAGTCTTAAGCACCCCCCCACAGCCTAAACCAAGCAGTACACACCTGCAGGCTGTCTGGGCCCCTGGTATGGCAGCATGACTTCGAAAAATTGAGGGCTCTGTGATCCCTGATATTGAACCTTGATGCGGCCAAAAAGCTTACAGCACCAGGTATTCCAAGGTGGTCTCCACTGGTCTTCCCAGCAGAGAGACTCATTATCGGCCCCGCTGCTGCCCCTCTCTGCATGATCCACCACATCAGGCTGACAATCTCCAACTCTCCTCCACAGAAAAACACACTCCCCTCTGGGCCAACAACCACCACTTGACCTCCTCTGGGAACCTGCACCTCCAGGAGGTCCTGTGGGCCCACTCTTAAACACCCCCCCATGGACTAAACCATGCAGTACATGTCTGCAGGCTGTCTGGGCCCCTGGTATGGCAGCATGACTTAAAAAAAATGAGGGCTCTCGGATCCCTGATATGGAACCTGCACCTCCAGGAGATCCCGTAGGCCCAATCTTAAGCACCGCCCCACGGACTAAGCCAAGCAGTACAAGCCTGCAGGCTGTCTGGGCCCCTGGTATGGCAGCATGACTTCGAAAAATTGAGGGCTCTGTGATCCCTGACATTGAACCTTGATGCGGCCAAAAAGCTTATACCACCAGGTATTCCAAGGTGGTCTCCTGTCCAAGTACCAATGGATTCCCCACTGGTCTTCCCAGCAGAGAGACTCATCATCGGCCCCAATGCTCCCTCTCTCTGCATCATTCACCACATCCGGGCTGACAATCTCCAACTCTCCTCCGCAGAAAAAACACACTCCCCTCTGGGCCAACAACCACCACTTGACCTCCTCCGGGAACCTGCACCTCCGGGAGGTCCTGTGGGCCCACTCTTAAACACTCCCACACGGACTAAACCATGCAGTACACGCCTGCAGGCTGTCTGGGCCCCTGGTATGGCACCATGACTTTAAAAAAATTTTAGGGCTCTCTGATCCCTGATATGGAAGTAGGGTAATAAGCCACCTTATGTCAAAAATGATTGATGACTTAGGACCTCGATGACCTATATGACATGACCTTATGACTTATGAAATATGAACTATGAACTATATGACCCTCACCTGAAAATTTTTTTTTCTTATGACCCTTTATGACGCACAAACTTCTGCACAGACACGCACCATCACATTTTGCTTCATCAATCAAATTCTTGAATATAGACAATGTTTTTCCTCCCATTCAAAAAGATATGCCAGCTTCTCATCCACTTTTCTCCTTTGCAGGGTAATACAAAAAAGACACTTCCCACACAAGTGTCATGATGGGTACTCTAAGAGTGACCCAATTATGCAGAACACCACTGACGGACACAGGAATAAAAGTTCAAGAAGTTTATTTGAACACAAGCACACT
>NW_015150552.1:1064094-1066527 GCF_000732505.1 Cyprinodon variegatus | reverse complement strand
ACTTTTACCTTTTGAGATTGGGAGGCCTGTGACAAAATCCATGGAAATGTGAGACCAAGGGCGGCTAGGGATAGATAGAGGTTGCAGTAGGCCCGATGGAGGTCGATGGGAGGACTTGTTTCTGGCGCAGATGGTGCAAGCAGAGACGTATTCCATTACATCCTTGTTGAGGGAAGGCCACCAGAAATATCGCCGTAAAAGGGCCACGGTTCTGCTAACCCCTGGGTGGCAGGAGAAGGAGGATGAATGAGCCCAGTTGATGGTTTTGGACCGGACAGACATGGGAACATATAGACGGTTCCTGGGTCCACCTCCAGGGTCTGGTTCAGAAGCTAGGGCCTCTTGAATAGCTCTTTCTAAGTCCCAAGTTTGAGACCCTATGGAACGGATGGCTGGCAGAATGGGCATAGTAGTTTCTGGGTGATCATCAGAAGAGTATTGTCTCGAAAGGGCATCAGGTTTCATGTTCTTAGAACCAGGACGGTAGGTAATGGTGAGGTTGAATCGAGAAAAGAAAAGAGACCAACGGTACTGCCGTGGGTTCAGGCGCTTAGCAGTCTGGAGGTAGGCGAGATTCTTGTGGTCTGTCCAAATGATGACTGGAAGTTCCGTCCCTTCGAGCCAGTATCTCCACTCTTCCAGGGCTAACTTGATAGCTAGGAGCTCCCGGTCACCAATGTCATAGTTAATCTCTGTGGGGGTGAATTTCTTAGAAAAGAAAGCACATGGATGGAGCTTGTGATCACTGGGAGACCTTTGAGAGAGAACGGCCCCCACTCCCACATTGGAAGCGTCTACCTCCAGGGTGAACTGAATAGCTGGATCTGGGTGGACTAGAACCGGGGCATTAACAAACCTTGCTTTGAGCTTGGAGAAGGCCATGTCTGCCTCTTGGGTCCAGAGAAAAGGTCTTTTGGGAGACGTCAGAGCAGTTAGAGGTGCAGTGATGATACTGAAGTCCTTAATGAAGCGTCTGTAAAAGTTTGCGAATCCCAGGAAGCGTTGAAGCTGCTTCCTCGTGACTGGGATGGGCCACTCCTCTACAGCTTGGATCTTCCTTGGGTCAGTCCGCACCTGTCCACCCTCGAAGACATAACCCAGAAAAGTTATAGTGTTCACATGAAACTGACTCTTCTCAGCCTTGACAAAAAGTCTATTTTCTAAGAGTCTTTGGAGAACCTTCCTGACATGAACCTTGTGTTCCTCTAGGCTGTGGGAAAAGATGAGGATATCGTCTATATAGACGAAAACAAAAACATTGAGAAAATCTCTTAGGACATCATTGATGAGGTTTTGGAAAATGGCAGGGGCATTACAGAGACCGAATGGCATCACTAAGTATTCAAAGTGACCAATGTGTGTTTTAAATGCGGTTTTCCACTCCTCTCCCTCACGGATCCGAACCAAATGATAGGCATTTCTTAGATCGAGTTTAGAGAAGATGGTAGCATTGTGAACCGACTGAAAAACAGATGACAGCAGAGGAAGGGAGTACTTGTTTTTTATGGTAATTTGGTTTAAACCCCGGTAGTCAATGCAGGGACGAAGGGTTTTATCCTTTTTCTCCACAAAGAAAAAGCCAGCTCCTACGGGAGAAGAGGAAGAGCGGATGATGGCGGCATTTAGGGAGTCATTGATATATTTCTCCATAGCCTCTTGCTCTTTCTGTGAGAGATTGTATAGGCGACCTGAAGGAAGGGGAGCCCCAGGGAGGAGATCAATGCCACAATCATAGGGGCGATGAGGTGGAACGGAGAGAGCAAGGTCTTTGCTAAAAACCTCACTGAGGTCATGATACTGTTCTGGGACATTAAAGAGGTCAGGAGGGTTGATAGGATTAATCTGGGGAGAGGGAAGAGGCGAAGGAGCAGACTGAAGGCAATGGCCTGAACAGTATGTTCTCCACAAATCTATATGTGAGTGACACCAGTTGATGTGGGGGTTATGTTTCTTTAACCAAGGAAAGCCCAGAACAATAGGGGAGTCCTTGGTTGGAAAAATTAGGAACTGGATGAGTTCATAATGATTCCCAGAAACCAACAGAGAAATCCAGGCCGTTTGGTGAGTGATGGAGGTCATAGGGCTACCATCAAGAGCATTGACCAAAATAGGTGAAGACAACTGCTGAACAGGAATTTGGCATTTGGAAATTAGATCTGGGTGAATGAGATTCTGCTCTGAACCAGAATCTACCAGAGCTTGAAACTTGTGTTGACTTTTAATGATTTCGAGAACAGAAGGGAGATTAAGCCGTAGGTCATGCTCTTTGGAAATGCCCGCCAGTACTCCCAATCTTACTGGCGGGCTGGCTCTTTTGGGCGGACTGGACAGGAGGAAATGAAATGCTGGGGAGAACCACAATAGAGGCAGCAGCCAGAGCTAATTCGACGCTGTCTTTCTTCCAGACTTAACTTAGCACGACCAACCTGCATC
>NW_015150552.1:1060426-1062347 GCF_000732505.1 Cyprinodon variegatus | reverse complement strand
CTCTCCTCCCCAGAAAAAACACACTCCCCTCTGGGCCAACAAGCACCACTTGACCTCCTCCTGGAACCTGCACCTCCAGGAGGTCCAGTGGGCCCACTCTTAAACACCACCCCCACGGTCTAGACCATAGGGTACACGCCTGCAGGCTGTGTGGGCCCCTAATATAGCAGCATGACTTCGAAAAATTGAGGGCTCTGTGATCCCTGATATGGAACCTTGATGCGGCCAAAAAGCTTACAGCACCCGGTATTTCCAGGCGGTCTCCCATCCAAGTACTAACCAGGCCCGACCCTGCTTAGCTTTCGAGATCTGACGAGATCGGGCGTTTTTTTTATTTTTTTTTTATTATAAAAAGTACAAAATATTGACAAAACATGAAATTAAACAGAATAATTACTCATAAATTTAAGAAATTAAATATATACAGAAAACCAAGGAAAAGTATTAATTAAAGACATAAAGAACAGAATTTACGGCAAAAAAGATACAAATATGGATTTTTAAGAATTGTAATAAAGAAACAGATCAAATCAAAGAGGTCAGTCAAAAACAAAGACTTCCAAAATAAAACTTACAACCAAATTATTGAAAGTATCACCAAAAGAAATTAAATTACTCAAAATTAATGATCAATTTATTGTTAGTTATGTGAATGAAAGAACTTCCTGAAACAAAAGCATTTTCAAAGTCAGAGGCAGAAAGAAACTTATATAACATGAACAAATCTCGATTAACTAAATTTTTAAACAAACTAATAATGTTGACCTTTCTTTTCTCAAAATGCATAAAATTACATATTGCCATCCTGACATGACTCAACAAAAAATTAACAAAACTGTTAGTGTGTTAAAGTGTTGTACATTTGTGCTCCAGTGTTTAGCAATTAAATAAAAAAAAAACAAATAAGGTCATTCAAACAAATAAAATCAACAAAAATATGGGTCACAGTTTCGTCTGTTATTCTGCACGAATCACAATTCCTACTGATGGATTTATAGAATTGGTGAATAACAACATTGGTAAACAACTTATTATGTTGTATGCGGAAATCTAATTGTTCGCACTGTAAATTATTGTATTTAATGTTTAGGGTACTCCAAATATTGACCTTTTCTAGTGTAGGAAGCCTACTCCTCCATTTAGCAACCGCTACCAGACACACTGAGATCTCTTGCAAGAGGATATGATAAAAAGTCTTAGTTTTAGCATCAGCTAGAGTCAATCTTTTCCCTCTGTTTTCAAAGAACATTTCTGGTAGGCCAGCAAAACTGACAGTCGGTTCCGAAGAATTAACCACCTTTACCCAATCACCTGGTAAAGCTTTTTTGAAGCCATCATACAACCGCTGAACACTGAAACGGGACACTGTATCGTTAATCATTAGAATGGCGTCGTACATAGCTTGCGTGGGGAGAAAACCGGGCACTACTTCATAAAGTATGTCTTTGACTTGCCTTATACCAGCTCTCCAAAAGAGCAAAAAGTCTCTTGGACAACCTGGTAAAGGCAGAGTTTTATTAAAGAATAGCGGTAACTTGAGAATATGTTCCTTGCTTTTTATTTCAAAATTAACATGACCTAAGAGACTAGACCACTCAAAGCAGACCTCTTTATAGAAATTTGAGATGTTGTGTAGATTCAACTTTTTTAACTCCATGAAGAGACTATAATCACCACATCTCCCAATAGAGTCCAACGTTGATGCAAAGAATTCCTTCCATAAAAGATACTTCTGCACCACTTTAACTCTGAAAGCTTTCTTTTTCAGATTAATGTTGATCAGTTTTAAACCTCCCATACCATAACTGTTATTTAACGTCTCCAGAGAGATTATCGCTTGTTTCCCCCTCCAAAGAAAGGATCTAGACATGTCGTCAAGCTCTTTCACAACCCACATCGGACAATCAATGGCAGCCAAAAC
>NW_015150552.1:1054520-1058316 GCF_000732505.1 Cyprinodon variegatus | reverse complement strand
AGCTTCCTCACGGACCAATAAATCCATTCCAGGGCACATCTCCATATTCCAGTTCCAGAATTTAGAGGAGCCATGCTCATCTTCTTCTTTGTTGGCGGATCTGAAAAAAGGGCAGCTGGAAACGGATAGTAACAGCATCTTCCCATCTTTTACATCGTTCCAGAGACAAAATCTTCCTCTTTGTCCTCCCTCCAAGGTCGTGCATAGAGTGGGGGAGACATCACCGGTCATCTGCTCCTCCTGCATACATACAAAAAACAGACACACACCACATCCACGCCTATACATGTATAAACCAAAAAACCCACCCGAACCCATGAAGCACCACCTGTATACTTACCTGAAGGTGAGCCCAGAAAAGCTGATCTTTGGACATGGGTGAATGAGGATAATGAAAATCCCTGCTTACATCACCGGTCATACTGGAGACTACCTCTGGACCCGCTAGGCACGAGCAGACCATCCACCACCAGAGAGTAAATAAGGGAGGCCAGCAGCCCAGGTAACGAGAGACAAACAGAACCCGCCTTGCAAAGGCAAAGAAAAACGGGACACCACGCCCGCAAGCATTAGGAAAGCCGAGGAGCGCCATCATTTAGCAACACCATCTCTGATTTTTACCTTCTTTTTATTCTTTTTGTCCTTAGATTTCAAATGTGTTTTTGAGCGTGTCATTGTTAGGTTCAGGTCCATATCTGAGTCTGACTCGAGCGAGCCATAGATGCCTGTCTTTTGATTTTCTGGGAACAGGGTCAACTCAGAAGGTGGTCGTTGCTGTTGGTATGAGGGCAACGATCCGGAGACACAGGCATCCTCCTCCTGACTAACTGCCTCATTGGCGCAGAAGCACCCAGCCCTGGATTCTAAGATGCTGTCCTCTTTAGGCTTCTGCCTCTGTCAGACAGGCCTTCCTTCTACAGGCTGAGAAGCTTGGCCAACCATGAACAGGGTAGAGTCAGATTTTACAACACCCCGCGCCTGCTCCACAGTAGAGGCTGCAAGGGAATCTCCCTGTTTCGCAGGTCCCAGATGCAGAGTGGCAGAAGTATCATCAGCAGAGTTGGGCTCGATGGTTGAACCCTGACTCTGCATGGGCTCCTCTGTCTGCATTCAGACATGGGGTTGCTGCAAACAGCACACCTCGTACTCTCCCTATCACACTCATGGGTGTAGTGTCCCTGTGCACCACACTTATTGCAATTGAATTCAGGGCATTCACGCAGGATGTGCCCCGGCTGCAGACAAAGCCTGCAGACCTTGGCTTGCCTGTCATGAATGACCCTAAAGAATTGTGCACCTTCAGCTGTCTGAAATTTGGCGGAATATGGCAAAGATTGAATTGTGTTGGTGAATTTCACCTTCACAAAGCGGGTCCTGTCCACAATGGATGTCCCCGGCCAAAACCTCCTCCTGATCTCTGAGATGGCGGGCACTCCCCATCCTTCCAGCTTATCCAGAATCTCCTTGTCGGTGGTGTAAACAGGGAGATTCAGAAAAGAAACAACCAGTTCATCACTAGCCAGAGTGTTAACAATAGCTTTAGATTTATTGATATTGAATCCATCTAAAAGCCTCTCCTTGGCTTTAGAATTGCCAACAGTAATTTCAAACTGTTTTTGGCCCACATGCCTACAACCCACCACCGCACCACACAATAAACAAACTGTTTTCATTATTGTCAAAACTGGAATCACCTCCTCACCTTCAATTGAAACTTTCAGTGTCAAATCTTGTGAATATTTTTCTGGATTCACTGCATGAAAAGTGAGATTTTCGTCCCCGTAAACTCCCGCAGNATCGAGAGGAGTCAGTTGAGGTGGCTCGGACATCTTTTTCGGATGCCCCCTGTACGCCTCCCTCAGGAGGTGTTCCAGGCACGTCCCACCGGGAGGAGGCCCAGGGGACGATCCAGAACATACTGGAAAGACTATGTCTCTCGGCTGGCCTGGGTGCGCCTAGGGCTTCCCCCAACAGAGCTGGAGGAGGTGTCTGCGGAGAGAAAAGTCTGGGAGTCTCTGCTTAGTCTGCTGCACCCGCGACCCGGTTCCGGATAAAGCGGAAGACGCCGAGTACGAGTACGAGCTTATAATTTAATATAACAATGTATTTTTATCAAATAATGACTAAAACATACATTGTGATTTTCTCACATTATTTTACATACACACAAAGAAAAATTACAACAAAATAGGAAATCTGCTTGCTGTATACAACAAAAGGGAATAATATAATATAATATGTGAAAAAAGTATAAACAGAGACCTAACACTATTTTTAAAGAAAACTTCTTTTTAAGTCAATGTTTACTCAAAAACAAACTACAAAATCAACAACAGCTGTAAAATTCCCTGACAGTAATACAAATTCAAACAGACAACTGGCAGCTAATTACTGTAAGAACAGAAACAGGCTGCTTGACTTAAAAACAGACATTACTCTCTGTATAGTTTGAATGGGTTCCGCTGAATGTTTTTAAACATAGAACATAGAAGTATTTTTGTTTAAGGGACATATTGATGCAGTCTGGTGAAAACTGTTTATATAGTCCTATAATGAAGTTGACCCTGTTTTACATTGCAACCTTGTTAAATTGGTGTAGAACCAATTTTAAACATTGTTTCATACTCCTGTCCTGGCATGTCTTCACCATAATTAACTATGTAGACCTGACTAAGGATGTGCAGCTGCACCCTCTCCTGGATGGCGACCACACTACAATACTGAAGGACAGTATGTCTAAGCAGATGTAATTAGTTAATCTGAGGGCTCAAATTATATCTGTTAGTTTGCTATCTTACATTGGGTAAGAGATGTCTCACATATTTTGTTTAATTAGTTCAGTGTGTTCACTAAATTATCTCTGTGACAATCACAGGCAACTATGTGTCTAGATCCCAATTTGAACAAAACTCCAATTGGTTTCCTCTGATTTAAGCCTGTTTTCTAGTTGCCATGCCCCAGATCACTGAGAATTTATACAGATCATTGTCTCTATCTGAATGCAAAGGTTAGAATTTCAAGATCCTGAAAAGACATCAGTCTTTTAATCCTGAAAAACATCTTTAGGTGATAGTAGGCAAACTTTTCTATTGTCTTTATGAGCCTTTGAAGATTCAGGTCTGAGTTTATCACCACACCCAGATACAATGCTTGTCCGATTGTCTAGAGGAGATGGATCTTTGGGGAACACCAAATATGATTTTTGTTATCACTAATGTAGAGGTCAGATAGGACTGTAGTTCAGTTGTAGGAACTTTTTCAAGTTGTTCTTTTTCAGCATTTCAGTGATTGCTGTTTTTAGTGCCTGAAGGAAAACACCTGGCATATATCTTATTTAAGTAAAATTGGACATCATTACCAACACAGCTGTTGAGACATTGAGACAGCAGGGAAAAGAGCCAAGATGGTGTATGACTTCCTCCAAGCCTTGGTAGAGTGATGCTGAAATGCCATAATCACTGGAGGGTTTGTTAATCTATTCACCATGGCAATCACCATTTCATAGAAGTTTCAAGAAGTTTCAAGAAGTTTCAAGAATTTATTGTCATTGTCAAAAAAAAAGGCAACGAAATTATGTTTGGGGTACAATACTTAGTAGCAGCAAGTTCCAAGTAAAGTGCACAAGAGGTAAAAGTGACACCAGTGCTTGACCCCCCCAGCCCCGCCCCCCCCATCCCACTTAAAGTGCAGCAAAGATTATTAAGTGCCATAATGCTTGCCCCCCCAACACACACACACACACGCACGCACGCACGCACACACACACACACACACACACACACACACACACACACAC